>NW_026622786.1:4067472-4370503 GCF_023065955.2 Ursus arctos
CTAGTCATGAGACCCTTCAGATGTATATTGGTGGACCATATGCTTGGGGGTGATTGCCAACATGTATCTTGGGGGTTTAGAGATAAAGGAAATTTCTAAAGGAATTTTTATATGTTAAAGTAGACTTACAGGATCCTAGGGGAGTGGGGGGAGGGTGTCAGGCCAGGATTGCCTTTTGCCCTTAGCAAAGTGTCAACATCAAGACAGTTGAGTCCCTAGAGGAATGTCGCTCTGCCTGTTTCAAGGACTTGTCAATAGGCTGTAGGTAGTAAGGAAATTTAATGATTTTTCTTCTGCCTCTGTTTCCCACATCATTGCTTTTCAAATAAAGCCCAAACTCTGGCATTCAAATGCCTTTATAGTATGGTTTTCTTCCTTCTAGCCCATCTCCTTGTAGCCCTCAAAGCTTTGGCTACACATTTCAAACACACACAAGGCTTTTCCACTTGTGGGTCTTGGTATTCCACCCTCTATTTTTCAACGCTCTTCTTAAGTACACTTTCTTTTTGGTAGAATCCTTGCTCACTATACTAGGGTGAATTCCCTCCCTTTACTGGTCTCAGTATCTTATTTGGTAACTATCCCTCCCACGGCTCTGAACACAATCTGTCCTACATTCCCTGGTAGGTAAGAGGACAGAGACATTCTTCTGTTCCATTTTCATATCTCCTGCAACTTCTAAAACAGTGTCTGATACATGAAGATACACATAGTTGTTGAGACTCTTGACCTGATTTGAAGGGTACTCAGCTTTCCACACCAAGTTTCTTTTTCAAAAGGACTTGAACAGACAAATGTGAATGAATGCTGCAGTGAAGTGTAAAACCAGAAGTTCATCTCTCAGCCCACAGGAGCCTTCCTCTGCCTACCCCTCCGACAATGTCTCTTCATGGCTTCTGTTTGCTGTCATTCACACTGGGGGAAATTCATGGTTTGTGGGGGAGACGTGTGAACATAGGACTCTAAGGCGTACCTCCTTCCTCCCTTCCCACACTCCTTTCTCTTCCTAATCCTGGCAGTCTCTCAACTTGTACTTTTTGCTCAGATTCTTTCTGCTCTCTTTTTTCCTTTCTGCTTTTTCCTCTTTGCATTACTGATCTCGTCCCCACCCCCAACCAGTTGTAAACAAGATTCTGAATCTGGATCTGGGCTGGGTATGGGAAGCAGAGAGAATCAGATATTAGGGCTGAGGAAAGGCTATCCTGGGGGACCAAGTCATGGCCCCCTCAGGTTTCCTCCTTCGCCAGCAGCCAGGCTTCAGACTTGTCATCTAACTGCCTTCCTCACTAAACTGGGTACTCAACAGACTTGCAGCAACCTCTCTTTGTACCATTGGTTATGAGTTAATCAGGAACAGAGAGGCTTTCAAAGTGAAGGCTTTATTCAGAGACCTATGGAATGCAAAGTACTTTCTTCTTCCATTTACAGAACAAACAGCTGAGAGTCAGGAATTCTTCTCTCCACAAAGCCCTGCTAACCATTCCTTCCCTTCCCCTGGCTTCTCACCTCTAGATCCCTCTACTCCACAAGTGCACTATCAAATGACTGTGGGTGCCCCTAGGGAGGTGCAATTTAATCTTCAACCTGTTTCTCCACAGAGATTGCTTTTCTGGAGCACATTTTTGGGAGAGCATAAATGTTTTAGGTCTGATCAACTGGCATTCCTTGTCCTGCCCGTGGCCAGCCCCTCTATTAATGCATCTCCTTGTCTCCGTCAGCAGTCTCTTTGTAAACCTATTTTGTGATCTCTAGCCGTGTCAGTAACCCTTCCCTTGCTGTCATGATTTCACAAGCCCAGTCTAACCCAAACCACCCATGTGTTTGGAGACCATTGCCCTGGGCAGAAGGATGGGCATGTCCAAGTGCACAGGCAGCCCTTGTCCATCACAAAACAAGCCCAATACCCCATGCACTCTAAATACTCTCAAATAAACCAAGTCCTTTACTTGTGAAGTTGAATTCTCATTCTGGTGCAAGGATTTTCAGGAACTAAGAGGACACTTTGTAGAGTATATTAAACTCACATGAAACACATTTGTAAATCTGAGATATTCTTTATATCTTTATCACTACTGTTATTACTCAGAATAACCTGGTTTTAGCACGTTATAACAGGAATTCCTTGAGTATACTACAACTAATCATGCTTAGGTCCAAATTTCTTGCTAATGTAACAAATGCTAGAGATTTTGCTTTCTGAGCAGACCTCAGTATGTGATATCTGTAACTCCCAGGGCCCCTGGGGACAGCCAACTAGCACAATAGTAATCTTCTGAAAGTGGTTGGTCAATTACAGCCATACCCAACAATATGGATAAAATTCACAAACAGAATGTTGAGAGAAAGAAGAGAATCATAAAAAATAAAATACTATAGGATTCCATATTTTAAAGTTTAAAAACAGGGAAAACAAATCTATCATGCTTGATGTCAGGATAGTGGTTACCTTGGGGAGGTAGTGACTGACACAAGATGGAGAGCACCCGGGGTGCTGGCAATATTTCTGAAACAAGTATGTTCACATTGTGAAATTTCATAGTGCTATACATTTGTGATTTGTGCACTTCTATATATGTGCACAATATTCCAATAAAAAGTTTTTGAAAATGTGGTTTGTCAAGATTCTGGCTGCTGTGTTTGGGAGCAGTGGCAGATGAGAGAATTACATTGCTACAGTGTTACCTCAATGACTCTTGCCGGTAGCAAGTTCCTTCCAACCTCCACAAATGGCTATAGAAGGGGCAGACCCAGGAGCAGACTCTCAGTAAAAGTACATGGTAAAACTTAAGGAGATCTAGGAATTTTACTGGACGTTTCTCATGCTCTTGGATGCTCTACTTCTGAACCCTAAAACAAGGGGGGAGGGTAAGAAGGACAGTCTCCCATTAGGAAAGCCAAGGAGGGGAAGGTAGCCTTCTTCCTGCTCCCTGGCTCTGGGGAGTGGTGATGTGGCCCAGCCTTGGTCAATGGATGCTTTGACCTTGATATTTGAATCTTTGAGACAGTTGAAACTCTTTTAGGCAACAGAGGCAGAGACTCAGGTGCCTAGGGACTTAGTATTGAGTGTCCAGTAGAAGCAAGAGTCCATCAGAAGTGGAGCCTGCCACAGCCTTCTCAACAGCCTGTTTTTGTTGCGTATTCTGAAGAAGTTCTTGGCTGTCCAGCCTTTCTTAGATTCTGTCTCACTTCCAAGCCTCCTCATCAGTTCTGAGGATAATATCTGGAATTTATCTAAATCACTTTTCTGGTTAAGGTGATCAGAGCTAGTTTCTGTTATTTGCATTCAAGACTCTTGACTAGAACGAGAGCAAAAGAGATTGTCAATTCTCCTTGCAATTCTTTACTCAAATTTTATCGCATGGCTTCTCATTCACTAACTAGAGATTATTTGGGGTTAACTATGCTCCTGTTTCAAAAATACCAACATTCTTACAGACAATTAATCATTCATACTTCAGTGTGAATTCTGTCAACCCAGTTGCTTTTTCCTTTATATCTATCTGGGATCAGTACATTAAGAAAGTAGGATGGAGGGGAGTGGTTCAGGAAAAGTTCATTTTGGGCTTGGGGCATTTCAGGGAGGGCAAGAATGAGATAATGAGATAAGATACCAAAGTAGGGAGCCTTGGGAGGTCAGAGGGTCTCACAAGGTCACAGGATTTATATGGGGTAGGAAAAAGAAGACATCACGAAATAGGAAAGGGATCAGAACACTGTGTCAGAGAACCAAAGATAAATGTTGCAGTCTACCTTCAGGCTGGTCTTTTGCATGTAAGTATTTTTTGTTTTGTGTTAGGTTAGGTAATTGGGAGCTCTGGCCTGTTAGAGTTCTGGGAGTGATTATAGGTGATTTATCATGTCATTGCAACGCCCAGCTTATGCACAGACACCATCAGGAGAAGCAGTGTGGGTTCAGGATCCACCCTGCCAGACTAATTTTCATAAAACAACAGGAGCTTACTCAGAACCAGTTATGCCAGACTAAGCTCATTTCCTTTGCTGATGGGGTTACCAGACTGGTGGGTTTCAGCAGGATATAGACCTGTGAGCCTGGTATAGTTAAGTGGATTTGTAATTGGTTGAACCATCACACACGAAGACTAATGATTAATGAATCTGTGTCAACTTTCAGGGAGGTCTCTAGTCATTTGCTGCGGGTCTCAGTCAACATTGTTATTAATGACTTGGAAGGGTTCACAGAACATAGTGATCAAATTTGCTGAGAGAGTTAGCAACTACGTTGGATGACAAGATCAGAATTTAAAATGCTCTCAGCAGACTAAAGTGATGTCCTGGGTATAACAAGGTGGGATTTAATAGGGATAAATGAGAAGTCATACACTTAGCCCTAAAAAGCCAACTGTATGTGTAGAGGCTAGAGATGACCTGGCGTAACCTGAGCACAGCTGAGGGAGACTTCCCCTGAAGCAGGGGCCCAGTGTGCGTGTGCTCTGCCTGTCTCACTGTGCCTAGGGCCACACCAGTAGAATGTTCTTTGTTCTGAGTGCTGCCCTTAAAGAACAACAAGGACACACTGAAACATGTCAGAGGCGGGGACCCAGCCATGAAGAGGCCTTGGGGCCAATTTGTAGAAGAGCAAACAGCTGAAGGATGCCTACCCTGGAGAAGAAAGGGCTTGGAGTCAGGTTACCTGTTTTTAATTATTTGCAGGCTGGCCAAGTGGAAGGTGATTAGGTGTGTTTTGGTGGTCTCAAAGGGTAAAACTCACAGCTGTGGGTGGAGCTTTCAGCTTCTTTTTTTTTAATGATTTTTTATTATATTATGTTAGTCACCATACAGTACATCCCCGGTTTCCAGTGTAAAGTTCGATGATTCATTAATTGTGTATAACACCCAGTGCACCATGCAATACGTGCCCTCCTTACTACCCATCACCATCCTATCCCATTCCCCCACCCCCCTCCCCTCTGAGGCCCTCAGTTTGAGCTTTCAGCTTCTACCTAAAATACAAAACTTAGGAAAACTTTCCAATAATTAAGGAAAGCACATTAGTAAGACCAGGCTTAGGAGTTAGGCCTTGGTTCAAATCTCAAATATTCCACTTATTAGCTGTGTTTTTGGGAAAGTTGATTATACTTTTTCTATTTCCAGGAGGATTAATTGAGACACTACAGCACCTAGCCTATGGCCTGCTACACATAGGAACTCAATAAATGAGAGCTATTTGCTAAAGGTTGTTACTTAAAAGTATTCAGGTGGAAGTGAGTTTGAGCATGGCTGGAATGAGGGAGAGGGGATTTTATGTATTTTATGTGATGGGGAGAGGTTGGCTGGTAGGACCTGTTTAATTCTGAGATTTGATGTCTTTTGGACAAAATGAAATGTGTGTCCCAGCAGAGGAAGGGACAAGGGGTATACCCCCATATCTGCATTTTCTTTCGGACTTGTTCCCAGAACAGCTCGGTTTTGTGATTTATTCTGCCCAAGAAGTTGTTTTTTTTTTTCCCCTCAAACTCTGTACTTTAAAAACTTGACTTTTGGGCCAGATGTAGAGTATAAATTTCCTAATCTTAATCATAGTTTTCTTTACTAAGGCCAAATTATAGGCTAGGCAGTGTGTTAATCACCTTCCATATATCTTTATGACATTTTAATATGATGACAAGGGAATATTATATAATATATAGTATAATAAACATTTAATATGATGACATAGGAATATTGTATAATAAATATCATAGAACATTTTAATATGATAATATGAAATATTATATAATAAATGTCACAGGAACATTGAGAGGGAAGCAATTAATTCTAACTAGAGGATTAGGAAAGGCTTCTTGGAGAAAGTGGCATATGAGTTGGGTCTTAGAGGATGGGTAAGACTTTAATTGATGGGAGGCGGTGGGGGCAAGGCCTTCCAGGCTGGGAAATGGCTTAAACAAAAGCACAGAAGTAATTAGTGGAGATAATGAGCCATCTTCCCAGGGCAGACTCTGCCTTTTTGATTATGGATGCCATCATCCTTGCCATCACTGATGATAGCATGTTAGTATGAAATTATAGGGAAGATTTTGCAGTCAATGACTTGTTACCATTGCTCCTGTACTGAGGTTATTTGTGCATGTTATTGTTCAAGTAGTTGATGCTTACAACAAGTGTGCAGAGCCCTGAGGTCTGAGGCAGGTGACCCACGACACCTCAGGAAGGAAGCTTCAGGCCAGGAGAGCTGCACAGCAGTTAAGGAGGTCTTGGATCCCACACTGAAGTAGGTCTTTTCCACCTGCCTGGGAGAGGCTTTTGTGGCTTTGAGAAGCCCCTTTCTGGCTGGAAAAAAAGCCCACCATGTGGAAAGGGCTCTGTAGATGGGAATCCAGCAATACTTAGGCTGGAGGTCCTTCTCAGGTGTTTTCATCCATGCCTTTACCCACTGGATGAGGAAGATGAGAGTGACTGGGGTCCAATGGTAGGTCACAGGGAAGCAAGACCTCAGGTCAGTATGGTTTCCCATGGATGGCTGGAACCCTCTCCACCAACCCCAGTCTGTCTGCTTTCAGCAAACTAGGCCCTCTGAGAGTACCTGCACTTAGCTCTAAACTGGCCGTAGGGCATGACAGTGCTTGTGGAACACCCTAGCCCATGTTTACCACAACTGGCTTATCAGTGAATAAGGGTTAGGGTTAGTGATAACTCCAGAATTTCCAGATTTGTGGCGCTTAGGGACAGAAATCAGGTTGGGGGAGATGTCGGGATTCTTGTCTTAAAGCTGTTTGCATAGCAAGTGCTATTTTTACTTGGATGGTACAGTGTAAGTCAATAAACAAACAATGCTTTTATTTTTTTTAATTTTTTAAAAAGATTTTATTTATTTATGTGACAGAGAGACAGCCAGCAAGAGAGGGAACACAGCAGGGGAGTGGGAGAGGAAGAAGCAGGCTCCCAGCGGAGGAGCCCGATGTGGGACTCGATCCCGGAACGCCGGAATCACGCCCTGAGCCAAAGGCAGACGCTTAACGACTGCGCTACCCAGGCACCCCCAAACAATGCTTTTAAAATACACTTTCATTCACATTTCATGTAAGACTAAGAAAATGACCACTGTCCATATCCGTGGGAGAGGTGCCGATGAAGATTAAAAGGACTGAATGTTGAGCTACTCCTTTGCAGGTGGACCATGTAGAACCTGGGACAGACAATTGATGCCTGGAATTATTCCTGGGTCTCGGCCCCAGCCTGAAATGGACTTCAGGGACAGGACTCCAGTGTCCTTGGTGGAGCAAATGTTTAGTCCTCTCTGGAGAAGTGGGGAACTAGAAAGGATCAGAAGCCCAGCTGAAGAGGAGCTGCAGCTTAGGGCATGACGTAGGAACCCAGGAGTCAGCCCTGCCATGCCTCATCTAAGTCAGGATATCAATCCCACCCTTCATTCAGTATTTGTTGAGCATCTACTTTTTGCCAGACATGGGGACCTATACCAGGTGCTAGAGATAGACAAATTAAGATCCTGATCTCAAAGAACTGCAGATTCAGGAAGAGAATGGCCAAAGTGAAGGACCAAATTGAGGTGGGAGCAAAAACTGGGAGGTGAGGGCAAGAAGGTTAAGATTGCTTAAATCAAGAGTAATACGTATAGTCATCATTTATTGGGCATGTACCATGCCCTTTGTATTATTTCACTCCTGACAGTAACCCCAAGACATAGGTATTTATTGTACCCATTTTGCTGAAAGGCTATGTGACTTGTTCAAGGTCACGCAACTAGACTCCAAAGCCTGTGCTTGTAACCAACCCACTAACTTTGGGATGGGTCTGAGAAATGGGGCAGGGCTAAGAATGGAGGGAGAATTGTCAATTAAGGGCTTGGAGTATAGTCGGTAGAGGCAGGAGCTGACCTGCCCCTTCAGACTAACTGATGCTAACTGATATATATTTATCTGATACAATTTTTATCAGAGTTTATTCTAATAAAGAGAGGTAGGATCTTGGGCAGTAGTGGAAGTGGGAGAGGGGGGCAGCCAGTGATGGTGAGAAGAAGATATAAGGGGAAAAGAGAGTTTGAGACACATTTTGCTAAACTCTTAAGTTTTTCACGGGCTGGCTTGGCTATAGATAAGGTTGGTCCAGTGACTAGGGAGAATTTGAGAATTGATCCAGCCAAGATGGACACTGCTGTGCTTCTTTGTCTAGTGAAGCTGGTGCCATTCCATCTGAGGAAGAGAACGCAACTGTAGAGAATTCTCTGTGGATTTGGGGATTAGCTCTCTGAAGGACAGTGGTAACGAAGGGGTGATGACTACACAGGTCACCAGCCTGGACTTTAATGTCAGATTTATGAGTGACGTAATAATGGTCTTTCACTGAACGAGTATCTTCTAGTTGAATTGTTTATTGAAAGACACAGTCCTTGCCCTTAAGTAGTTTATCTCCGAGATGGTAGGAAAGGTGGGGGAGAGGAGAATGGGAATAACCAGTCTTTTTGCCTTGACTAAGGAACGTAAGACGTGACATAAAATGAGCTATAGCATTAAACCACCAAAAGCAAAATAATGATACAGCAATTTGACTTATTTCTCAACATTGCATCTGCTTATGTTTCTATTTTTGGAGGATTTTTCTCTTCACTCGCATCACTTGAATGCTGACCACTTTCCAGGCATGTCAGCTCAGTAACACTCAAAGTGTATGTCACAAGACCTGTGGGTCTGAGGAAATGGCAGCTGAAAAGGGTCTGACCAAAATGTCCCTGGCTGCTTGGCAGAGAAAGGTCAACCCACTGCAGGCGCTGGGGACAGCATTGCTGGCATCCAACGCTCACAATCCTCAGTGATTAGCGAATGAAGAAGGTGTGTCTGTGATGACTGTGCTGTCTCATACAGACCCAATGTCAATCAAGGACTTTGTTTTTATTTCTGAATATGCTTTTTTAAAAATGTAATTTCATTCTTCAAAAAGATAATTCTTTAAATATATAACTGAATGTGGCTTAATCATTTTGCCTTTGGAAGACTTTTCACATAAATAAGTTAACATATCTGAAGGAGGAAAAAAAAACTGCCTATCATCCATATGGTGACATCATGTATTCTAATTTTTGGTTTTGGAAAATATGGTTATAGGACAGTTAAGAAATCAAAATCTCCCCCCCCACACACACCTATAAGAGCCAGCTCCTTATCAGGAATAGAGTTGATGGCAGACTAGGAGAAGTCAGGAATGTAATAGGGGTTTTGGGATGGGCATGCCCCCAAATACATTCTGGGGCTACAGTAAGTCGACAGAAGTTAGAAAGAAAACTGATATCCATGGATCATCTTTCTTGTGTGTGGCTCTGGCCAAGTGCTTCATAACAGAGTCTCATCTAATTTTAGAACTACCCTCTGAGGTGGGCATCAAGAACCTACTTTATAGATAAGGACACTGAGCCCCCACCCCCATTGGTGCCCTTAAAAAAGACCGAACGGTGGATTCTTTAAGTTCAAATTTCTTTTTACAAGATGTACCTATAAAGAAACTACTTTATCCTAGCAGAAGAAAAAAGGGAAAGGTTACTTTGCCTAGAAGGGAGAAACCCTCCTTCGCTGCTCTGCTTGTGTCAATAGCCTGGTTCTTCCTCCAGGAAATCTACAGGTGATATGTGTCATTTGGCTCTGTGATAGCTTCTGAGATGGTCTTATTTTTGCACCTCTTTCACACCAGAAACGGAGCTTTGAATCTCCCCCAGGACTCCCATATCTTGCATGTGAGTTGTTTGAGATAACTTTCTGGACATAATGTGATAAATCTTTGCTGGAAGCTTCTGCTTTGACTCAAGAGGAACTAAATAAAAGCTTTCGGAGTACCATTGCATATTATCCACACCATTTCAAAGGAATCCCAAGTGGAGATTACAATATATTGTTTTAATTACAAAGGGATAATAGCGTCAAGTAAAGGAGTTTTACCAAGAAGGAGTGAGTCTCACAAAATGAGCAATAAAAGTGACTGCGATTATTATTGGTTCTATTCAGGGCCAGACCTCAGTAAGATTGGGACAGAGGCCAACGTGTACTTGAAGGCCATTCTTGCCTGCCCCATATGTTCTGTTCTTCTCTGGGCCTCATTCTGTGTTCCTCTTTCATATTTCTTAGCCCCTAGAGGAGCTCAGGCCTTTCTATTAAGAGGAAAGCCTGGGTTAAATGCATTTATACAAAAGTAATAGGGATGTAATGTGTTACTTCTCCCAGAGGTATTTACATTTTAAAACTCTGGCCAAGAGAGGACTCTGAGAAACAAACTGAGGGCTTCAGATGGGAGGGGGGTGGGGGACTGGGATAGACTGGTGATGGGTAGTAAGGAGGGCACGTATTGCATGGTGCACTGGGTGTTATATGAAGCTAATGAATCATGGAACTTTACATCAGAAACCAGGGATGTACTGTATGGTGACTAACATAATATAATAAAAAAAATAAAATACAGAATCTAACACACACACACACACACACACACACACACACACACACACACAGAGGGTAATGCTTAATTCAAAGGAACAAGTCTCCCCTGGTGGGTCTGCAGGTCTTAGGGAAGGAAGAATTTCAAGAGAGACTTTATGAAAAGAGGATACCAAAGATTCAGAGGAGGGACAATAGTATCTCCTTCCATATTTTCTTTTTTTTTTTTTTTAAAGATTTTATTTTATTCGACAGAGATAGAGACAGCCAGCGAGAGAGGGAGCACAAGCAGGGGGAGTGGGAGAGGAAGAAGCAGGCTCATAGTGGAGGAGCCTGATGTGGGGCTCGATCCCAGAACGCCGGGATCACGCCCTGAGCCGAAGGCAGACGCTTAACCGCTGTGCCACCCAGGCACCCCATCCTTCCATATTTTCATTGCAAAAGGATAATGGCCCAAAGTAAGATATTTGAACAGGATGAAATTTGTTCCCCTATTTCCCCATGTCGTGTTTATGGAGGTGCCTATTGACCTTGCCTCTACATAGGGATGGCCCTGGTCTTATTTACTACGAGTCATTTGAGAGGTGGCTTAGCTCAACTCGATTCAACTGGTGGAGGTGTAAATTCACCATAGTGTGGTGCTACAAAGCAGTAAAATGTGGTAATCCCTGGAAGATGGAGCTGGTTCTCCTCCATGATGTGGTAGGATAATATAGTGCATTAAAGAGGGTCATCTGGAGCTTTAAAGTGGTCTTCGATCTCTGCCCTCTGCCTCCTTCTAGCAGGACTGCCATCTCTCATATATACTATACAGAAGATTTGAGTCTTTACTTGTTACCAATTTTCTGGGAGACAAATGCATTTACTAAGAAGGTTATGCTATCCCTATCTCTGCGACAAATTGGCTTAATGCCATCAACAGGTCATCATTTTCTGTGGTGTAATATGTTGACTTATAATAAGAAATGTATATTTGGTTTCTGCCATGTCTGGCACAGAGCTTCTAAAACCCTTGGGATTTCCTAAGTGATGACCTTGATAAAGTGTCTTTTAAAAATTTGTAACAAACCCCTCTCTACCACATTTGAATTTGTGTTAATGAGGTGACTTCTAGGAAACTCCTAAGGATGGGGCCTGGTTAACCAACTAGCTGATTGAAACTTTCAGCTCCACTCACCTACTGGAGGGGAGGGGAGAAAGGCTGGAGTTTGAATCAATCACCAATGGCCAATGATTTGATCAAGTATGTCTATGTAGCCTATATGAAATGAAGCTTCTATAAAAACTCAAAATGACAGGGTTCAGAGAGCTTCTGGGTTTGGTGAACATATGGAGTTGTGGGGTCGTTGGAGTACCTGGAGAGTGCATGGAAGCCCCATGCCTCTTCCCACATACCTTGCCCTAAGCATCCGTTAAAAGATAAACTGAGTCATATTGAAATTTTTCTGAGTTTATTTGAGCAAACATCAATTTGAATCAGGCAATGTCAAACCAGAAATGGTCAGGACCACTCCTCCATCAGGAGTTAAGGGCAAGCTTTTTTTTTTTCTAAAGATTTTATTTATTTATTTGTCAGAGAGAGAGAGAGAGAGGGCACAAGCAGGGGGAGTGCCAGGCAGAGAGAGAAGTAGGCCCCCCTCTGAGCAAGGAGCCTGATGCGGGGCTCAATACCAGAATCCTGGGTTCATGACCTGAGCCAAAGGCAGCCAGTTAACCGACTGAGCCACCCAGGCGCCCCAGGGCAAGCTTTTTATAGAGAAGACTCAGAAGCAAAGCAAGGAAATTCTTTGATTAGTTATAGCTTCAGGTTGCATTATTTGGGAAGGCCTAGTTGGCTGTTTGTGTTGGTTGTTCTTAATCTTGAGGCATTTATAGGAATTGACTTGGTCTTAGGTTCCTTTTTGCTTATGTAGGCTACCAAAGCATTAGAGCCACCTCACTCTAATGGCCTCCTTGCTTAATTACTTTAACACATCTCTTCCATCCTGCTGTTCCTGAGTTATATCATCTTAGAGTAAACCAGTGATGGAGTAAGTAGAACATTTTCCTGAGTTCTGTGAGCTGCTCTGGCAAATTAATCAAACCTAAGAAGGGGGTTGTGGGAACCCCTGATTTACAGCTGGTCAGCTAGAAGCACAGGTGGACTTGTGATTGGTATGGTATGGTGGTGGTGGTGGGGGGCAGTCCTACAGATCTGAGCCTTCAAGCTCTGGAATCTGATGCCATGTGCAGGTGGATAGTATCAGAGCTGGGTTAAACTGTAGGACACCTAAGTGATGTCACAGAATTGCTTGGTATGGGAAACCCCTCCCCCGCCACATTTGGTGACCAGAAGTGTCAGAAATGAAGTATTGAGAGGAAAGGCATCACACAAGAAGAGTGTTTCCTCAGACACATGGGAAACCACAGACTCCCCTAAAAGGGAGACTGTCTGTGTCCATTTCAACCTCCCATTCACTCTCTTTTTCTCTCTCTTTGGTATTGATTCAGGTTGCAGTCCTTTTGTCTCATCTTTCTTTCTGGACCACTGTGGACCGGACACTTTATTGGACTGTCTCTGGGTCTTGGCCCTCTTTTGCCCCTGAATGCTGATCTCTATTCCCCATTTACTCAATACTCCCAGCTGCAGCTGCCTTCCTCCCTTGCCAGCTCAAAGCTTTACAAGGACAGCCCAGGTCAGAATCCTTGGCCCCTGTTTGCTTAGGAGGGGAAGTTAGGCTCTGTGATCCTACTTAGCAAGAACAGCTGCAGTATCCACTGTTCTTTGAGGTTATTTAGATCAATAGATGGGGACTGAGTGATTGGGTGAGCCCCTGGAGAGTCTTGAGATTCTAAAATAACTTTTTTACTGTGCACTTTCTCCATGATGTAATGTGGAAGTCAGGAAATCCTCCCACATCACCCTGGAGGGATAGAATGAAAAAATATATCTATAACCAAGATTTCCAGCTATTTAGTTCCTAGGATGTTAAGCCATCATAAATAACTTTTAAAAAGAAAAATTCTTAAGTGTAGAGGATATGTTGAGTTTTGTACAAAGGCCAGATTGACGGTCAAATCCAGTAAGCACGATGCATTCACCTGAATCAATTGAGGTCATCCATCTCATGGAAACATGGTTTTCCCCATATAGCTGGGTTGTTTGCCATCATTTTAGAGCCTAGTTTCTCAGATTATGAGCTGTAGACCACCTGCATCAGAATCATCTAGGGAGCTAGTTAAAAATGTAGATTCCTGGGTTGGGGTCAAGTTAGGATGCTTTCAGTTGCAAATAAGAGAAACTCAACTCAAAGTGGCTACAGGATCTGGTCAATTCAGTCTCAGTAATCTTCAAAGACATCCTTTCTGCCTTTCTTCCCTTTCTTCAGCTTTGACCTCAGGTTAGTTCCCCTCATGCTTAGAAGATGGCTATCATATCTTCTAATCGCAGCAGCAATGCTGTTCCCCAGAGGGTAAGACCCTGTAAATGAGGGATGACCCCCTTTCCAAAAGCCTCCCTGCTAGGGTTGGCTTCCTGGACATGACACCTGAGCAGTCACATACGGTCCTATCTTCAGAAGGGCCTTGTCTGGGTTTAATGCTTGTTTAAGACAGTCACTGTCTTAAAATTCTTAGTAATTTTATCTTTGAACTTGTGTTGTGTAAGTGAAGTTGGATGAGACAATGGATCATGCACAAAAACAGAGGAATTTTATGTCTCTGTCCTTCCTTGCCACTTTATTCCCCTATCGTCTTTGCAATGTCCCATGAATACAGGATGTGTGGGGGTTCAGCAAGGCTCAAAGCTAGGACAAGGCAGGCATGTCATGGAAGCCATTGGCTTCAATGGGGTGTTGATAGAATGTACACACATCAAGAAGTAAAAAAAAAAAAAAAAACCACAACAAGGGAATTCTGTACAGCCTTTCCAGTGTTTTGGTAGAACAAAGTACATTTGGGAGCTACATTCTATGAATTGTGTGATTTTGATGATTCTGCTCGTAAATTAAATGCTCTTATACTTGCATTTAATACTGGTATTACACAATGTAATGACAAATGATAAAATCCATGCTAATAACTTCAATTTTTAATTTGCTTTCCTGAGAATGACAGTAAACAGAAAAAACTTTAAAAAAAAATGAAACCATCACAAGATTAAAGGCCAAAAAAGAAAAGAAAAGAAAGCTTTATATTTTAGTACCTTTAATGACAGTTTTTTCTTGCTTTTTGAACAAGGGGCCCTGCATTTTCATTTTGCGCTGAGCCTCAGAAATTAGAGAGCCAAATCTGTTCCCCAAAGGCTTCCTATGTCTCTCTGACCATAATTATCACTGGAAGGGGAATGGGTTTACTCTGATTAGCTTAATGAATGAAGCCAATGGCTGTGAGGAGGACAGTTATCTGATCAAAATCAGGATTCTGTTAGGAATGAGGGAAAGGAGTTGGTGCAATGGACTGAGCATGTCCTCTCAAAATCCATATGTTGAAACCTTAATCCCAGTGTGACAGTATCTGGAGGTGAGGCATCTGGAGGATAATTAGGTCATGAGGCTGGAGCCCCCATGAATGGGATTACTGTCCTTCTAAGCAGGCTGG
Source organism: Ursus arctos (assembly GCF_023065955.2). Classification (NCBI taxonomy): domain Eukaryota; kingdom Metazoa; phylum Chordata; class Mammalia; order Carnivora; family Ursidae; genus Ursus; species Ursus arctos. Next base: position 4,082,445 of record NW_026622786.1, read on the forward strand.
AGAGCTAGCTAGCTCTCTTTCTGCCATTTGAAGATTTGAGGCCAGTGAGCTATCTGCAGCCTGGAAGAGGGTTCTCACCAAAACCCAAGCACCCGAGCACCATGATCTCTGACTTCCAGCTTCCAGAACTGTGACAGATAAATTTCCGTTGTGGACAAACTACCTAGGTTATAGTATTTTGTTACAGCAGTGCAAACTGACGGAGGCAGGTAGGATGTGTGTTCTCAACACGGTGTGCACTTTATCTGCGTGACTATGTTTCTTCTGAGCACTGCAGCTGATTCTTATGGATTCTAAGGGTGAGAACATTTCCCAGTTTTGTTTAGCTGAGAAAGGACTGAATGGTAGATCATGCTTCCTGAGCACCTTTGATTAAAGGTTCTCTTTGTTTTTCTAGCGCTTTAACTGCACACACTTTGAGAAACCCTTTAGAGGTTAGGATTTTCAAGACTAACAATTTGGTGGGTGGGTTTTTCCCTTCCAGATGTGTGAAGTTGAGGTAAGTGACAGTGTGGGCCAACTTTCCCAGCTTTCTGTAGGCAAGGAGCTGAGCCTCAGAACATGCAATGACCACTTCCGCTAAGGATCATCATCTTCTATTAGAGGACAACTCTACTAGAAGAACCACACAACATTTTAGCTAATGTGCCAACAGTCCAAGCCTCTTCAGTGCTACATGTTTTCAGAAGTCCCCATTCTCCCCCTTCACAGGTACTGACCTCTCTCCTATGACTCCTTCTGCCCTTAATAAGAAGCCTGCAAAAGCAATAAAACCAAACAAACTACAAACATAATTTAAGGTCTGATTATGGAATTTATGGGAAAGGATCTCTAGTCTGACTTTCTTACTATATAGATAAGGAAACTGAGGCCCAGAGCAGGAAGTGGTATAAATGAGATCATACTGCAAATTACAAGCAGAATTCATATGCCTCGTATTGCATGGTGCACTGGGTGTTACAGGCAACTAATGAAACATTGAACTTTACATCAAAAACTAGGGATGTACTGTATGGTGACTAACATAATACAATAAACATTAAAAAAAAAGAATTCATATGCCTCGTGTCACCTTTTGGCTGGAAATCCAACATCCACGTGTCATTCAACATGGCCCCCTTCTCCAAACTCTTCTTTCTTGCCAGCCTCAGTGTGGAAGCTTGCAGAACCAACTCTGAAAACACCAGAAAGTAAATGTGACTTGGGTGAGTTTTCTTAACCTCTATTTCCTTACCTTCCTTTGACAATGTTTTAAACACCCAAGTCATCTTCACACCCTCTTTTTTGCTTCCTTTCTCCTACTCATCCTCTGAATTCAGTTTCCCCACCTCCTAGGCTGGCATTTATACCTCCCTGTAACATTTCTTATGAAGCAGAATGAAATTTACAAAAAATCTTAACAGCTGGTATCCGAATTTCTGTTAGGAAGGAAACTGTTTAAGAAAATCCCTGGATAGACTTGGGGGTAGAAGGCAGGACCCTGAAATTGGCAGGAAATGAGAAAACCCAAGTATCACTAAAGTGCTGTGTGTGAGACAGGAGCAGAGACTGGGCATGGGGGAGAGGAAAGGAAGAGAAGGCTGCATGAGGAGCGGCTCAGCAATTTAGACAGAAGAAAACTGGGGTTTCAGGGAAAATTGCAGAGGGACCTTTTAAGAACAGGGACTTTTTACTATTAAATTTTAATTTGTTTGCATTGCTGCAAGGTAAATCCTTTCTTCAATTTCCTCAAAATGTCAGCAAAGGCCTTTTAAGATTTGTGGGGGAGGTGAGTCAGTCAATCAAGGGAAGGGACTGGATTTTCACTTCTGGGTGAGAAGAGGGGCCACATGCACTGGAAGGTGAGTGTTGATAACCTGAACTAATTCCAGAACTGGAGGAGACCACAAAAATGTAACAGCTCTGTGAAGGTGTAGACGTGTTGGGGAGAGCATTGAATTTTCCACAGGATGTGGAATAGAGATTCAAGCCAATCTTATCTGTATCTCAAGTGGCCAGTGTGCCTGCAGCTGACATTGGGTAATGTTAGATGTTTACCTTATTTATAATATCAAATCCATTTCCTTGACCTTCCATAATCTTGCCTCACCCTATGAAGCCAGCCTCTACTCAGATTCTCTGCTCCAGCTACGGTAATGTCAGTACAGTCTCAAAAACCCAGCACACTGTCTAGTGGCACCCAGCTTTGACTCCATTTTCCCTGGATCTCCAGTCCCCTTCCTTCTCTCCATTCAAATTCTGCATCTCTCAGTGCCTTGCTCAAACCTCTCCTGCCTGCACATTCTCTGTTTCTGGCACTTGTTGCCCCTACACTTTATACCCAGGAGGTCTCCTTCTTTTTCTTTTAAAAAACAGACTTTCTTTTTTAGAGCAGTGCTCATTTCACAGCTGAAGTGAGTGGAAGGTACAGCGAGTTTCCATGTATCTCCTGCCCCCACACATGCATAGCCTCCCCCATTATTAACATCCCCCACTGGAACAGTACATTTTTTATAACTGATGAAACTACATTGACACATCATTGTCACCCAAAGTCCTTAGTTTACATTAGGGTTACTCTTGGTGTTGTATGTTCTGTGGGTTTGAACAAATGTATAATGACACATATCCATCATTATAATGTCATACAGATTATTGTCACTACCCTAAAAATTCTCTATGCCCCACCTATTCACCTTTGTCTCCCCCCCACCAACCACTGATCTTTTTCTTTTCTTTTACCATCTCCATGTTTGCCTTTTCCAGAATGTCATATAGTTGGAATCCTACAATTTGTAGCCTTTTCGGTTGGCTTCCTTCACATAGCAATATGCATTTAAATTTCCTCTGTGTCTTTTTATGGGTTGGTAGATCATTTATTTTTAGTGCTGAGTAATATTCCATTGTCTAGATATGCCACAGTTTATTCACTCACTTACTGAAGGACATCTCAGTTGCTGGATCTACTCTTAAGTAACTTACTATTTTGCACATGTTGCCTGTTACTGTTCAGATCTGCCTGGCTTTCAACCCTGCTGCGCTGTGGGTTCATTAAGGCCAGAGCCCTTCTTATTCCTTGGATGCCCCATCATGCCTAGCAAGGTGCTTTGTATTAACACTCACTAGATGCTGACAGTCTGACATATCTTCCTCTTTGGGGCCATCAGACCCCCTGCTTTTTCTGCTGCCTCTAGCCCCTTAGTGTTGTCCTTGCACTCAGCATCCAGGATCCTCCTCTTCTGAGACTGTTGCACTCTCTGCTCAGGCTCACTTGCAAATCAAATCCCTCTGCAGATACACTGATATCCTTGAGTAGAGGTGGCAAGCAGCACCCCCAGGTTTCATAGCCCATAATTCAGGAACCCCCAGCCTACCCTTAGCGAGTGGATAGGATCAGTCCTGGCTTTGGAAGATCCTCTGCTACAGCCTGTGAGAGGTATTATTCTTTTATGGGCAGACTCTGTCATAAGCCCAGTAAAAAATACACTTAATATTCAACCCAGAATACTCAACACACACACACACACACACACACACACACACACACACAGAGTACTTAACTGAAACAAAAGTTTTACAAAATATTCACCCTTTGTGCAATGCATACTCATATTTTCTTTTTTTTTTTTTAAAGATTTTATTTATTTATTTGACAGAGATAGAGACAGCCAGCGAGAGAGGGAACACAAGCAGGGGGAGTGGGAGAGGAAGAAGCAGGCTCATAGTGGAGGAGCCTGATGTGGGGCTCGATCCCGCAATGCCGGGACCATGCCCTGAGCCGAAGGCAGACGCTTAACCGCTGTGCCACTCAGGCGCCCCCATACTCATATTTTCTTTTCTCTTTTAATTTATTTTATCAAAAATGGTGATGGCAGTCCACTCAACTGATTTCATGACTCAATAATGAGTTGTAATTTGTAGCTCGGAAAATAGTGTTCTAGAGGGTCAAAGAACAGTTGACAGAGGAAGAGAGGGGCAGAGCCATTCTCAGGCCCTTGAAAGGTAGCCACTGGGCAGAGGTGCTGGTTCCAGGTGATCACTGCTTCTACAGGCTCCCTTGGCCCTGCAAGTTCAGCGAAGGTGAAGAATCAGCATGAGAGACAAACTGATCTGGCATGAACATTTGGTCATTTCATTGGTCTCTGTGCATGGACCAAGTGGGCAGCTCCGCACAGAGCGACATCCAAGGAAGGCATGGGGTTCTCTGGTGGTGGCTGTTACACTGTGAGCCCTGTGTGTGGACACTTAGGGATTCAGTAAACCCATATCAAATTTATAATTGAATGGTGATGACCTGTTCTTTCTACAGTTCTCTGTTGGTGGCTACTGACAAGGAAGAGACACTGGGGGAAAGGGAGCATGGAGAGGGAGGAATGAACACACTTTCTTGCCACCAGTAACAATAAATGACGAAGCAACCGTGTGTCAGCCTTAAAAAAGGTAGTCACTGGCTGGGGGTTACCTGGGTCTCCCTCTGCATCCAGAGTGAGCATGCTCAGTGAGGGTTAAAGACAAATGCAGCCTCTTCAAGGCCTTTACCGGTGGACAGCATTCTTGGGCCTGAGCAGAAGGGAGGCTACGTGGAGCGGGAGAGGGAGGGAAGCTCTGAGGAGACGATACTGGCTGTGGCATGTCATTAGAGATGTTGTGCGCAGCTGAAGAAGTGATAAGGAAGCATTAAAGAGTGCTGTTAGTGTGCTCTGAGCTCACCCTCTTCCTGCTGGTCACTGTCACACAGAGTGAACAGTGGCCCCCTTCTACCTTCTCCCCACCACTGACCTCCCCACCTCCCAAGTGGAGCTACTCTGTTCTCTACCCATCACCCTCCCTGGGGAGCAGAGTGGCCAGTGAATGAGGCTCTGTTGGGATATAAGAGACCCTCTCCATGCTGCCACCCTGGTCCTGGGAAGCAGAAGAAGCCACTGCTATGTCTCACTTGCAGCCAGAGGGCCTGTCTCCTTGTGGAGTGTGGTGGTGTTGGCTGCCCTGAGCTGTGTGACCTTGGCCAGGTTATTTTATGTCTCTGTAAATATTCCCATACATTAAATGGGGCTCAAAAGTACTATATAAATTTATATAGTTCCCATGAAGATTAAAATCAGACTAATTTATATACAGTCTATAGCATATATTTGCCCAATGAATTAATTCAACAAATATTTAATGACTACCTGTTATGAATCACTCACTATTCTAGGTGCTAAAGATAGAGCAGTGAACAATCCCTGCTCTCATAGAGCTTATATTCTAAAAGAGGGAGATAGATAAACGGTAACACAAAAAATAAGTAAATGTATAATAAGTCAGATTGTGATAAATGCTATGGAGAAAAAAGTAAATCAGAGTAAGGGCCATAGGGGATTGTTAGGCAGAGGTTTGTTATTTTATTGAGGTTGATCAGGGAAGGTATTGTGAGCTAAATGTTTGTGTCCCTGCATATTCATATGTTGGGCCCATACCCAATGTGCTGGTATTTGGAAATGGGGACTTTGGTAGCTAAATTTGCCATGAGGGCAGGGGCCTGGTTTGATGGGATTAGGGCCTTTATAAGAAGAAACCCCAGAGAGCTTGTGCTCTTCTTCTCTTTTTCAGGTGAGGTCACAGGGAGAAGGCAGCCATCTGCTAACGAGGAAAATAACTTTCACCAGAGCCTGAGCGTGCTGGCACTGGGATCTCAGCCTCCAGCCTCCAGAACTGTGAGAAAATATATTTTTGTTGCTTAAGCCATCCCATCTGTCTAGTATTTTGTCGTGGGAGCCCAAATAGACTAATACAGAAGTCCTCTCTGAAAAGATGGCATTTGAGCAGAGACCTGAAGAAGTAACAAAGCAGGTGATGCAGACACTTAGGAAGAATATTCTAGGAAGCTGGAAAAGCAAGTGCAAAGGCCCTGAGGTGGCAAAATGCTTAGTGGATTCAAAGACTATCAAGGAGCCAGCTTGCCTGGTAAGAAGTGAATGAGGGGAAGAGAAGTAAGAAATGAGTGGTCTTAACAGGTGACATATTATCCTGAACCCCTTTAAATAGTCAGTTCTTTTTTCATTCTTTACCTGAGATGGGAATTTGGAACAATGGAACAGGTGAGTACGGAAAGGGATGGCATAGCAGTGGGGTAGAAGTGGAAATAGATTTGGACATAACCATCCCTTTCCTTTTGTCTCTTTGGACATTACATTCCCATCCTTCTCTAGGACCACTTACATCTCCCAGGTACCTGGGAGTCTACCCACTGACTCAGGGGCAGTGGGCTGTGAAAGGCCAGGTGTGGCAGACTGTTCCACTTGTTGACAATTATGTGTGTTCTCCTGTGTTAGCCATGCTTCTTTGCAGGTGACATCCCACCCACTGGCTTTGGGCTGGGCCATGGGACTTGCTTTGGCTGGTAGAGCATGAGCAGACGTGTCAGAGTTAAAGATTTAATTGTGCTAGCATAGCTCAGCTCTGTCCCCCTTGGAGCCTGCTTTCCACCGTGAGGACAGCTTGCCTTAGAGAGTGGCATCTCCTCCATCATGATCCACTGAATGAGAAACCAAGTGGGAAACCAGTGAAGTCCAGTCCTCAAGAAAGAAATGTTTGTGCTTGTAAACCACCGAGATTTGGGGCTTCTTTGTTGTTGCTGCAAAATCCGACCAATAAGATCAGATTCTGTGCTAATTAAGCACCTTCAAATATTATTTCATTTCATTTCACATCAGTACTTCCCTGTGCAGTGGGTATTCTCATCCCGATTTTGTGGATGAGGAAACTGAGGTAGCAAAATCAAGCTACTTGTCCAGGATTATACAACCCACAAGAGGCAACACTCAAATGTAGGTCTAGCTGACTTCCCAGCCATTATATCATGGGATACTTTCTTTCACATGTGATCCAGAGGGAGAGTATAGACACAGAAGTTGCTAAGATAACCCCACATGAGCAAGGCTGGACGCCTTTTTTCTCTCTCAAGCCCTGTTGACTCTTTTCCTTTCTTCTTCTTTTCCTCTCCCACAACCACCACTCCACTCTATTCCCACTGCTGAAATGCTCTTTGTCTCTCATTTTTTTCCCAATGGCTATTAACAACTACCCTTCTTGGTGAAATTTTTCTAAATAACAAGAGAAAGTTTCGTCTTTCTTGTCTTTATTATTTCCGAACATACATGAAAATCTCTTGGCTATTTCTTTTCCATTCTTTGTTCCTCAATGCATGACTTTTTTTGTCTTTGTGCTGTAAATGTGTATACTGCCACATTTAGTGAGCACCTACTATGTAGCGGCCACTGTGCAGGGGTTTGAGAGTGACAGGTAAGATATTTTGCTGGAAGAGTTTAAAACCTAGTGGAAGACAGCATGTAAACAGATCATGTTGTTAAAAGTGCCAAGTGCTATAAAATTAGTAAGCATTGCATTGTGATCAGGCAGAGGAGGGTTCAGTGCTCAGCTTTGAAAGAATGATTAAGAAGGTTTTGGGGGGAAGATGACACATAAGCTGAATTTTGAAGGATGAGTGGGACCCAGCCAGATGCAGAGGCAGGGGAGGGAATAGCACAGCAAAGATGTTGAGGCAATAACCACAGGGTGTTCTTGGAGAACCACAAGTAGTTGGGTTTTGCTGAAGTCTAAATTATAAGTGAGGTTTGCAGTAGGCTATGGGAGGTGGAAAGTAGTGGCTGGAGATGGTCTGAAGAGGCAGAACGGATGTGCTACCTGATGGCCTGGTGTGTAACTCAACAGGTTAAAATGCCAACAGAAGTCAGAGAGTAAGACCACATCCTGGTACTTGTAGATATAGTACTGCTTTAGTCAAAGCAATGTTGGTGCAGACTTATTGAGTATTTTGAAGCTCCCAGTCTCCTGACACCTTTTTGCCTGTTGCTTCCTATGTGTTCACACCCTGACTGTGCAGCTTCTCAAAAGCCTGCCTTCACCCCAGGAATCAAGGTTAAAGCATTCCTCTTTCCAGGCATGTCTTCCTCCTAACAGTGAATTGACAGCACCCACAACACCACCACCATTTCCTGACACTTTATGTGCCGGGCTCTGTATTAAGCCCTGTAAGTGCAAACATGATATCATTCAATCCTTAGTTATCCCTGCTTTAACAATGAGGAGACCAAGCGTTCTGAAAAATCCTAAGCAGATAACAGCCAAGAGATGAGAGAATTTTGGGAGCAGGATTCACGGGGTAGGGAGCAACTTCCAACCCCAATATCCTGCCACACAGACTGACTATTGACATATATTCCTGAGGCTATCAGTCTTTTAAGACTCAAGTACTCAGTATGAGGAACAAGACCAAGAAGAGCTTCATGGTCTGGTGTGCTTTGGGTTAGTAATTGTTATTTTCAGGCACATGACTCGGCCAATGACATATAAGTTATGTGTAATGAGCCATATAACAGGACTCTCTACATTTAATTTTGTTTTTTGTCTTAAGAGAGGGAGGACTAGACAGACCTGTGCCTGTACTATCTGCCTGCCCCTGGCCCTTTAAAACACCTGACCCTGTAATTATGTTAATTGAAATAAATCGAAGAGGGGAAGACAAATACCACATGATTTTACTTATATATGGAATCTAAAAAACAAAATAAATGAACAAGCAAACAAACAAAGAGACTCTTAAATATACAGAACAAACTGGTGGTTGCCAAAGGAGAGGTAGGTGGGGGATGGGCAAAATAGATAAAAAGGATGAAGAGGTACAAACGTTCAGTTACAAAGTAAAGAGGTCATGGAGGTGACAAGTACAGCACGGGGAATATAGTCAACATACTGTAATAATGTTGTATGGTGACAATACTTACTGTGGTGAGCATTGAGTAATGTATAGGGTCGTGGAATCAACATATTGTACACCTGAGACTAGTTAGTATAACATTGTATGTTGATTTTACTTTAATAAGCAAGCCCACAAACAAAACTACCTGACCCTGTAGGAACTCACCAGCTCATAAAGGCCACAGAGGCCAAACCAGGAATTCATTGAGATTACCCAGGGCCACCTTGCTCATTGCTAATTTATCCTTGATTAGACCCCCCCACCCCCAACCCTTAGCTTGACTTACTCAGATTCCTCCTTCTGGTTCTTTGGGCTCAGTTTCCCTGAGGGATTCCAATACCCCATCCCTTGGTTCTAGAGCTTGATGAATCTAGCTCTACTTATGCAAACCCAGCTTCTTTCCCTGAGTGGCAGATGGATGGGAGCAGAGATACTGATATAGTTGGGTGCTTGCAAGGCCTACTGATGGGGATAATAATAAGAGCTGATATTTACCAAGCAGTATTCTTTTTTTTTAATGTTTTTTTATTATATTATGTTAGTCACCATACAGTACATCCCTGGTTTCTGATGTAAAGTTCGCTGATTCATTAGCTGCATATAACACCCAGTGCACCATGCAATACATGCCCTCCTTACTACCCATCACCAGCCTCTCCCATTCCCCCAACCCCCTCTCCTCTGAAGCCCTCAGTTTGTTTCTCAGAGTCCATAGTCTCTCATGCTTCATTCCCCCTTCTGATTACCCCCCCTTTCTTTATCCCTTTCTTCCCCTACTGATCATCCTAGTTCTTATGTTCCATAGATGAGAGAAATCATATGATACTTGTCTTTCTCTGCTTAACTTATTTCACTTAGCATTATCTCCTCCAGTGCCGTCCATGTTGCAGCAAATGTTGAGAACTCGTTCTTTCTGATAGCTGAGTAATATTCCATCGTATATATGGACCACAACTTCTTAATTCAGTCATCTGTTGAAGGGCATCTTGGTTCCTTCCACAATTTAGCTACTGTGGACAATGCTGCTATGAACATTGGGGTGCAAATGGCCCTTCTCTTCACTACGCCTGTATCTTTGGGGTAAATACCCAGCAGTGCAATGGCTGGATCATAGGGTAGCTCAATTTTTAACTTTTTAAGGGACCTCCACACTGTTTTCCAGAATGGCTGTACCAACTTGCATTCCCACCAACAATGTAGGAGGGATCCCCTTTCTCCACATCCTCTCCAGCAATTGTTGTTTCCTGCCTTGTCAATTTTTGCCATTCTAACTGGTGTAAGGTGGTATCTCAGTGTGGTTTTGATTTGAATTTCCCTGATGGCTAATGATTTTGAACATTTTTTCATGTGTCTGTTAGCCATTTGTATGTCATCATTGGAAAAACGTCTGTTCATATCTTCTGCCCATTTTATGATTTGTTTATTTGTTTCTCGCGTATTGAGTTTGAGAAGTTCTTTGTAGATCTTGGATACCAGTCTTTTATCTGTAGTATCATTTGCAAATATATTCTCCCATTCCCTGGGCTGCCTCTGAGGTTTTTTTGATGGTTTCCTTGGCTGTGCAGAAGCTTTTTATCTTGATGAAGTCCCACAAGTTCATTTTATCTTTTGTTTCTCTTGCTTTTGGAGATGTGTCATGAGAAATGTTGCTTTGGCCGATGTCGTAGAGGTTGCTGCCTATGTTCTCCTCTAGGATTTTGATGGATTCCTGTCTCACATTGAGGTCTTTCATCCATTTGGAGTTTATCTTTGTGTATGGTGTGAGAGAGTGGTCAAGTTTCATTCTTTTGCATGTAGCTGTCCAATTTTCCCAGCACCATTTATTGAAGAGACTGTCTTTTTTGCACCGGATGTTTTTTCCTGCTTTATCAAAGATTAGTTGCCCAAAGAGCCGAGGGTCCATTTCTGGATTCTCTATTCTGTTCCATTGGTCTATGTGTCTGTTTTTGTGCCAGTACCATGCTGTCTTTGTGATCACAGCTTTGTAGTACAGTTCGAAATCCGGCATTGTGATGCCCCCAGCTTTGTTTTTCCTTTTCAACAGTTCCTTGGTGATTTGGGTCCTTTTCTGGTTCCATACAAATTTAAGGACTATTTGTTCCAGTTCTTTGAAAAATATCATCGGTATTTTGATCGGGATAGCACTGAAAGTTCAGATTGCTCTGGGTAGCATGGACATTTTAACTATGTTAATTCTTCCTATCCATGAGCATGGAATATTTTTCCATCTTTTTGTGTCTTCTTCAATGTCTTTCAAGAGTGATTTATAGTTTCTAGAATATAGGTCCTTTACGTCTCTGGTTAAGTTAATTCCAAGGTAACATATGGTTTTTGGTGCTATTGAAAATGGGATGGATTCCCTAATTTCTCTTTCTTCAGTCTCATTATTCGTGTATAGAAATGCAACTGATTTCTGAGCATTGATTTTGTATCTCGTCACATTACTGAATTGCTCTATAATTTCTAATAGTTTGGGAGTGGATTCTTTTGGGTTTTCCATATAGAGTATCATGTCATCTGCGAAGAGAGACATTTTGACTTCTTCTTTGCCAATTTGGATACCTTTTATCCCTTTTTGTTGTCTGATTGCTGTTGCAAGGACTTCTAGTACTATGTTGAATAATAGTGGCGAGAGTGGGCATCCTTGTCGAGTTCCTGATCTTAAGGGAAAGGCTTCCAGTTTTTCCCCATTGAGAATGATATTTGCTGTAGGCCTTTCATAGATGGTTTTTATGAGATTGAGGAATGTACCCTCTATCCCTACACTCTGAAGGTTTTTAATCAGGAAAGGATGCTGTATTTTGTCAAATGCTTTTTCTGCATCTATTGAGAGAATCATATGATTTTTGAATTTTTCTTTCTGGATAAAATCTAAGACACTGATTGATTTGCGAATGTTGAACCACCCTTGCATCCCAGGGATGAATCCCACTTGGTCATGATGGATAATCCTTTTAATGTACTGTTGGATTCTATTAGCCAGGATCTTGTTGAGGATTTTGGTGTCCATATTCATTAGGGAAATCGGTCTGTAATTCTCCTTTTTGATGGGGTCTTTGCCTGGTTTGGGGATCAAGGTAATATTGGCCTCATAGAATGAGTTTGGTAGCTTTCCTTCTGTTTCTATTTTTTTGAAATAGCTTTAGAAGAATAGGTATTATTTCTTCTTTGAATGTTTGGTAGAATTCCCCAGGAAAACCGTCCGGGCCTGGAGTTTTGTTTTTTGGAAGGTTGTTTATCACTGACTCAATTTCTTCATAATTAATTGGCCTGTTTAAAAAATCAATTTCTTCCTGTTTCAGGCTTGGTAGTTTATAGGTTTCCAGGAAGGCCTCCATCTCTTCCAGATTGCTTAATTTATTGGCATAAAGCTGTTGATAAAAGTTTCTAATAATCCTTCCAATTTCATTGGTGTTGGTCGTGACCTCTCCTTTTTCATTCATAATTTTATTAATTTGGGCCCTTTCTCTATTCTTTTGGATAAGTGTTGCCAGTGGTCTGTCAATTTTATTAATTCTCTCAAAGAACCAGCTTCTAGTTCTGTTGATCTGCTCTACTGTACTCCTGGTTTCTAATTCATTGATTTCTGCTCTGATCTTGGTCAACTGCTTCATTGTGCGTGGATTAGGCCTGTCCCTCTGTTGCTGTTCCAGCTTCTTGAGGTGAGAATATAAAAACTGCATTTTAGATTTTTCTATTCTTTTGAGTGAGGCTTGGATGGCTATGTATTTCCCCCTTAGGACTGCCTTTGCAGTATCCCATAGGTTTTGGACCGTTGTGTTTTCATTCTCGTTGGTCTCCATAAATTGTTTAAATTGATTTTTGATTTCCTGGTTTATCGAATCATTCCTGAGCAGGATGGTTCTTAGTCTCCAAGTGTTTGAGTTTCTTCCAAATTTTTCCTTGTGGTTGAGTTCCAATTTCAAAGCGTTGTGGTCTGAGAATATGCAGGGAATAATTTCAGTCTTTTGGTATCGGTTGAGACCTGTTTTGTGTCCCAGAACATGGTCTATTCTTGAGAATGTTCCATGGGCATTAGAATAGAATGAGTATTCTTTGGTTCTGGGGTGTAGTGTTCTAAATATATCTATGAGGTCCAGCTCGTCGAGTATGGCATTCAAAGCCCTTGTTTCTTTGTCGATTTTCTGCATGGGTGCTCTGTCTATTACTGATAGTGGAGTGTTGAGGTCCCCTACTATTAACATATTTTTATCTATATGTCTCTTTATTCTGGTTAAGAGTTGGCTTGTGTATCTTGCTGCTCCCCTGTTGGGGACAATTATATATTTATAATTGTCATATCCTCTTGTTGGATACATCCCTTAAGAATAATATAGTGCCCTTCTGTGTCTCTAACTATAGTCTTTAGTTTAAAATCCAATCTGTCTGATATGAGAATTGCTACCCCAGCTTTCTTTTGAGGTCCATTGGCATGAAAGATGGTATTCCATCCCTTTACCTTCAGTCTGAATGTATCTTTAGGTTCAAGATGAGTCTCTTGTAGACAGCAAATGGATGGGTCATGTCTTTTTATCCAATCTGCAACCCTGTGGTATTTTATGGGAGCATTTAGGCCATTTACATTGATACTGATTATTGAGAGATATGATTTTAATGATGCCATGTTGCCAGTAAAGTCTTTGTTTCTATAGATTGTGACTTTTTGTTCTGTATCTATCACTTTGGGGCCTTTTTACTTTTATAGAACCCCCCTTAATATCTCCTGTAGGGCTGGTTTCGTGGTTACGAAACTGGTCAATGACTGGCGATTCTGGAAGGTCTTTATCTCTCCATCAATTCTGAATGACAGCCTTGCTGGAAAAAGGATACTTGGCTGCATGTTTTTCTCTGAAAGAGCTTTAAAAATGCCCCCCCAATCCTTTCTCTCATTCCAGGTCTGTGTAGACAGGTCTGACGTAATTCTGATACCTTTGCTTTAGTACGTGAGAAATTTCTTTGCCCTGGCCACTTTCAATACTGTATGCTTGGATCTAATATTTGTGAAATGCACTATGACGTGATGTGGCGTAGGTTTGTCGTGATTGAGCCTGGGAGGGGTCCTCTCTGCCTCTTGGACACGAATGTTTGTTTCCTTTGCTAGATTAGGGAAGTTTTCAGCTACAATTTGTTCAAATATCTCTTCTAGACTTCTGTTTTTTTCCACCTCCTCAGGGATGCCGATGATTCTGACATTGGAACATTTCATTGAGTCAGTAATCTCCTGTAACCTATATTCTTGAGAATGGATTTTTTTGAGTCCAGATTCTATTTTAGCTTTGTCTTCTACCAACCTATCCTCCAATTCGCTGATCCGTTCTTCTGCCTCATTCACCCTGGCTGTCAGAGCCTCTAGTTTTGGCTGCATTTGGCTCATAGAATTTTTAATTTCTGCCAGGTTCGCTCTCATTTCTGCCCTTAGAGATTCTATATTCTCATTAACATTTTTGTTAATACTTTTTTCAAGTCTACACATCATCTTGACCATTGTTACTCTGAATTCCATTTCTGATAATTTGGTTATATCCATATCCATTAGTTCTGTGGCAGAGGCCACAGACTCATTGTCTTTTCTTTGCTGGGGGGGATTTCTCCTTCTCGTCGTTCTGATGAGGAGAGGTTGCGGGGTTGTCCAGAGCCCAAATTATTGACCGGAACCCAGGCAGTGTGCACTTGTTTTATAGGGACCTTAGGGATGTGGGCTTCTTGATTTTTCAGCCTGCCTTCTGGGGGAGGGGCCTGCCGCGCCGATACTCAGGCAACCCTGTTTGGGTAGAGTCTCCATGTCCCCTTCGAGGGGGGATGGGGATGGGCACACTGTGAGCCGGTATTTCCAGGCTTTTGTTCTCTGGCGGCTTTCCCTGGTGGTTTGCTGTGCTTCTTCTTTTTTTTTTTTTTTTTTTTTAAGGTAGGTGATTTTCTTTTTTCTTTTTTTTTTTTTTTTTTTTTTTAATGATTTTTTATTATATTATGTTAGTCACCATACAGTACATCCCCGGTTTCTGATGTAAGGCTCAATGATTCATTAGTTCTGTATAACACCCAGTGCACCATGCAATACGTGCCCTCTTTACTACCCATCACCGGTCTATCCCATTCCCCCACCCCCCTCCCCTCTGAAGCCCTCAGTTTGTTTCTCATAGTCCATAGTCTCTCATGTTTCATTCCTCTTTCTGATTACCCCCCCTTTCTTTATCCCTTTCTTCCCCTACTGATCATCCTAGTTCTTATGTTCCATAGATGAGAGAAATCATGTGATAGTTGTCTTTCTCTGCTTGACTTATTTCACTTAGCATTATCTCCTCCAGTGCCGTCCATGTTGTAGCAAATGTTGAGAACTCGTTCTTTCTGATAGCTGAGTAATATTCCATCGTATATATGGACCACAACTTCTTAATCCAGTCATCTGTTGAAGGGCATCTCGGCTCCTTCCACGATTTAGCTATTGTGGACATTGCTGCTATGAACATTGGGGCGCATATGGCCCTTCTCTTCACTACGTCTGTATCTTTGGGGTAAATACCCAGTAGTGCAATGGCTGGATCATAGGGTAGCTCAATTTTTAACTTTTTAAGGGACCTCCACACTGTTTTCCAGAGTGGCTGTACCAACTTGCATTCCCACCAACAATGTAGGAGGGATCCCCTTTCTCCACATCCTCTCCAACAATTGTTGTTTCTTGCCTTGTCTATTTTTGCCATTCTAACTGGCGTTAAGGTGGTATCTCAGTGTGGTTTTGATTTGAATTTCCTTGATGGCTAATGATTTTGAACATTTTTTCATGTGTCTGTTAGCCATTTGTATGTCTTCATTGGAAAAGTGTCTGTTCATATCTTCTGCCCATTTTTTGATTTGTTTATTTGTTTCTCGTGTATTGAGTTTCAGAAGTTCTTTGTAGATCTTGGATACCAGTCCTTTATCTGTAGTGTCATTTGCAAATATATTCTCCCATTCCGTGGGCTGCCTCTTAGTTTTTCTGACTGTTTCCTTGGCTGTGCAGAAACTTTTAATCTTGATGAAGTCCCATAAATTCATTTTATCTTTTGTTTCTCTTGCCTTTGGGGATGTGTCATGAAAAAGGTTGCTTTGGCCGATGTCGTAGAGGTTGTTGCCTATGTTCTCCTCTAGAATTTTGATGGATTCCTGTCTCACATCGAGGTCTTTCATCCATTTGGAGTTTATTTTTGTGTATGGTGTGAGATAGTGGTCAAGTTTCATTCTCTTGCATGTAGCTGTCCAATTTTCCCAGCACCATTTATTGAAGAGACTGTCTTTTTCCCACCGGATGTTTTTTCCTGCTTTATCAAAGATTAGTTGCCCAAAGAGCCGAGGGTCCATTTCTGGGCTCTCTATTCTGTTCCATTGGTCTATGTGTCTGTTTTTGTGCCAGTACCATGCTGTCTTTGTGATCACAGCTTTGTAGTACAGCTCGAAATCTGGCATTGTGATGCCCCCAGCTTTGTTTTTCCTTTTCAACAGTTCCTTGGAGATTCGGGGCCTTTTCTGTTTCCATACAAATTTAAGGACTGTTTGTTCCAGTTCTTTGAAAAATGTCTTTGGTATTTTGATCGGGATAGCATTGAAAGTGTAGATTGCTCTGGGTAGCATGGACATTTTAACTATGTTAATTCTTCCAATCCATGAGCATGGAATATCTTTCCATCTTTTTATGTCTTCCTCAATGTCTTTCAAGAGTGATTTATAGTTTCTAGAATATAGGTCCTTTACGTCTCTGGTTAAGTTAATTCCAAGGTAACGTATGGTTTTTGGTGCTATTGTAAATGGGATGGATTCCCTAATTTCTCTTTCTTCGGTCTCGTTATTCGTGTATAGAAATGCAACTGATTTCTGAGCATTTATTTTGTATCCTGCCACGTTACTGAATTGCTCTATAACTTCTAATAGTTTGGGAGTGGCTTCTTTTGGGTTTTCCATATAGAGTATCATGTCATCTGCAAAGAGAGACATTTTGACTTCTTCTTTGCCAATTTGAATACCTTTGATCCCTTTTTGTCGTCTGATTGCTGTTGCAAGGACTTCTAGTACTATGTTGAATAATAGTGGCGAGAGTGGGCATCCTTGTCGAGTTCCTGATCTTAAGGGAAAGGCTTCCAGCTTTTCCCCATTGAGAATAATATTTGCAGTAGGCTTTTCATAGATGGCTTTTATGAGATTGAGAAATGTACCTTCTATTCCTACACTCTGAAGGGTTTTAATCAGGAAAGGATGCTGTATTTTGTCAAATGCTTTTTCGGCATCGATTGAGAGGATCATATGGTTCCTGAGTCTTTTCTTGTTGATATGATGTATCACGCTGATTGATTTGCGAATATTGAACCACGCTTGCATCCCAGGTATGAATCCCACTTGATCGTGATGGATAATCCTTTTAATGTACTGTTGGATTCTAGTAGCAAGTATCTTGTTGAGGATTTTGGCGTCCATATTCATTAGGGAAATCGGTCTGTAATTCTCCTTTTTGAGGGGGTCTTTGCCTGGTTTGGGGATCAAGGTAATATTGGCCTCATAGAATGAGTTTGGTAGCTTTCCTTCTGTTTCTATTTTTTGAAATAGCTTTAGGAGAATAGGTATTATTTCTTCTTTGAATGTTTGGTAGAATTCCCCAGGAAAACCGTCCGGGCCTGGAGTTTTGTTATTTGGAAGGTTGTTTATCACTGACTCAATTTCTTCATAATTAATTGGCCTGTTTAAGGAATCAATTTCTTCCGGTTTCAATCTTGGTAGTTTATAGGTTTCCAGGAAGGATTCCATCTCTTCCAGATTGCTTAGTTTATTGGCATATAGCTGTTGATAAAAATTTCTAATAATCCTTCCAATTTCAATGGTGCTCGTCGTGACCTCTCCTTTTTCATTCATAATTTTAATAATCTGGGTCCTTTCTCTTTTCTTTTGGATAAGTCTTGCCAGTGGTCTGTCAATTTTATTGATTCTCTCAAAGAACCAGCTTCTAGTCCTGTTGATCTGCTCTACTGTACTTCTGGTTTCTGCTTGATTGATTTCAGCTCTAATTTTGGTCAACTGCTTCCTCGTGCGTGGATTAGGCCTGTCCCTCTGCTGCTGTTCCAGCTTCTTGAGGTGAGAATATAAAAACTGCATTTTAGATTTTTCTATTCTTTTGAGTGAGGCTTGGATGGCTATGTATTTCCCCCTTAGGACTGCCTTTGCAGTATCCCATAGGTTTTGGACTGTTGTATTTTCATTCTCATTGGTCTCCATAAATTGTTTTATTTGATTTTTGATTTCCTGGTTTATCGAGTCATTCCTGAGCAGGATGGTTCTTAGTCTCCAAGTGTTTGAGTTTCTTCCAAATTTTTCCTTGTGGTTGAGTTCCAATTTCAGAGCGTTGTGGTCTGAGAATATGCAGGGGATAATTTCAGTCTTTTGGTATCGGTTGAGACCTGTTTTGTGTCCCAGAACATGGTCTATTCTTGAGAATGTTCCATGGGCATTAGAATAGAATGAGTATTCTTTGGTTCTGGGGTGTAGTGTTCTATATATATCTATGAGGTCCAACTCGTCGAGTATGACATTCAAAGCCTTTGATTCTTTGCTTAGTTTTTGCCAGGGTGTTCTGTCTATTTCTGATAGTGGAGTGTTGAGGTCCCCTACTATTAATGTATTTTTATCTATGTGTCTCTTTATTCTGGTTAAGAGTTGGCTTGTGTATCTTGCTGCTCCCCTGTTGGGGGCATATATATTTATAATTGTCATATCCACTTGTTGAATACTTCCCTTAAGAATAATATAGTGCCCTTCTGCATCTCTAACTATAGTCTGTAGTTTAAAATCCAATTTATCTGATATGAGAATTGCTACCCCAGCTTTCTTTTGAGGTCCATTTGCGTGAAAGATGGTACTCCATCCCCTTACTCTCAGTCTGAATGCATCTTTGGGTTTGAAATGAGTCTCTTGTAGACAGCAAATGGATGGGTCATTTCTTTTTATCCAATCTGCAACCCTGTGGCGTTTTACGGGATGGTTCAAACCATTTACATTAAGACTGATTACTGAGAGATATGATTTTAATGTTGCCATGTTGCCAGTAAAGTCTTTGTTTGTATTGGCTGTGACTTTCTGTTCTGTATCACTCTTGGGGCCTTTTAACTTTTATAGAACCCCCCGTAATATCTCCTGTAGGGCTGGTTTCGTGGTTACAAAATTGGTTAGTGACTGGCGATTCTGAAATGTCTTTATTTCTCCATCAATTCTGAATGACAGCCTTGCTGGATAAAGGATCCTTGGCTGCATGTTTTTCTCTGAAAGAGCTTTAAATATGCTCCCCCAACCCTTTCTCTCATTCCAGGTCTGTGTAGACAGGTCTGATGTAATTCTGATGCTTTTGCCTTGGTACGTGAGAAATTTCTTTGCCCTGGCCGCTTTCAATACTGTATCCTTGCATCTAATATTTGCGAATTTCACTATGACGTGACGTGGCGTAGGTTTGTCATGGTTGAGCTTGGGAGGGGTCCTCTCTGCCTCTTGGACACGAATGTTTGTTTCCCTTGCTAGATTAGGGAAGTTTTCAGCTACAATTTGTTCAAATATCTCTTCTAGACCTCTGTTTTTCTCCACCCCCTCGGGGATGCCGATGATTCTAACATTGGATCGTTTCATTGAGTCAGTAATTTCCCGTAACCTACATTCGTGGGCGTGGATTTTTTTAAGACCATCTTCTATTTTCATTTTTTCCTCTATTAACCCATCCTCCAATTCACTAACCCGTTCCTCTGCTTCTGCGACCCTGGCCGTCAGAGCCTCTCGTTTTGCCTGCATTTGGCTCATAGAATTTTTAATTTCTGTCAGGTTCGCTCTCATTTCTGTCCTTAAGGATTCTATATTCTCAGTAACCTTTTCGTTAATACTTTTTTCAATTCTACTCATCATTTTGACCATCGTTACTCTGAATTCCATTTCTGATAATTTGGTTACATCCATATCCATTATTTCTGTGGCAGAGGCCACAGACTCACTGTCTTTTCTTTGCTGGGGGGGGGCTTCTCCTTCTTGTCATTCTGATGAAGAGAGGTTGCGGGGTTTCCAGAGCCCAAATTCTTGACTGGGTCCCAGGCCGTGCCCCTTGTTTTATAGGGATCTTAGGGATGTGGGCTTCTTCTTTAAAGATATTATTTATTTATTTATGTGGCAGCCAACCAGCAAGAGAGGGAACAGAAGCAGGGGAGTGGGAGAGGAAGAAGCAGGCTCCCAGCGGAGGAGCCCGATGAGGGACTCCTTTCCGGAACGCCGGGGTCACGCCCTAAGCCGGAGACAGGCGCTCAATGACTGCGCCACCCAGGCGCCCGGGTTGTGGGCTTCTTGATTTTTCAGCCTGTGTTCTGGGGGAGGGGCCTGCCGCGCCGATACTCAGGCAGCCCTGTTTGGGTAGAGTCTCGGCGTCCCCTGCGAGGGGGGATGGGGATGGGCACTCCCTGAGCCGGTATTTCCAGGCTTTTGTTCTCTGGCGGCTTTCCCTGGCGGTTTGCTGTGCCTCTTCTGAGAGTCAGAGCAGCAGCGGCCGAATTTCAGCCTCTGTCACAGAACAGAGGGATTGCGGCCCGTTCTCTACTAATGTTCTGGCCACTTTAACTCTGTTTCTGTTGGTGCTGCTCAACCCTGCAGCGTCCCGGGATGTGCGCCCCACACCCGGCGTCCCAGCCCTCACTTCCAGGGCCGGCGCGTCTCTGTCCTTTGTGTTTCTAATGCCGCCAGCCGCCAGCCGCCCGGCGCGCGCTCCGGAAGCTCCCGGTCTCAGTCTGGATCCAGTGAGCTCACTGGGAGACCGGGGTTCCGCGAGATGCCTGGTGGCGCGCACCCGGCTCACAGTCTCAGTCTGCTGTTTTGCGGGTGCCGACCACGAGCCCGCCCGCTCTCCCGTGCAAGTGGCTGCCGCTTCCCGGCGCCCGAACGCGGCGGCTCCCTCCCCCTTCCGTTTATCTTCCGATATCTGTGCACAGTTTCATGGCTCCCCGCTTCGTACCTCAATACTCAGCGCTGGAGATGTTCATTTGTAGAGATCCAGATGCGTCTTCCTGCGTCTCAGGCTGGTTCCGTGGTTGTTTAGGCTGGTCTGGTACCTATCCAGCTCGACTCGGAGGACCGGCTGAAAACGGTGTCTCCTACTCCTCCGCCATCTTAACTCCTCCCCTGCTGTGCTTCTTCTGAGAGTCAGAGCAGCAGTGGCCGAATCTCAGCCTCTGTCTCAGAACAGAGGGATCGCGGACCATTCTCCACTAATGTTCTGGCCACTTTAACTCTGTTTCCGTTGGTGCTGCTCAACCCTGCAGCCTCTTGGGATGTGCGCCCCACATCCGGCGTCCCAGGCCTCACTTCCAGGGCCGGCGCGTCTCTGTCCTTTGTGTTTCTAACACTGCCAGCCGCCAGCCGCCCCCGCGCTCCCGGAGCTCCTGGTCTCAGTCTACCAAGCAGTATTCTGACCAAGTGTCGTGTGTCAGTTAATCAACCACATTGCTAAATCCCATGGTTAGTTCTCCATCCTCACCATCATACTTAGAATGACCTGTAGGTTGCATTTGACTTTGTTCACCTGCCTTCCAGGACATCACACTCTCTGGATTTTCCTCCTCTTGAGAATTCTCCCTCTTCTTCCTGACCTCTTAATATTGGTGTGACCACGGCTTGGTCCTTGGTCTTCTTCTCTATTTATCTTCACTTCCTTGGTGACCTCACTCCCTCCTGAACTTGTATATCAAACTATCTCCTTGACATATCTACATCTAATAAACATCTCAAATTCATGTCCTTCCAATCAAACCTACTCTATAGTCAGTCTTTCTCATCTCAATTGATGGCAACTGTATCTCTCTGGGGAGTCATCCCCCCACTTCTCTTTACATCCAGTCTTTCAGCAAATTCTGTGGGTTTCACCTTTGTAATATGTCTGGAACCTGACCACTTCTCATCACTCCATTGCTATCACCTTTATTATCTCTTGCCTGGATTATTGCAACAGCTTCCTAACTGGTCTTTCTTCTTCCACTCCTGCCCTCTATAGTCTGTTATATCACATGGTAGCCAAATAGATCTTTGTATTTTATTTTTTTCTATTTTATTTGTTTATTTTTAGAGAGGGAGATAAAGAGAGAGAGTATGTGTGAGTGGGGAGGAGGGTTAGGGGGAGAGGGAGAGAGAGAGAGATGTGGGGCTCAATCTCATGACCCTGAAATCATGACCTGAGTGGAAATCAAGAGTTGGACGCTTAATTGACTGAGCCACCCAGGCACTCCCAAATAGATATTTTTAGACAGTATAAGTCAGACCATGTCACTCTGCTCAAAATCCTGCAGTGGCTCTCTATTTCTCTCAATGCAAAAGCCAAAGGCCTCATAATGGCCTATGAGGTGTCCTGACACCACCTGGTCTTGTTACCTTTCTAACTTCATCTCCTACCCTTCTTGTCCTCCCCTGCTTGTTTCTAGTCACAATGTCTTCCTTATGAAGGAAATCAGAATATGCCTGCCCCAAAATCTGACATACTTTTTGGCATATGGATTATTCTGAGCAGAAGACAATCGAGAAACAGCAGTTGTGGGATGAGCTCTCTGTCCTCTTTCTATCCACCTAAAAGCATGGCATAAATTACCCTTGTGAAGTTGTCTCCCCCACCCCATATTGGGAAGAGAAGACAACTCTCATATTGGAGGTGGGACCAACTTGAATCTGCATGGTAAGCCTTATTGAAATAACCCTTATATTCCATTAGTTTCCCTCTGTATATCTACCTTCCCACCATTTACTGCCCCTGGAAGCCCAAATCCCTTTTCTTTGTCTTGACACTTATTCCACAAATGTATTGCTTTTTGTTAAAATGGTATTTTTTAAAATTTAATTTATTATTTTTATTTAATGAATATCCTATGAGGAAGATATTATCCCAGTTTGAGGATACCAATTCTCGATGACTGGCTCAAGTTCTCACAGTTCGCAAATGACGGCACTAGATTATCCCACAATTTCTAATGTCAAGTGTAATAATCTTATTTTTGTATCTTCTCAGAAACCATACATAAATGTATCATTGTTGAGATGGTATTTAAGCTCTCAGGCCTAACCACTTCTTTGGGTTTTTACTTCCCTTTCTGTGAGAACCCTGTGTATATATTAAAACAAAATTAAAATATTAACATCAAATAAAATTTGTTTGCCTCTTCTCTTGTTAATCTGTCTTTTGTCAGTTTAATTTGCAGTGCCCCAGAAACTGAATATAAGAGGATACAGGAGAGTTTTATCCTCCTCTGCACTCACTATTTCTCAAACATGCCAGGTATACACCCACCTTAAAGCTCTTCTACTAGGTAATTTCTTTGCTATAATACTTCTCCCCAAGATATAGGGTTGACTCACTCCCTTCCTTCCTTCATTCTTTGCTCAGATGTCCCCTTCTCAATAAGACTTACCCTAATCACCACATCAAAGATTGCAATCCATCCCCCCACACCCCGTTGTGCTTTTCCTGCTGTCTTCCCCCCCAGCACTTTATCACCTTTTTACCTATTAAATAGTTTACTTATTCATGACTTTTGCCCTTCCTTCCTATTGGAATGTAAGCTCCAATCAGGAATGCAGTACCTAGAAAAATAGCTAAATATTATAAGGTGCTGTGCTCCAGGCCCTATTATAAGCACTTTATATATGTTAAGAAATCTATTGTTTATAGAAGCCCTATGAGGTAGGTAATATTGTTATCTCTATTTTATGGATGAGCACACTGAGGTATGGAGAAGTTAAATGACTTGCCTAAAGTCACACAGCTGGTAAGTGGTGAATCCTAGACCCAGATATTCTGGCTCCAGAGTTCACGCTTTTAACCCCAAAGGTATACTGCCTTTTGTTGACGGATGAGCTGAGGATCAGAGATAAGAGGTAACCTGTTCACACAGGTAGGTATGTAGTAGTGGGGCTGGGATCTGAACCCAAGTGCTGCTTCTGTTTCCATCACTTAACATCATAGATAGAGGATGAACAAAAATTGCTGATCAGCATCAGTGTTCATAGTCTCTCATTATAAACCCTCCATGCAACCTTTACCTAATGCTCATGTCCAGGCATTCTCATTAAATACCATGAAGGAGGTAGGAAAGAGCATTAATCTCCAACATGCTAATATGAAAACTAATCTCATATAGGTTGATTAGCTTTCTCAAAGAAAAAACAACTCAGGGGCCCAGCTACTGTTTCCCAGATGGATTCTAATTTCCCAGTAATCTAAAGAAATGTGGAGGAAATGAAGAGTTACTCCCATTAACTTAACTCCTTTGTCTTAAGAAGAATGCTGGTGTTTAGACCTGCGTCATTTTGTGACACCAGATTTGGGTGGAGATTGGCCATGCACAGTCACTGCTGCTCCCAGTCCTGGTCTGAGAATCACTTAGCAGCTCAAAGTCATTTTTGTCGGCTTTCCAAGCATGTGTTGGAGACCAAGTTATCCTGATGCTTGTCCAGCCAGCTCTCCATCTCACAGAGACATCCCCTCTCTGAGAGACTCCTTTATTTACATGTCTGCATTCTTGACTTCAGCATCTAAACAGCTAATAATCACTGAAAGAGGTTGTCAGGAATATCAGAGAATGGGACCCTCCTAGAGCGTGTTTTGTTTCTGAATGCAGACAATATGGGGAGCTCGGGGAGAGGGCAACTCAAATCTCTCCTGGCTAGAATAGGGCCCAATTGTCAGGTCTTAGGCAGGACTGTGTTGTTAGGGCCACTGCAAAGTTTCTTTTTCCTTTTCCTCGGCTCAGATGGTTCCTTCTACTGCCCCAGGCAATAAGCCATCTCTCCTGGGCTGTACTAGAGCCCTCCTCACCTTGGATGGTCATCATCTGGTTACTGTGTCTTCCCAGCTAAACTGTGATATCCCCCAAGGGTGAGGTGGATCTTACTCTTCTTTGTAGCCACAGAGCTCAGTGCACAGCCTGTTTGGGTCACAAGATTTGGGACATGAAATGATAACAGAA
The DNA here is from genome assembly GCF_023065955.2 of Ursus arctos. Classification (NCBI taxonomy): domain Eukaryota; kingdom Metazoa; phylum Chordata; class Mammalia; order Carnivora; family Ursidae; genus Ursus; species Ursus arctos. The sequence goes on from NW_026622786.1 coordinate 4,107,171, forward strand.
ATAAAACCCCACGTGGCCTCAAAGGGGAATGGTAATTACATGGAGTTTATGTTCCAGTTATGGGACCCATTTTCAGCTCCGACCAGCCTGTCAATTACTCTTTTTGCAAGAGGTTTTCAAGCCCTCTCCCCATTGCCACCTTACAGGTAGGGCCATGCGGAACTGGGGGCAAAAGGCAGGCAGCCAAGGGAGAGACATGAAGATGATGAAGGGAGGCTGGCAAATGGTTTGTCACATGTATTGGAAGAGATCCAAACCTTATTAACAGTGAGGATACATTCTCTGTACTCAGTGTACGTTCAGACCAAACCAGGTAAAGATGCTAAGATTCTCCTGAAAACAGGGATGAGGTCACAACATGAGGTAGTGCCCTGTCCTCAGGTCGTGCTGGGAGAAACATAATGTGAGACACGGAAAAAGATCAGCAGAATCTGGGTAAGGAAAGGAGACAAGAAATTTGGATCCACTGAAACATAGTACCAAAGGACTGTGGGCTAGGAGTTGTCACCAATTCCTTACTGAGAAAGGGTTTTGAATCACCACCAGCCTCTCACTGTGTGGTGTTTGCACCTGTACATAATTATGTTCTCCATTTACCATAGGGTAAACCACACACAGTTCTCTTCCCCCAGTAAGGATGAAATTAATCCTCTTAATGTTTTCATAACTCTGCAGATGTTGGATCTGAACCCCGTGGACCTGACATTTATTCTGGTCCTGACTCTAGAGTTCAGTTTGAATAGGATTTGGTTTTTAACAAAGCCTATTCTTGTATGTGTGTTCTCTGGTTAAACCTGGGATGTAGTAGGTACTCTGTCATTGTTCAGTCAATGAACGAATTTGGCTCGGCTGCCTGGTGCTCTCCCTGGTACAGCTTCTCCACATTGCCCATTTAGGACCATTTCTCTAAGGCTAGTGCCTTCTCCTCTGGACCCACCTGTCTCTATTTTTTTTTTCTTTTTTTAAACACTGAACAAATGGCTAAGCACTAAGGAATCAGGGTACAACTCACAGTGCAGCTCTCTGCTTTGTCACTTCACTGAAGAGAGAAAAGCAAACCTACTCAAAGGAGTATCTGAGTGGCTGATATTTATTCCATTCCATCTTTTCCTCAAGTTCAAGTTAAACAGTGACAGATTCTGTTTTGGTTTCCCTGCTTTCAATTCCCCAGATAGGAAACCATCTGCCTTGATGAAAATGATTGATCACTGGAATTGTGTGTAATGGAGAGAGAAAAATAGGGCCCACTTGGTTAGTGTTGACTATGAATTTCTGGTGCAAAACAACCATATCAACTATTCAGTTGGCGGCACCATGGTTGAGAAGAGGTGCACATCCAGCTGACTCCAGATTTTGGGCACTGACGGCTTCAGATTTGAATCCTGGCTCTAGTACTTTCTACCTGTGGCATGTTCCTCAAAGTTTCTGAGCGTCACTTTTCTCATCTATAAAATGGGGAACGTAATGCCTACTTGGTATATCTTTGTTAAGTCATATCATAATGGGAAGGAATCTCATCAACATATCCAACAAAAGGTCCTGGTATTGGACTTTAATTTAGCATACTATCTCCTTCCTGAGACATTTCAATAGGGCCCAGCACCTTGCTCCAGGGAATGAAACTTTAATGGGGGCACAGGGTTGTGCTCGAGGTCTTGGGTGAATCATGCTATGAGTCAGAAGAATAAGAGCTTCCAGAATCCACAAAGTTTAGAGAGTGGGCCTCAGAAACAGGCAGGGTGCTGACCAAAAGGAAGACAATGAGTTCATTTAGCTGATATTTGAGTGCCAAGTATGTGCCACTCACTGTTCGTAGGACTGGAGATCCAGAGTGGTGTTTGAGACAGAACAAACCCTTACCCTAATAGTTTACATTCTATTTGAAAAGATGGGTAATAAGCATAATAAATAAATTAAATATATGGTATGTCAAAAGGTGTATAAATCTAGAGAATTTGTGTGGGGGGTGTTGGCTGGGGTTTACAATTTTGAACAAGGTGGTCAAGTCTGCCTCCTTGAGAAGGTGACATTTGAGCAAAAACCAAGGAAGATGAGGATGTCCCTGAAAGGTATTGGACAGCCTGGGTGGGGGTGGAGGTAGGTGGGCAAGGGGTAAAAGCCTGGAGGGAAGGATTGCTCCCAGGCCCCAATATTAGGCCTACCCTCGGTGCCTAGTGATGTCAGAGAAGGCAAAGGGCAGTGTCTGTGCTCATTATGTTTTTATGGAAACCCCCTCCCACCTCCCCACCACTGCCACACTGGATCTCTGCCTGTCTCCAGCAGCCTCATTGTTAACAAAGCAGATGGATCGGCCCTTCTCTGAAGTAGGATTGCCATGTATGGTTGTGCAGGTTGAATACTGTACAGGATGACACATCTAAGGGGGTTCCGTTTACATTTTAGATATTCTAAATTTGTATATTATGATACTTTTCTGGCAGGTGGCAGTAAAGTGTTCCAATGAAAGCAATATATTGCAATGCTTCTCTGACAATTAGGATATAGCATCTTGAAGAAGGGTAATGTCTTCTAATTCACATTAAGGTACCTGAGAGCCATGTGGCAGCCTTGATGATCCAGATTTCCAAAGAGATGCCACCACTGTTTTGTTGGGGAAAGATTTACTGGTTAAGACAAGTCTGTCCTCTGCTGAAAATTCTGTGGCTCTCATCACGTACTGAAGAAAACTCATGAAGCATATATGTAGTGGAAATTCCCGCATTTCTGGGTTGGAGAGTCTTCAGGTAGCAGTCTGTTTGGAATAAGTGAGCCCAGGAAATACATGGTGACGCTGCGTGTGCAGGGCAAGCAGGCAGTGCTGTTTTAGTTTTGGGGAGCAGCACCGACACCACCCCTTGACCCTATCGCTGCATTGGTTCCTTCTCAACTTGGTCTCTTCTACCTTCTCTAGCCTCACATCTTGTCAGCCCTTACTTCCTCTGCGAAACCATCCCTAATGCCCAAATCCTATTCCATGCACACTGTGTTCTGGTGCTCACAGACATTATCCTGGTTCCTTCTAAGTATTCTCTCTCTCTCTGTATTAAAACAACAGGCTCATCTGCCTATTTATCCCATTAGACTATGGACTCCTTGACTGCTGCACTGTGTCTTATCAACCTTGGTAAACCCTCCCTGACACCGTACTTGCTCAAGAAATGTGCTATTGGGCACTGTTTCTCAAGTGTAATTACTAAGCATGTTCTGATGATGATAAAGAAAGTGGTCCTTTTAAATTATACATTTTTAAATTGTGGCACATGACACAGCAGCTTCTAAATCCTTTAAGTCCTAAAAGGCTGTTTTTCCCATCTGTCATGTTTGCATTGAGCCTGGTAATTTCTCAGGAGCTGAGCTATAAATATGCATCAAATGAGTACACGTGCGGATAAGAACAACACCTGTGATGACGGGTCATGGATCGAGTAGCCCAGGCTGCAATCTCCATACTTGAGGGTGTGTGTTCATCCCTCTCTGGGGTTGGAGAGAAATCTCATACCCCAATATGGCAAGAATGGTCCGCCCAGAGCCTTGAGCCCATATAACGGGGCCGCCCCCTGGGTCTTGTTGCAGCCGTTTTCGTTTCTGTCAGCCTTGATCACTGGGGAAATGTACAGAGTATGTGGCCTTTGTAACCCCAACACATAAGTCTTCGTGGAAAGTTGCCATTCTCAGGCGTCAGGCATGTCCATGAGCAAAGTCCCCAGGGGGACTCTGGGGCAGAAATATCCCAATTTAAAAATATTCTCCAAGTGGCTTATAAAATGTGTACAAGTTCAATTACTCTCAGCTTCCTTGTGCTGTGGCAGCTGGTCTGTCTGTGTTTATTTGTTCCTCTGACTTGTGATTATTCAGAGGGACTGCATTTGTTTCACTCTGTCTCCTCTGTGAGAGGCCCGGAGCCCCTCAGAACAGAGGTCAGTTACCTCAAATAAGTGGTGGGCCTGGCTGGGACATTAATGGGGTGCTGATCCCCTGGTGAGGAGGCTGGGGACAGCCTGGGCAGCAGTGGGCAGGGCTGGATCTCATCTGGGTAGCAGTGTGGCCATCAAGAGAGAATAGCATGCTGATAGCCACACTTTTTTTAAGTGCCATATGACCATGCCCTCCAATGCACGTGCATTTAATTCCCCATAAATTATAAAATGCATGATGGTGTTAATATATAAGCATGTTACACAACATATGAAAACACATTTTAAAAAAGTGAAATATGAAATAAATAATATGTAATTTTTTAAAACATTTTTTGGTAGGAGCTGGGTACGTGAGGATTTATTTTATTATTTTGATTATTTTGCATATGTTTAAGATCTTCACATGAAATGTTATAAAAAACAAACGAGGAGCAAAGAATTAAGAAAGGGTCAACAAACGGTACCGGAAGCTCTGGGCAGGAGGCTCAGACCCAGGCAAGGTAAACGGAGAGAGGGGCCAGGACTGCCCTCAGAATTGCCAGCACTCTCACCAGGCATGTGGGGCCACAGAGGCAAGGGCTTGAGTAATTCTGCTTCCACCATTTCAGCAACATGGCTGCAGCAGGGCCACGCAGGGTAGTGTTCAAGAGGCTGGACTCCAGAGCTGGACTGCTGAATTCATAATCCCGGTTCTGTCACTCACTAGTTATATAATCCTGGCACATTTCCTAACTTCTATGTGCCTCAGTTTCCTCCTCTGTAAGGAGGAGATGATACCGGCTGCTTCACTGGGTCATTGTATGGATCTGAGGATATATATACATCATTTGCATAAATTAATATTTAAAGTAGGAGGACAGTGTTTGAAACATAGTGCTACATGTACTTGCTGTTGTTATAATTGTTATATAATTGTTATATATTTTATAATATTATTATTTCCTCTGCCCTTGTCTGCCCTTTCTAGATATAATGGGATCTGAATTCTCAGGGACACTGCTTCCCCTATTTCCAAGTCTGACTCAATCTCTGAAAATGTCTGAATTAAACAGATGCAAGTACTTCCTGGGCAAGTGTGCTTTGCGAAAAAGGAAAACAGCTTTGCCACATGTAAGGAAACAAAATCTGATGGAAAGAGGTGGGATGATGATTTAGGAAAGCAGTGTAAGTTCGGCCACACTTGATACGCTGTCCACTTCAGTGGGTCCTGGTTTCATCAGTCCTAAAGTGAGTGATTTGCAGCAGGTGATCCCAGAGGTTCCTTTCAGAGTTGATACTTTTTGGCTGTGTTCTGCTTTACTCTGAGCTGTGATCACTCTTAGGATTTTGAATTTCAAACACTCTCCTAGGTTTCGAGCTTGATCATAAGATCTCCTGATGTCAGGTTTGGATATAAGCCATGTTCCCCCATGCCTTGTGACACAGGCCAGGTTAATCTTTAAAGTAACAAATCACAAGTTATGTATGAAACTTTTAAAAGAACAAATGCATCGTATTCTTTATTATACATACGGGATGATTGGTTAACAATGCAGGAATTCATATTAGGATGCCAAATAAAAATACACATGTCATATAAGCTGATCTCTATTTAGGCAGTTGTATATAGCTAGCCATACAAATCTCTGCCTATTTCTAGGTATTTTATGGTACATGTATTTAGTTATATGTAAGTAGATAAATCTGAGGTACATATCAGACACCACCCTATTTCTTGGATCTTTGTGTCAAGGAATATACAGAACACTGTACTTAAGAAAAAACAGGTCTTCATAATTTTAAAAAATCTACAGCTTTTATGAAAAGTCACATGTCTATATATCTATATAAATATAAATATTGATATACAGATTATATAGATATAATCATTGAATGTTAATAGTTATTATTTCAAGGTAGTGGCATTTCAGGTGATTTTTTTACTTTTTTCCTTATGGTTTAAGTATTGTGAATTTTTTTTTTACATTGAGTATGTGTTATTTACATAATCAGAAGAAAAAAACCCTTTTCATCGTGAAAAGAAGAGTATCTAAAAGACACTAACTCAGATGTTGGTACAAAGATAAAATCATTAAAGGGAAAAACTAACAAAGTATCTGATGTAGTAACTGAGCAAAGAAAGAATACCCCAAATCTCCTAAGGTAAGAAACATTCAATGCATGTTTTTAAATGCAATGTTTTAGATACTTTCGTTTGTAATTAAGTTCTAGGGCATCTTGAACATTTCATAGGACTGATTGCAGTCTTATGTTTGGTGTTGGGACAATTAAGCCTTTTGAAGATAATTGAGTGCTTTAACACATTTCTTTGCATAGACTATACAATTTCTTTAGTTTTACAAAACTTTATCACGTTTGTATTGGGAGTTTCAATATGTTAATACAGGGTGCCCTTACACAGGTTCCTCATCTCAGTCGGCCCGCACAACACACACACACACACACACCCTTCAGTCCTTATTTGAAAGACAGCCCCCTCCCAGTTGCACTCCTGCCCCAGGCCCCTGAGGGCAGTGGTTCCCACAGCCAGACTATCAGGAGCGCAATGGGGCTGGACAATAGCCAGGAAGCTGGGGCAGGCTCTGAGCTGATAGCCTTGCAGACGCAGATGCAGACTACGTCCATCCCCATCCGGGGCAGGTGAGAGACCTAGGCACACTTCCTCCACAGTGGGGCTTGTCTCCCTTGCTGTGGACCATGTTCTTCTTGGGAACAAAGAGTCTCACAGAACAAAGGGTCTTAATTCCCACTGCCCTGGGAGTGGGGGCAGGGGAGGCAGAAGGCTAGCATGGCAAGAGCTATTCCCTCCAGGACTATTTATGACCTGCCCATTGGCCTCCTTGGGGAGGAACCCCTCCCCCCCAAAGCCAATCAGGCAATATCCCAGGGGTTTGGAGATACATTATATCTCCCCTTAACGAGGCCAGCCCTCTGCATTCTTCTTGCCTGAGCTCAGTCTCATTTTTAAAAATTCTACTCAAAATACACATTTAGTAGTGAATATTTACTAGATAAGCACTTATAAAGTGCCAAGGTCCAAACTAATTGAATGTTTTACATGTGTGAACTAATTTAATCTCCACAATAGCTTTATGAGGTAGGAACTATTATCTCCCCCATTTTACAGATGAAAAAACTGAGAAACAGGGAGTCACTTTCTGTAAGTCATACAATGAATTAAGTAGCTCAGTTGGATTCAAGTCCAGGTCTGTCTTCCCCTTGAACCCATGTTCTTAACCTGTGTTCTCTACAGCCCCACATTGTGCTCAAAGCTGTGAACAAGATGGACATGGTCCCTGCTTTCATGGAGCTCACAGTCTGACAGGAAGAAAGCACAAAGGAGAGTTAATTATGTGTATGAAACATGAATGAGAGAGGAGAATGCAAAGCTTATAGCACTCACAGTGAAGAGAGCTAACCTAGGCTGGCCAGACGGTTCACCTGTATTTGCAAAACCACATTCTAGAATATTTTGTGAGCATAAGCCTAGCTTAGAAAACAGAATCTGGCTTACCCAAAACCTTGTCTGAATCTTTGCTCTTAAGGAGCCACAGGCACTTGGGTGAGTCAAGTGTAACAATTGGGGTTGGGGTAGGAAAAAGGTGAGGCAGAAATGCATGTAAATCCAAGGTGGAAGTTAAGGACTCTCCTCTGGCAAATCCTTTACTTCATCTTGCCCAACAATCTTGGAATTCCATCTGGCAAAGAGAGTGGGAGATTCTTTTCTCCCAAAACACTCCTTTTGGCAAATATTTGAGGATTCTAAATGTGACTAGTGATCTACTGGGTTTTAGTTTGAGAGGAAACAGAGTCTTCCTGGAATAACAGCACAAGAACAGCCATTTGTCAGTTTCATCCCCAAAGCCTCTTTCCCTTCCAGGTCTTAGTGGGGAAGTTTATGGACCAGAGACAGTTAAAGGGGCTAATCTTGAATGCTGACCTCCTGGAATGGAAATTTAATTTCAAAAAGTACATTATTATTCATATTTCTGCCTGTCTTCATGAAAATCAAACATTATATTTTTATTTCAAGTACTCTAATAAATAAAGGATCCCCCCCCCCATCTGTTCCTACAAAGATAGCAGAAGATAGTGTCAAAATGTATTCCAACTGATGAAGTGTCTTCATGGCAGGAAAATGGATTTGGAACTTTATAAAGTATTTATGAAGGGAATGGCAAATGTCAAAGGTTCCGGCTGGAGCTGCTAATTGCCAAGTTAACAATTTTGGGAAAATCTCAACCAAGCTCTGTGGTGCCTGGTAAATATCCTCTGGCCATTTTGATTCAACACTCAATTACTTAGTGTAGTGGCAGATAGGAGCTTTAACTTGGAGTCCAAAGTCTGGGTTCCAAACCCATTTGTTAACTGACCTTGACTCAATTCTGAAAACTCTTCATCTGTTGAATAAAGATCATACTTACCTGACAAGATCATTTAAAGGATTAATACAATGACTGCAAGTGTCCAGATAAATGACACCTCCCTCCTCGTCCAAGTCAGGAAAAATGGGTGAGAACAGCACAGCGTTGGAAGTGGAAGGATGTCAATATATTGCCTTTATTACTGATGAGTGTAAGTGTCAAGGCTTAGCTTAGGGTATATACCAACAGTGGGCTTTTCTTCCCAGTCACCCAACAATGCTGGACATGGCTGTACCCATGTCAAACGGTGAGGAACAGACTAAATGCTGGCTTACTGAGGGCAGGCATCTCCCCATGAGAAAGAGAGGGGAAGGGTCACCCATGCCCAGAGAACTGCATCATGGCTTTTGTGGGTCACAGGCACTTTTGCCTTCAGGGGCCCCTTCTTCCATAAAAATATACTAAAAAATATATATGCATTGGCATAAAGATGACTATATTAGCATTAAATTTCTTTATTAGCATTACATTTTAGCACATTTTCTTGGGGGTGGTTGGGTGTCCGGCTCTTGATTTTGGCTCAGGTCATGATCTCAGGGTGGTGGCCCTGAGTGCTCTGTCAGGCTCCATGCTCAGCAGGGGTTCTGCTTGTGATTCTCTCCTTCTGTCACTCCCACTGTGTGCTCTCTCTTTCTCAGTAAAATAAATAAATAAATCTTTAAAAAAACCACAACATATTCTTGAACCTAACCTAAAAGGTTTTTTCCTTCTGATTTTAAAAGAAATTAAAACATTTTTTGTGGGTCCCTACAAGTATTTGGACCCTAGCCCTTGTACTGAATGATCAAGTCTGTCTTGCATGCCTAGCCTTGTTCCCAAATATCCCAACTAGATAAGCTGCTCCTCTGTTCTTGGGGAGTAATGATAAGGCCAAAGTGGGGGACTAGGTGTTACTCCAGACAGAGACATGAACTCAAGGGGCAGGATGCTCCCCAGACCCCATGAAAGTAAAGTGTTCAAACAAACAAACAAACAAACAAACAAACAAACAAAGAAAACTGCGTGGTATAGCCTAGACTGTGAGTAACACCAAAGTGTGCAACACATTCTCTGTCTTCAAGAGCTGATTTCAGCTCAAGGCGGAGGGAAGAAAGTGCAAAATTGGAGAACAAGTCACATGTTGAAGGAATTTTCAGAAACAATTCCTTGAGGTAGTGATCTTTGAACTTGGCCTTGAAGGATAAAAAGTTTTTGCTAGAGAAGGTGGGATAGGATGGAAAGGAGAGGTCATTCTGGACTATGAGACTGGCAAAGAGATGGATTCACTAGAACAGGGAGGTTCTGGAAATTAAGTTCAAAAAGCAGCCACTTACCTTATTCTTCTGGCCTCATTGGACTCCCTGTTTTATAACAGTGGGTGGGAGGGAGGAAAACTATTATTTATTTGGCACCTACCATGTGCCAGGAGATTTAAAGGCATCACCTCATTTAATCTGCCCTGTGGTGATCTGGGGTGGATATTATTACCCTCACTATTTTAGACAAGGAACCTGAGACCCTGGAAGGATGTATGTCTTACCCATGGCCACAGAACCTCGCTGGCATCAACAGATTGTCTCTTGATTGCCAGCCCAGGGCTCTGTTCCCTGACTCCTGGGGACCCCAAAGGGGTTTTCTGAGAGTTATACAGAGTTCTTACAATTATATTTCAGGTGGATTGTTGTTCCAAAGCATCATTTCTGGCCCTCCATCATCTGGACTCTCAGACCAGGATGTTTTTCCTCTCCTCACCCTGAGCGTCTCTCTGTTGAGGGCCCCCTCCATGCCTGTCCTCATCTGTTCACACACTGCCTTCTCTGGCCTCCCATGCCCGGTCCAGATCTCTGCTGTTCTAGGCTTGCTGCTTGTGATTTCCCAAGAGGGGCTGGTGTGCCTGTTCCAAGACTGTGTTGGGCCTGTAGGAGCTAACATATAGTGGCCAAGTAGCTAATATTTGGTAAGCACCTGCTCTGTCCCAGGAACTGTGCTTAACACATTCTCACACTTTTCTTTTCTCCTCGAAACCATCCTCTGACATAGGCATTAGTAAAACTTTACACGTAAGAACACTGGGACTCGGAGGGATCATGCAAACTTTCCCAAGGCACCACAAGTGGTGGTGCTGGAGGCAGGGTTTCACCCCTATAGCCTGACTCTAAATTCTCACCCTGAACCACAATGGAATCCAGCCTCTTGGAATACTTAGAGCTTCACATCACATCTTTACTATTTGTGAGAAATTGGCCTTTCTTTTCTCCAGTTGATCTGTTTCTCTAAGTTCTTCTGTATTTGGAATCTTTTCTTTGTTGTCTTTCAAGTTAGCCTTTATAAGCGTGGCTCTTATTCTCTAGAATTTTGTCATTTGGCTGTTTCCTGTTCAGAAATTATTAATTCTCTTATATCTGCATTGCATCCAGTCTTTTTGTTATAGATATCTAACAACTTGTTCTACATCTGTTATTTAATTATCTTTTCGCTCCTTGCTTGCTTTCATCTTCCCCTTGCAATGGTCAGAGGGTAAGCACAGAGACTTGAATGTAGAATTCTTGGCAGGATGTCATCTCAGGAGTCCTCTCTTTTTCCTCTAACAGGACCAAGCCATAAGGGAGCATCTCTGGATTTTATGTCTTCACATTCCTTCCTCTCCTTCATCAACATAAAAAATTCTGCTTTGATAGACCTGCCCTTTTCCTGTTGATATTAGAGGAAGCATAACATGGTGGCACCACATTGCCTCGGCTTAGATCCCAGCTCTGCCACTAGACCATCTGTGCTCACTTGGACTGGTAACTCAAACTCTCTGTGGCCCAGTTTCTTAATTATAATAGTATCTGCCTCATAGGGTTATTGTGAGAAGAAAATATGTGTAAATAGAGTGCTTACAACAGTGCCTGGTAGAAAATAAACATACCATAAATATTAGTGATTTTTAAAAAAATCATTAATCTTTCCCAAGGCTAGGCTGAAGGAATGTTCTTTCCTGGAATTTGAATCCTGAGCAGAATGGCAAAAAGACAGAAATCCATTAGAGCTAATTTATTTGAGTAATTGTGCCCCGAAGAAATGGTTAATCAGTTCCTGTCCCTTGAATCCTAGGCAGTCCTTCTGGTACTCAAATCTTCAGAAGTTTCTCTTACACTGCATTCCACTCCCAACATTCTTCCAACAAATGTTCCCTCCTCCTCCTCATTTTCCTCTTCCGCTCCATCTTTCTTCTGCTCCTTTCATTTTCCTCCCCACCCCAGCCCTCTTCTCCCTCCTCCCCAAGCCTAAAGTAGTAAGCTTTGATTTCTGATAAGTTTCTGCCAAAAAACCTTTACTGAGCCTGCATCCCATGAAAATGGCCCCTTAGCCTTGGCTTAAATACTTCCATAAAACAGCTCTCTATTTTTTTAATTGATGAACTCTGAAAGTACTTTCTCATATTAGGCAGAAAGCTTTTATAAGACTCTGGAGCCAGAATGTTTGGTTTTGGAGCCTGGCTCAGTCATTTACTTGCTGTGTGGCTTGGGCAAGTTGTTTAGCCTCTATGCCTTGGTTTTCTCATCTATAAAATAGAAGGTAATGATAGTAACCATTTCATGGTATTGTTGTGAAGATTCAATGTCATGATACTTGTGAAGCACTTAGATTTCCAATAAGATTAAGTTCCTGGTAGCCATCCTCCACCTCCTCATTCCCACCACGGATCCTAGCTCCACACTTTTGAGCTGCTTAGAATAAGCCCGATCTTCCTTTTAGTGCCAGTCTTTCAAATACCAAGATGCTCTGTTTATATCCCTTCTTTCCTCCAGGCTTAGTATGCCTGGCTTCTTTTTGTCTTACCTGTGGACTTCTTCGCTGTCAGGCCAAGACCCTCTTTGTGGTCTACACTGATCAAACTGGAGAGATCCAAACCTGTCTTCATCTTGTCTCCCTCATTACTTTATCAAAAGTAAAACACAAATAAACATCTCATTAAGTTTCCCCCCAGGGAAGTTCTGTGCCAACAACTTCTAGACTCCAGACTCTTTGAGCACCATTCCACTACCTAGGCCTGAGGGTGGAGATGGGGTCAGGAGGAGAATGGCACATGAAGGCATAAAGGCACAATAACAGTGGGAAAAACTTCTCACCTCCCCTGCTGGTCCCCACCCAGGCTTGTACAGAAGCTGACCAGACATACTTCCTGCACTTTACCTGCTCTGCCCTAGAATCACGGGCACAGCTCCATGCTAAGCTGTTCCTGGTTGTCGACATGCTACTGACAGGCCTGAATAGTGTCCATTCATAGGAAGAGCTTTCCCCATGCTATGGGGAGCAAGAATCTGATTGATAATAATATTAGTTGCATGGCACTTTGCAGTTTGGAACACATTAGTTAATTACAATATTGTGATGGATTTGTCACAGGCAGAACAAAAGGAATTCCTTTTACAAAAGGAATACCTGTTTTACAATTAAGACTTTAAGGTTTGAAGAGGTTAAGGGACTCTCGCCCATTCACATAGCTTCAAGTGACAGGGCATGTGTTTGAGCTGAGCTTCGAGTACTTTGTGACATGCCTTGCTCTGAAGTCTTTGGGGCTGCTGTTGGATTGTTGCTGTGAGTGTGTCACTCTGCTCTGGAATCTACAGGACCTCCGGTAGCCTCTTTCTTGATGGCCAGCATAGACACCAAGAAACAGGTGGCCTGAGACCTATAAGTAGGTGTAGCCTATTCTACTTATAAGTCAGGGAAACGTTTGAATGTAGAGACACAGTGACCCGAAAGACGCATGATGTTTGGGAAGGCTGCAGTAGTGTCCTGGAGAGAATGACAATTGACTGGTGAATTGGAAGTTGTGTTGTTGGGGGAGTTGAGTTCTAATGTCTAGTCATCCTCTCACAAAACCCAGGGGAGCCTTCTGACTACGGTGCTTATTCTTAGGGCTCTTTCTAGAGATTCTAAGGAAAGTAAGTTATTTGCTGGCATCCATTTGGATTTTCTTGGATTTGGGGATCCTAGGGTGAGAGAGGAGCCCAGGATTCCATTGGTGGGAAGTGCTGCCGTGTCCTGCCCAGCTCTGCCTTTGAGCAACTATGTATCCGTCGAGCTCTAGACTGGCAGTAAGACTAAATTTCCCAGCCCTGAGCTCTATCTGTAATTGCTGGTGGTGGGGAGGCTACAAGCAAGGAACAGGTGACCAAAGCAGAAGTGATTTTATATTGGGTGTGATCCAGGATAGGGCAACTGAGAAATCATCCTGTGAATCCTTGAAAATTGGAGGACAGTCCTGACTCATCCCTTTCTTTGGCTCGTGGCAGAACAAATTAATATGGTTTGCAAAGCTCCTAAAAATCTGGCCTCAAACTCTGACTTCTTTGTAAGCCAAGCTCCCACATACCTTTTGGTCTAGCTATGTGGAATTATTTACTGGTCTTTAAAAATGCCATCTCTCTTTCTTACTTCATGCCTTTTCTCATGCTGTCTCATACTGCCTGGGATGTCCTTCTCCCCATTTCTCTTTCTGGAGAACATCTACTCACTCTTCAAGACGTACCACAAAGTTATCTCCTCTGTGGAGCTCCCCTGGCACTTTTATGACTTGCCCCATTCTTGGTTCCTACAGCAAGTAGGATCTTAGCTTTACTGTGGCAGTTCTTACACTGTCATGTAATTGATTTTGTGATTGAATGCCCAGACATAGAAACCAGACTGCTTGGATTCAAATCCCAGTGGTACCACTAACCAGTGTGGTACCTTGGACAAAGTCCCTGCTCTTGCTTCCCTCCTAAGTAGAATGGGGTCACTAGTACTCACCCTACAGGGTTATTATGAAGATTCAATGAGCCACCATGTATTAAGGACTTAGATCACTGTCTGGCACTGTAGGCATTGGTGCTGTTGCTGTTGTTATCATTATCTGTTTGAAGTCACCTGTCAAGTTTCCCTCCTGTTCAAGTCTACTTGTGCTTCAGCCATCACGATGAGGCCACTTGCACATCCACGGCCAATAAGCCAGAGCTGGAATGTGACTTTCTCTCTCTGCACCCTTGTGTGTTGGGTGAATAGCTGCCAACAGGCAAGGTTCCTAATTTCCATTCAATGTTCCTCTGAGATCCTTTCTACAGTCTTTGCCATCAGTTTCCAGCATGTGTTTCCCAGCCCCCTCAATCCAGATATCAGGATATCGTCCTAAACATGGCAATCTAAACCAAGATAGCATTTTTCTTCCAACTAGTTCTCTATGCGCATGGAATGCTTGGCTGGTAACACCACTCATTTGGCTCTCAGAGGAGTCTGGGCCCCCCTGACACCTTGACACCTTAGGTTTTGGTATCTTTTAATGTAGATGCCGTGTTTGAGTCATTTGTACATCTGGTTCCCAACACAGTACCAAAGTCAGTGGGTTTTTTAAATGACTAGATTCATGGATAAGTTATGAGTAGGCCATCCAGTGGCATTAACACACCCTCTACTTTCCTGGGCTTTCTGTTATTGACAGCTGAAACTGTCTCGATTGAAACACACCTCCAAGGGTTTGGTCATTTCTGTTCTCCCTATCTGAAGTACCCTTGAGTTTTCAATACAGTGCCACCATCTGGGATAGAAAGGGTCTAAGGACATCTTCGTGCTCCCTAGAAAGCAGCTACAAGACCATGTACAGTTGTGCGCCCAATACAAACTTCAGATTCCTCCAAGCTTTGGCTTGGTATGGAGAGAACCAATTGGTTAGAATCATAGAGATACTGAACTGGAAGGAATGGTCACTGTAATGGAGCCCAATGTCTTCTTTTTACCAACATGGAAACTGAGGTCCAAAGACCATGAGTGACTTCTCAAGGTCACCGGACTCTAAGTGTCGGTAAGTGTCAGTCAGGTTTCCTGAGTCCCTGATCAGCACTTTTCTCCCTGGGCTCACTGTTCCTTCAGGCTTTGTGTCTCACACATGTCCTCGCCTCCATGGGCAGAGCTGCTACACAATCCCAAGGACGCCTCAGAGCTCACTGAAAGCTGGGCAGGGCTGGAGGCCAGAAGCACAGGAAGTAGTTGTGCTGGGGGCAAGCAGGCTCCATGGGGGAGGCAAGGGTTTTTACAAAGTTTGGTTTAGCTGTCCAGGATTTAAACTTCTACCCATGCTTACCCATAGAAGTCTTCTCTCAAGCTTTTTGCAGGGTTTTCTCAGGGTCTGTCAAGGTCACTCTTATCTCCACTTATTCACCACTCACCAAGCACACTTCCTTTTGTGTGTTACATGTGGTGGGGAAGGGGTTGGCTGGATGGGGGAGCCTATATTTTTTGTTTTGTTTTGAATTGTTCTGTTCAGAAATTCTGCTTTTTTCCCACGAGCTGTTTGCAAGGCTTTGAAATGAGGGCTCAGAATCACACGGAGAAACCCACATGGGGCAGAGAGGGAATGTGTCAGCAGCACGAAATTACGTTGTTTTAGAAATTAAAAAGGGCGATACTTACCTTCAACAAGTGATATTTATAGTGACAAAAAATTGAAATGCCCCCATGATAGGGAATGAACTGAACTGTGGTAAATCCAAACAGTAGGTAACTATGTAACCCAAGGATTTAGTGGGGGGGTGGTAGGAGACATATCAGTCTAGGGGGTACCACGCAGATGCTACTCTGCGAATTTTAGTGCAGTGGTAATATTCTTGTAGAGAGAAAGGAATGAACAGATCAACAGATTGTATTGCTATTGGGTGCGTTTCCTGTCACTATACTCCTGATAATCACTCAAAATGTGAAGAAGATGTATATCTATTGACATAGAAAATGTCCCTGACATACTGTTAAGTGAAAGGAAAGCAGATTACAAAACAATGTTCATAATACAATTTCAGTTTTATAAAAAAATTATAATGATAAAAGTATGGTGGATAAAAAATAATTATCAATATATTAACAGTGATTATAGGGGATTTTAAATCCTGTTTACACTTTTTCTGTGCTACCAAAAATTTTACAGTAATGTACGTTTACTTTTGATACTTGGAAAACATTATAAGGGTTGGAAAAAAATAAAGCTTTCTCTTTGTGACTGGGCCCAGAGATTCATTCACAAAGGGGATATTGCTGAAGGGGTCAGAAACTCCAAAGAGGGAGGATGTAGTCCTGGAGTCCCAGGACTTAGCATCATTATTTCCCATCCCGAGACCATCTTAAGTAGGTCGTTAGAGATTCCAGAGCTCTCAGTGCTGTAGTTAAGCAACATTATGCCTTAAATAAACTTTTAGGGGCTAGCCTGCGAAGCTACCTACCCTTTACAACATTATTTCTATGGGAAAATATACTCCAAATTCCACATCACCAATTTACATTGGAGCATTTAAGACACAGCCGTTTTGGGTTTGGAGACCTATTTGACCTTTTCCTCTTTACTCACTAAGTATTTCAGAAACCCCTATTAGTCTGAGAAAGATCGCAAACTTATGGATAAATCCTTTGGTTTGTGGTGCACTTGTTAGCCTGGCACCCAGTCAAAGGGTTTTCAAGCCTGAAGGGTTCTTGGAAACTGGCACCACTCACTAGTTTTTTACTTCTCATTTATCAGATTGGCTGGAGTTACTCAGGGATCACTAGGTACACTATTGATTTATGTCTCGCCCAGCACTCCTTTTCTTACTGTGGTGGTCAATTTTGTGTCAACTTGACTGGGCTAAGGATGCCCAGATAATTGGTAAAACATGATTTCTGGGTATGTTTGTGAGGCTGTTTTCAGAAGAGATTAGTATTTGATTCAGTAGACTGGGTGAGGAGATCCACGCTTACCAATCTGGGCAGGCATCATCTGATCTACTGAGAGTCCGAAAGAACAAAAAGGTAGAGGAAGGGCAAATTCTCTCTGTCTTTTGAGCTGGGACATCCATCTTCTCCTGCCTTTGGACATTGGAGCTCCTGGTTCTTGGGCTTTTGGATTCTGGGACTTATACCACTAGCTTCCCTGGTTCTCAGACCTCCAGATTCAGACTGAATTATACTACTGGTTTTCCTAGGTCTCCACCTTATGGGTGGCATATTGTGGCATATCTCAGTTTCTGTAATTCCCAATTTCCATAATTGTGTGATAATAATCTATTGTGTGATCTCTTTCTCTCTCTCTCTCCTCCCCTCTGCCCCCCCCCCCAAGTATTAATAAATACTTGGAAATGTTATGAGGTAGCAGAAAGAGTGCTGGCCTTGGTGTGATTAAAGCTGGGTGCTGGCCTTGGGTAGCTGTGTGAGTTTACAAAAGTTATAAAAGGAAGGGATGGACAACCTGATCTCAGAGGGCCTTTTCATATCTGACAGGTGAAGACTGAACCAAGAAGCTCACCTCTTGTCTGTGGGACAGATTTCAACCTGTTTGATAAGAGGCTTCTAAGTCAGGGAAAGGATAGGTCATGTTGGCCTCTGTTAGATTTGTCAGCCATTTCAATTACTTTGGAGGTTGGTGAAAAATGACCTTTCTTGACCTTCTCAACCTAGAGCAGGGATCTTTAACCTTTTCTGGGTGGAGAATGCTTTGTGAATCAGATCAATGGTCCCTGTCCCCTAAAGCTTTGTGTATGAATGCAGGGGCTCTTAGGCCCCATGAATGTCACCATAAATCTTCTAAGGGTCCATGCATGTATAGAAGATCCTTCGGCTAAAGTCCAAATCAGCAAGTTCATGATTTGGCCAGAGGTGTTTAAAAACAGCTCAAGAGCAAAAGTTTTGCATTTCCTCTCAAAACCTTCAGGATCTAGAGTCATCCCTAGCTCTTGGAGACAAGTTGTTTCAGGACCTAAAGAGGTCAAGCAATCATGTTTTTCTCTAGTTCTTGATAGGTTAAGCTCCAGGGACTTTCAGCTAAGAGACCCAGGAGAGGTCAGAGGATCAGTTAACTGGCCTGTTCTGCCCTAAGGGAAGTCCCCAGGTTTCCTCAGTTCTTTGAGAGATCTGGCTTCTGCTCCTGACCTTGGACAAGCTGCCTCCCCACTGTGGGCCTCAGTGCCCTCATCTGGCATAGCCGCTGTTTACGTTCTTGTCAAGCTCCAGTGTTCTGTCATTTGTGAGTCCTTGATATCTGTGTGGCAGAGACAACCCTCTAAGAAGTCATGATTCTGGATCCTAACTTTGGTCTGCTCCTGTCACTGAACGAATGCCTGTCCACAGAAATTTCTAGAGTATCCTGCCTGAGAAGCATCTACCTTCCCAGAGGCCTTCAGGGGAAAGGCAAGGAACAGAGTTGTTTTTTGTTTGTTTTCTGCTCTGGGAAGAAACTTATTAAGAGTCATCTTGAAAGGCAGATGTCCACTGGGCACATACCTGTATCCAAATGAAACTCTCACCCAGAGGACCAGGAAAGGCAGGCTAGTATCAGAAATTTAGCTGTGCTCTGAAGAAACAGAAATCTCTTCTCCACTCTCAGACATTCTCCCATTTCCATGACTCACCTCCTCTCATTCCAGAAAGTCATGCACAGGAATTAATTTATGGATCCTGTCCAGAGGTCTTTAAGTAAACAGTGCTACCAGTCCTTTCAGCTACCCAGACATGCTTGCTTTCAGGCCCCAGGCAGGAAGCTAATGACTTGTAGTTACTTGGCTATTGTTTTCCGAAAACAATTTGACTTCCTTTCTGATAGCCTCAGAATTCCTTCTTTACAAATTAAGTTGCTGGAGCCAGGGGAGGGCTGAGCTCACCAGCCTGGTAGCACAATGCTCCAGGACAAGCTCTCCTTTCTGTAACAAGTTACAGAGGCTCCTCAGAGGCTGGTGGACAGGCAGCTCTGGGGATGTAAGCCCCAACTGGGAATGGAAGGGGCCTCTGGGCCTCTTCTCTCTTGAGATCTTACTTCCATTCCATAGCATGTAATAATGAAGGTGTATAGTGTCCAAAGAACAAACTTGCGAAGACAATGTTATAACCATTTTACAGATCAGGATGTTGAGGCTCAGTGGTTTGCCCAAGATCATACAACAAGTAAGGGACAGGGTTGAGAGTCCATCTCCAGTCTTCTGACTCTGAGATATGACCTCTTTGAAAGAGGACATGCAGATGCAAAGAGAAGCCATCTGTCCAAAGTTGACAGATTTTGGTCCATCATCTGAGAATTGAGTCTGCATGTTAGGTTAAGAATCTACATTTGAAATTCACTGGATGAGGGGTTTAAGTGATAGATTCCTGTCCCTTCTCCTCTTCCCCTACCACATACTCCAAAGCTGGGGTTGGGTTGGGTCTCGTGTTAGGAGAGCTATTTCTGAAACTTCCTCCTGCCAGAGAGGTTTGACGAACACTCAACAGAGTGGCCAGTCCCTTTTTTGCCAATAAAGAACATTTCCCACTGGCTTTCTCTAGCAGTCTGGACCCCATTACAGAGACATGTTAATTCTTTTTTATTATGGTGCTTGTGGGAACTTTCATTTCTGAAAGGAAGTAGACTTTCTCACTTTTTGCTCTTGTTAATCACTCTGCCCTTTACCCCACCAGTCTGAAGGAAAGCTGGTATAGTAGTGTCTCCTTATCTGCAGGGGATATGTACCAAGACCCCCAGTGGTGGATGCCTGAAACCACGGTTTGTACCAAACCCTATATACGCTCTGTTTTTTCCTATACATACATAACTAGGATAAAGTTTAGTTTATAAAGTAGGCAAGTAAGAGATTAACAACAATAACTAACAATAAAATAGAACAATTATGGCAATATACTGTGACAAAAAATATGTGAATGTGGTCTCTCTCTCTCCCTCTCAGAATATCTTACTGTACTGTACTCACTTTTCTTGTGATGATGTGAGGTGATAAAATGCCTGTATAATGCGATGAAGTGAGGTGAATGATGTAGGCACTGTGACATAGTGTTGGGCCACTATTGACCTTTTGCTCATAGGTCAGAGGAGGATCATCTGCTTCTGGACCCACAGCGGACCACAGGTAGCTGAAACCGCAGAAAGCTAAACCACAAATAAGGGGAGCTACTGTAACCCGCCTGTACCATTTTGTATATATGCCCATTTTTGCACTCATTACATTGCATCCTACTTATTGGTGCCCAGGGCTCTCTCCCCAGCCATGGTAAGTGTCAGGGGGAGGGGGGAACCTGGCTCTCCTTTATCTTTGTATGCCCTGTCCTTGCACATAGTATGTCTTCAGTATACCTTCACTGAATTAATGATTAGCGAATGAATGACTACAGGGTAGGTGCATTTCCTCAGACTCTGGAGGAGGATGCTGTGAAGGAAATATAGTGTCACCTGGAAAAGCAGTTGTTATGTGCTCTCAGGTACAAAGGGAAGGTTATACTTCAATGGCACCTTTGGATGTCTGTTGTGTACAATCTATGTGGCCAGATCTGGTGGCCTTGCTCAAAGGAAGCAATGAAGATGGACATGATAGTTATAGCAATAATAATGATAGCACCATGTTTCCATTGTTAATCTTTAATTTTTTTTCTTTCAAAGTAGTCTCCCTTCCATAATTTAATTTTAATCTTCAGAACAGATTCATGACTCATTGTATGCTGTATGTACGCATGTATCTATCTATATCTGTAATCTATCTATGTGGATATGTGTGTGTATATATATATATGCATTATATATAGAGAGAGAATATTTAGCACTCACTACATGGCAAACATAATATATTTCTCATTCAACCTTCATAACCAATCTATAAGTTTCTTAGTTACTATGTTATTCTCATTTTAAAAGTGAGCCAGATGAGGCTGCCAGGGAGAAAAAAAATTTCCTCTACCCTTTATGTTCAGTTATTGGAGGCTTGAGAATTAAACTGACAGTAGATAGATAATAGGGGAAAATAGGTTTATTCGTATGCATAGGGAAACTAACAAAAGTAGCTAGCTCACTAAAAAGTTAAAGTTTAAACTTAGTAGTGAAAAGGGAGGAGGGAGAAAAGGCTTCTGTGGGAAGAACAAATTGGTTTTTTTAGGAAAGACAAATGAGTTTAAGAAAGTTTGTGATAATGTATGTTTATGAAGGTGCAGTGGTCTTTCTGTCTTCATGGCCATGGAACTGCCCCCCCGCCCCAAGACGGGAGTTATGGCAGCCTTATTTCCCAGAAGTTGCTGCTTTTAGTCAGGTAAGGGAAGCTCCAACAGGCTTCTACCTGTGTCTGATGAATCTCAAATGTCTTCAGCTTACAATAATCTCCCTACCAACTCCAGTGTTCCAAATAGGTCCCCACATGGCAAAAGAGGGTCATATAGCTGCTGAGTGGTGGAGCCAAGATCTGAACCCAAATACTCTTAACCACAAGGTTATGCCCCAAATCTTGTCCATTCTACCTTGAGTATTTAGCTGCCTGAATGTGAGAGGAAACTTTGAAGAAATGGAATAATCTTAATCTCCTAAATGACTCTAATCTTCTGTAATAATTTGACCCCAGCAGCTAAAGTTGAAGCTGGACACTAATTTAGGAGGAGATGTAAACTTTGTTGTTGAATTAGACTTTGAACTTTATCGTGTAAATTATCAAGACAGGCATGGGATATTGCATCTCTATTTTGCAGGCAAGAAAATGCCTCTATCTTGATGTGATTTGTCTGAGGTCACCTGAGTTAATGGCATATTTGGCAGAAAATTTTCTGACCTTGTATTTTATGATTTTTGCCGATAGACCACTTAGACCTTGGTCTTGACTGAAAACACCTTTCAAAATAAAGAAGAAGCAAGCTTTTTTTGGTCCCTGTGAGGTGGCCAAGGATGAATAATTTGTTAGAGGAAAAAGAGGTGTGCTCCAGGTACTCATTGCAAACTCTAGATGTTGCTTATAATGACATAATAACCAAAATAACATTAAATTCACAATCTTCTTGCTTTCAAGGACTTCTTTTCAGATCTAGAGGGCATATGCCATCCCAAGATCTCCCAGAGAAAGGTCTCCCTTTTGTCATAAAAAGAAATCCCTGGACCAGGGACTCTGAAACTCCAGTGAGGCTGCATCCAGTTGTTGCCTTCATGCCCTGAATTTAGTGGGAGAGAATCAGGCGTGGCTGATACTGGATACCTCCTTCTCTTGCCTCTCCTCCTCTTCTTCTCACGTCCATGGAGGCCACTGACCAAGCCCACTATAAAAGAGTTCTAAGTTTGGGATCCCAAAAGATCCCATCCGCCTTAAGCCCAAGAAAAGGTATGAATTTGAGCTTTTCTTTGCGATTAAAACTTAAGATTGAGAATAGATTCATAGACCAAAGCATCAGGGGCAAGGAAGTCTGTGTTTCTTTTGCTTTCTGCTTCTTGGAACGGGGTGTTCTTGCCTGTTTTAGCCACTATCTGGAAAGCAAAAGTCTTAAAGGGGACGGCTTTTGCTTGTGGTGTCTGCATGGCCACTGCCAGAAAAGTGTGACCTCAGCCCACTAACCATGGTTCCAATTACCTCTTTATGACCTCCAATGAGGCATGGGGGACTCATCGCTCTCATAATTAGATGCTGACAGAACTTATTTGCGTGTGTTATGGTTGTAAGTTCTAAGGGAGGAGGCTCTTTAAACATCTGGATCACAGTGTCTTGGGAAGGAAACCAGGGGAGTCAGAGAGTCATTGGGTAAAGGGGACATTGAAAGGTCTCCTCATTTGCCCTCTTGCCTCTAAGAAGAAGCAAAAAAAGAAGCAATTTTCAAAATGCCACCTTTAAAAGACTTGTACAAAAAGGTGTTTTTGCCTCTGCCTGGAAATCTCAGATGAGGGTTGTACCACTTTCATTGTCATGGTCAAACACAGTCTCTCTTGCTGGGGTTGGAGCCCATTCTTCTTGTGGCATCTGCGGTCCTGTTTGCTCCCACCTGGAGGGCCCTGTGCCCTCCTCTCTGACCAGGCCAATGGGTTCCATGAGAATTCCTCTGCAGCCATGGCGAGAAAGTGCCTGACCTTTTTCCCACTTATTAACTGACTAATCTTGCACAATTTACCAAACTTCTCTGAGTCCAAATTTTCTTTTGTGTAAAACAGAAATAGTAATGTTGTGTCTACCTCGTAGTGTTGTGAGGTGAAAATGCTTGGTACATCAAAGGCTTGTAATAAATGCACCTTGCCCTTTCTCCTTCACTAAAGCACAACAAAGAGATCACGCTGTATGAACCTGTTTTCCAAAAGATTTTTTTCCCTCACTGTTGGTGGGAATGCAAGCTGGTGCTGCCACTCTGTATGGAGATGCCTCAAGATGTTAAAAATAGAGCTACCCTATGACCCAGCAATTGCACTACTGGGTATTTACCCCAAAGATACAGATGTAGTGAAAAGAAGGGCCATATGCATTGGGGCGCCTGGGTAGCACAGTCGTTAAGCGTCTGCCTTCGGCTCAGGGCGTGATCCTGGCGTTCCGGGATCGAGTCCCACATCAGGCTCCTGGGCTGGGAGCCTGCTTCTTCCTCTCCCTCTCCCCTGCTGTGTTCCCTCTCTCGCTGGCTGTCTGTCACATAAATAAATAAAATCTTTAAAAAAAAAAAAAAAAAGAAGGGCCATATGCAGCCCAGTGTTCACAGCAGCCATGTCCACAATAGCCAAACTGTGGAAGGAGCCAAGATGCCCTTCAGCAGACGAATGGATAAAGGAGATGTGGTCCATATATACAATGGAATATTACTCAGCCATCAGAAAGGATGAATACCCATCATTTGCATTGACATGAATGGAACTGGAGGGGATTATGCTAAGTGAAATAAGACAATTATCATATGGTTTCACTCATATGTGGAATATAAGGAATAGCACGGAATACCACAGGGGAAGGGAGGGAAAACTGAATGGAAAAAAATCAGAAAGGGAGATCAGCCATGAGAGACTGTGGACTCTAGGAAACAAACTGAGGGTTTCAGAGGGGAGGGGGGTAGGGGGATGGGATAGTCAGGTGATGGGTATTAAGGAGGGCATGTGGTGTGATGAGCACTGGGTGTTATATAAAACTAATGCATCATTGAACACTACATCAAAAGCTAATGATACAGTGGCTAAGTGAACATAATAAAAAAAAACTTTTTTTAAAGATTTTTTTTTCCTCACCTAACTTTTTTATATCATCATGCATTGGGGACAAATACATATTGAGTACTGCCATTTATACTAATTGTTTTGTCTATATAGTTGACTAGAATGCCAGCTTGCTGTAAACAAAAGATGGCCCTTCTCTCCTACTTAGCATAGGCTGGGCCCATAGGAGTGGCCAGTGAATCTTTGTCTGGGAGACCCTGAGGCATGGTTCATATGATCTTTAGAAGATCATCTTTCTGTCTTTTCATCTCCTAGTAGAAAAAGGTGAAGAGTGCCTCACACAAGCCTGGCACGTAGTAAATGTTGAGTGAAGTCTATTTTGACATCCCACTTTTATAGCCTTTCCCTTACAGGTATTGTTGACCAATTCTTTGGCTTCCTCTCTAAATCCTCTCTCAGTTTCTTCATATTTTTTCATGTGTGACACCACTTTGTAAGACCCTGTCTTAAGCTGAATGTGAGGATGAAGGGGAGGACATGGCAGACCCTCAGTTTCCACCCCTGGCCCTGGCCTGACACCTCCTTTTCTGGGGCATTGTGCATCTCCTCATGGCATCCTTAGATAGGTGGTGACAGCCAGATTCAGCCCCTTTGAATGATCGTCTGGGATCCATAGCCCAAATGACATTTTTCTTAATTTTGTCAAAGTTCTTACCTGAGCCTGGAAGAGACCCAGGTGAGAAATAAACCAGACTTCTGAAGGCCTTACCAAAGCAACGTAGCTTTGAGCCATCGAAATGCACTAGGTACCATCATGAGCACAGGGCCTGCTTGGAGAGCTGCTCCACTTCACTGTGTTAGGATGATCTGAGTTTGAAACCTCAGTCTTCTCCCAGTACTGACTCGGACTTCCTGGGTCACCTCTAGCCACCCATCCTGTTTCTTCACTGCCCTATTTTGCTACCTGCCATGCAGGGTGGGGGCATCTGCCTTCCTTGCCCTGTGCTCTATCCCAGATCGTGGGTGTACCTACAGCTTGGCAGTTCTTCCCCTCTGGGCATTCAGAGGAAAAATGGCGTTCTCCCTTCATCCCCAGCCATAATTCCAGCTAGACTCTCCTTTGGCAGCCAGGGATCTAGGAATTAATACTTCACTAACCCTCCCCACTCTCAGATTATCTTTCAACAGAGACGAATGTGTTCTTTAACTGGCCCATCTCCTTGGTGGAGATAATAAGGTGATTCCAGGAGCCCGCATGTTTGCTAGAGTAGCTGGGATGTAAGGACAAAGCCATCGTGTAGGGATGATCTCTGTTGTGGAGAAGAAACCAGTGTCACCAAAGCTTTCTATGGTTTCACATGCTAAATTCTCTCCTAGGAGTTTGGCCCAGCCATGGTAAGTACAGGCAGGAGACTGCAAAGGTATTGATCGTGCAGTCACATGCACGGCAGTTAGTACGCATCAGACATTGTCCTAAGTGCTTTACACATACTCATTAGTCCTCACGACAACCCTAGGAGGTAGTTATTATTATCCTCAATTTATAAAATTAAGATGCACAGAGGTTAAGTTAACTTGCTCAGTGTTACATAGCTAGTGAGTGGTAGAGCCCCGACTCAAACCCAGACAGGCTGGCCCCAGAATCTGCTCTGATGCTACATAGGGGAAAAAAAGGGAGTGAAACTCTGACTACGGATCCAGAATCCAGAATTTGTTTTCGATAGGGCTGTTGCCTCCCCGGACACAGGAAATTTGGCCCCACATTCTCTCTCCTCTTGCTGACCCTACGCTTATTCACCCATGAAAAATATCACCGCTAAAGAAACAAACAGCTTTTGCAAAATGTTGGAATACATGTGAGCAGTGCTATGTGTGACGGTGATAATGTGAAGCAAAGAAATGGATCTGGGTTCTGGTCCTGCCTCTGCCACTTACTTTACTGTGTGTGACGCTCGCTAGTGGCCTCTCTGAGCCTTAGTTTCTATGGCTGTTTCAGATGATTTCTGGGGTTTTCTTCTCGCTGACACAACACATGGGCTCTTGGTCGTTGGTCTGTCTGGGTTTAGTCCAGTCACAGCAACCTCTGTTGTTGATATCTGTCACACTCTGCCTCAGTCCATGGCTAAGTGCTTAAGTTGAGGAGTTGGGAATGAGGGGAGTTTGAGAGGAGAGATGCCTTCCAGTTTCTGAATTTGCTCGCCTGTGATATATGATCTAACAAGAGATAAGCTTACTTCTATCTCCTGGATTCCAGCTGGGGGACCTGTATGCTTTTGTGAGAGGAGCACAGAGGTGAATTTTGGCTTTGACTCAAACTTCTGATCTCGACCCTACCATTTACCAACTGGGTCACCATGGTTGAATTTCCTCAAATGTAGGAATGTCTACTACTTAGGATTGGAAACTGGAATGATTAAGTGAAATAAAAATGGAATATATATACATATTTTAGCCCAGTGTTGGGCACATAGAAGGTGTTCTCTTTTCTTTAGAGAAGAGGGAGAGAGGAGTATGATCCTGGTCAGTGCCGGTGCCCTCTCCCTGTCCTTTGGAGCTTTCAGTTACCCCTGGTATCTATTCTGAGTGCTGGAGCTCGTGAGTTGTGAGATTGTTTCCTATGCTAGCTGCTGCTCAGCTCACTGATGGGGACATAGTGGAGGTCCCAAAAAGACCTGTTCCATGAAGAAGCACTCTTTTTCTCTGATAGTAGGAAAAGAATGGAGAAGAGAAATCTTTTGGGTAATGCCAGTTTTCCCCCTGATGCCCCATTACAGCCCTGGCCAGAGGAGCCTGGGGAGGCTCTGCGGAGACTAGGGAAGCAGTGTGTCACCCGCCGGCCCAACGGAGAGGGAGGACGCCAGGACTGTGGCGGCAATGACAGTGGAGGGCAGCGGGGGAGGAGAAAGGCTCCGTCGTCTCTTCTCTCCGGGAGAGGAGAGTGGTGAGAAGAGACTGCGGAGGGGGGGGGGGGGTAGAGGGAAGAAAACTTGTGAAGCGAGCAAAGATTCTAAGAGCACGAGGGAGAGCGGGGAGGGAGGGACCTGGGGGGAAGGGGGTGGAGAGTGAAAGAGTAGGAAGAAGTGGGAGGAGGGAGGGCGACAGACACGGAGTCAAAAGGGGGTGGGAGAGCAACTGACAGGCTGAGTGAGAGCCGGGAAGAGTGGGCAGGCAGCGGAGGAGGCAGCCAGGAACCCAGGACTGGGGAACCCCGTGGAAATTCCAGAGAGGAGGACCAGGGAGAAGGTAAGGAGAGACTCGCTTTTAAGAGATGAAACTATCAGTTGGTGGGAAGGAGCCCGAAGAGACAGCCTTGAGTTCCAGGCTGGAGAACAACAGAGCTCCTTCTCTGTACCTGGGGGCTTATTCCCTGCCCCTCACTAGTCCCTGCAATGGTGAGATTGGGATATATGGAGAAGGATGGTTGTGAAGCAGCGGATAAATTACTCACTTGATTTATAAGGAGCTGTAGAAATGTGAGTGGAGAGCCCTTGGAGTTGGTCTACCTCTGGCGGAATTGCTGCCCTCCAGGGGCATCTTCCAAGCAGCTCAGCGGTCCATTTCCAAGAACTTTGGTTAAGATGAAATTGGCCCTTTAAAAACAAAAACCATCACTGTTTTATGGTGCTTCCTCTAGGCTTGGAATCTTTTTTTGAACTGCTTTCCGCAGCATCTAGGGGAGTGTTTTGATTTTTCCCCCCTAAGGCATGTTGGATGGTTTAAAAATATTCCCTGCTTAGTTTCCTGCAAAGTATCATGTCCCCGCTGTGCTCTGTGAGCACTCTGGCCTGCCACTCACTGTCGCGGCTGTCGGAGGAAAGTGGCTGGTGAAGACTCAGAGTGGAAGTGGGGAGAGGTGTCCACTGAAGGCCCCTTTTCCTCCTGGGTACGGGGTGAGGTAAACGGCCGCAGGGCACAAAGATTTCTGTCAACTCCTTGACTTCTCTTCTGAGCATGTGGTGAAAGAACCCAGACTTGGGGTTGAGACTCCTGGGTTCTTGTGCCCTGAGAGGCTGTGTGTCCTTGGCCCAGACACTTCCCCCTTCTGGGTCTCAGTTTCCTCATCTAGAAAATGAGGGGTTTGCGGGGTGCCTGGATGGCTCAGTTGGTTAAACACGCCACTCTTGATCTTGGCTCGGGTCTTGATCTCAGGGCCGCGTCTACTCCAGCGTGGAGTCTACTTTTAAAAAGAAAGAAATGGGTTTGAAGTAGAAGGATGCCTACAGTTCCATTCAGCAGTAACATTGTACAAGGTTATGATTCCTTAGGCCCAAATATACCTCAGAATCATGAAAAAGGGAAGCTCGACACAAGGATTTTACATCTGTACTGTGCCCTTGTTCACTTTTAACTCGATTCCCCCTCCCAGTATGCCATCATAATGGAGGGATTCCTGGTTTTTCTTCCTCAGCACCTCACAAGGCTCTCGCACACTGGGTCCGACTGGTCTGAGAAAAGGAAGGGCAGAGTTAGGAGAGTGAGGAGCACTGGACAAGGAGTCAGGAGACCCAGGAGAAATCTAGCAAAACTGGGGAGGAGACAAAAGCCAGTATGTGCAGGTGTAGCACCCTCGTTTGCCAGGTGGCGTGGCTCAGCACTGGGGACACAAGCTGGTATTTATAGGTACCCCAGTCTGACTTTCATATCAGCGGGCCTTCATCTTTTCCACCCAAAGCCTCCAGAGCCCCAGCTCAGCCCAAGAACCAGATTCACTGCTCTCTAGGGACAGCTCTGAACTTTCCACCTTCCGGCAGGTTCCCCAGGGCAGTGGAGCTGTGGAGCCTGCTCCCCTGGCCATTCCTCCACGTCTTTTCCTCACTCAGCAGCTACCAAGGAGCCGTCCCCTGACCACAGTGCGCATGGTGGAGAAAACCCAGGGGTGTGTTTCCTGGCTTCCAAACGGGTACCCTCTGGCCATCCCCTCACCCAGATACATGAAGTTCATCGAGCCACGGCAGTAACACAGTCATGTTGCCCTGCTTTGCTGCCTTAGAACCCCATGGACGTTCATGTTGTTGTTCCCTAGCTGCCTCACTCCTGTCCCCTCTCCTATCCTGGCCAAAAGTCCTAGGCATTAGGACTGGAAGAGGTCTGTTACATTGCCTGTACACTTCTTCGACTAATAGGGAAAACAAAGCCCAGGAAAGGAAAGTGACCCATGAGGGATGACGCAGTGAGTCAGGTCAATTTGGTTGGGAGAATACCCTGCTCTGCTCACTTATGCCTAGGCTCCTTCTGACTTCTGCCCCAGCTGCGTTTTCTGAGCCTCCATTTCTCTCCAGGACTCCCTGCTTCTTCCATTTAAGTATCTCTATGATTTTGTTTTCTGGCAGGAACACTCACTTGCCCACCTGCTCCTCACCGTCTCTGTTGGCTGTTGGGGGGTGCATGCAGTGGAGGGTTCTGGGCTCTGGCAGCCAGCAGGGCTACCACAGTGCAGCCTGGCACCTTGGGGACTGGCTGATTCCACTGCAGCCAATGAAAGCTGGACAGGGAGCCTGTCTGCCTGGATCAGTCAGGAGACCTTCAGTCCTCAGGGCCAGGGACACCCAAGGCACAGGCTCTGCTCCCTGTCTCAGGGAAGACCTCCCCCACCTGGGATTCTAGCAGGCCTCTGTGCCAGCTGGCCTCACCTTGGGCTTGAGCATTGAGCTGACCAAAGAGGAGAGATGACCCTCTTTCCAGGAAAGTTTCAGGTCTCCTAGAAAAGAAACTGATTCCCTTTCTATAGTCAGATTCTTGGAGAATGACAGCTTGATGCCACTTTTTGATTCAGTTGTTTCTGGGTATTAGCAAATCATGGGAAAAAAATATTCAGCCTTCAACAATCCACTCACTTTCATAAGGAAAGGGAGTTAGGAGGTCTCAGAATCAGAGGTATTAAAATAGCACAGAGGGATCTTAGAGTTTCTCTAATTCAGGGATTGGGCAGAAGGAAGAGTCTGGGCATCTGGAATCACATTTGGGTTAATCAGATTTCAGCTGTGTGACCTGGGGTAAATTATTTAATGTCTCTGAGCCTCAGTTTCTTCATCTGGTTAATAAATGGCTTCCTTGTAAGATTTTATGAAGATTAAATAAAATGATGTACAGGTTTCCCCATTATCCAACATTTGCTTTATGCCATTTCACTTTTACAAAAGATCTACATTATAGCACCTGTTTTCACTGATGGAAATCTGAAAGAGGATTTTCGTGTTTATGAAATGGTCATTGTATCTTTGCTTTACGCTATTTCGGCTTACAGCTGGTTTCATAGGAATACTGTACTTTTTTGTATGGTGGGGGAAACCTGTATTTAAAATGGTTATTATATATTAAGTGCTCAATGAACAATAGAACAATAGGGTAGAATCCAGGTTACCTGGTTCTCAGCCCGTTTCTTTGAACTACATCTCGTTTGACTTAAGAGCCTTCCCACAATGAAGGCTCACCATGACATGTAATTCTGAGAAGGTACTGCTTGGTTTTTATGAGCACAGATTTTTTCTGGGACTATGCTGACATCTAAGCTGGGGGTCAGAAAATCTAGCTTTCCCTTTCAGCTTTGCCACTAACTTGCCATACTATTGCAATTGGTCAAGTCACAAACTCCTCAGATGTTCTAACTTAGCAACCATCCAACTCAATGGCTTTCTTCTACACATGAGCCAACTGAGGCTTGGTAGGGCGGGGGGTGGGGGGGATGTCTCATCTAGAATCATAGAGAAACAGCTGGGACTCAGAAGAGCCTCTCTTTCAAGGTCACAGATAACTTCCAGGATCTAAATCCATCCTGGCATCTTCACGATTCAGAACTTCAGGAGGGGTCCCATGTGGTTAGGGGTCGGGATGGCCCTTCTCCAAAGGTCACTGATTTCTCTTCCAAGGAGAACTGAGGCAGCTTCAATCCTACCCTGTGGATGTGCCTTTGGATTGGTTGGTAATCAGATTCAGAAGTGCTACAGCTTTTCAGAAGGCAGGAATTACATGAAGCACACCTTTTATGATGTGGACTCATATGGAGTCCATCTCTAGGCCCAAAGGCTTGACTTAAAGAAAAGTCCGGAACCAGGCTGGACCAATTACAAGAATGAGAGGGGCTTGATCTGAGTGGGGCCCTGTACCTCCTTCTTCTCCACACTTGCCCCCAACGGTCTGCATGCCTAGTGAAATAACAAAGGTACAGTGAAATTAATATCCTTCCCGTCACCCATGTTTTCCTCACCTCCGCCAGTCACCTTCCCCACCTAGTGCCCCATGAGCATTCTTGTTGGGTCACTCTAACCAGCCTGCTGCACTGCCAAATTCTGCATCAGGTTGGCTAGTTGGATCATGCTTGGGAGGAGTCTTTACTGGAAATGTCGGAAAAGAAAACAAGGAACTAACCTGATTGTCTACTATGTGCCAGATACTGTTGGAGGCGCTTCCACACGTCCGCATACTGTTGAATCCCCATGAGTAAACATTCTCTTTTTTCAGATGAGGAGGAAACAGAGAGGCTGAGTGACTTGCCTAAGGGCACATAACTGGAGTGGGGGCAGGATTCAAATCCCACTACTCCTTAGGAAGCACGAGGCCCACCTCCTATTTTTGTTTCAGTTGTTCTTGTTATGATTTGACATCAATGGAACACCAGAGCCTGTTGTTTGGCCAGCCGAAAACCCGGCAGTAGACACGGCTGCAGCCAAGAGCACTTAGTGGCTAAAAAAGGAAATAACTTTCTATATGTGAATTCTGGCCAAATGGTGGCAGATGCTGAAGAGTCTGGGAATCCTGACCACTGTGGGCTGAGGGCTTCGATGGAATCATTAATTCTAGGAACAGCATATGCAAGGGATGGCCAGCCAAGGAGCCAGGGGCTCAAAGGAAAAACCCTGGGCCTCTTATGGGAGAGTGGGAAAAGCCCTGCTGGGGGAGTTCAGAGACTGGACAGAGTTCCAGCCACAGGTTTGTCACCAGCTGTCAGGGTTAGGGCCTCTTTGATTTTCTTTCCCTTTTAGAGACACAACGGGAAGGTAGGCTTTGGAGTCAGGAAGACCGGCTGCATGTCCCTTACTCAGCATTTGCTACCTCTGAGCCTCAGTTTTCTCTGCTGTAAAATGGCATAATAATTACTTTCCTAGAAGAATTAGTATAAAGGTTAAAAGTATAGTTGTAAAATGCTTCACACATGGAAAACGCTCAACTTAGTGGTATCTGTTAGCCCTATTACTTAACTTCCCTGGACCCTGGTCTTCAGCTTGCCTAAATATAAGGGATTGATTTTCATTGATGTCTAGATTCCTTTCAGCTCTACCATACTATGCATATATGACAAATGGTAGAAATAATAAAGAAATCTGAGTGTCTCATAAATATAATTTTCGTTAATAACTGCATAGGTTTTAATCAACCTTTGGGGGTAATTAATAAGGACCTCCCAATATTTCATTGTAATCAAATATCTCCATTTGCCACCACCTCCCACCCACTTCTTATAAATATTTCTTCTTCCAACAATTTAACAAGAAAATTACTTATCTCAGCATAATTCTCCTTCTCCACTTTGCTCCCTTCCACCTTCTTGGCTTTGAAACAACAGTCTGCCAGCAGAGTGTTTCTGAGTGGACCACTCTGTCCTTGCTAGAATAAAATAATGAAATTGTAAGAGAGGTTAATTATCTGCCGTTGGCTGGAGTCAAAGGAAAGCTAAAGTGACACTTCATCTCCTCCATCTGTGTCCTTCCGCCTCTTTCTCATCTTGTCTCCCTCTCCCCTCTTCAGTGATTAAGGTTCAAGAGTGGAAGCCCCCACTGGACTTCTGAGAAAGTTGCCCACACAGCCTAGCTCAATAGCTGTAGCTGTATTACCTGCCTGATTGTTTTACCTGAGGTTGAAGAGGCTACCCCAAAACTCAGTCAGGAAAGGAGTAGAAATTCTAAATGTGGGAATTACCCCCAAGCATTTACAAATCAACTCCCGATTCTAACAGTCACCTTGAAAACATCCCTGCAGCACTCACCTTACGTCAAAGTGGCCAGCCTCTGACTGGTAAGGATTTTTAAAGAAAGGAACTTTAGGTGATTTAGATGGAATCTGGCACAGTTGTTAAGGCAGGTGTATTGCTGTCAGACAAGACCAGAGCTGGGTTTGGTGTCAACTCCACCACTTACCAGCAAGTCCCCGTCGAGTGACGTTGCTCAGTCAACCTTCCTGAGCCCGTATAAAGGGGACGGGGATGATCCCTACTTGCTCGAGTTGTTGAGACAATCAAATGAGAAAAAATATATCAAGAAACTTGTGGAATGTCTGGCACATAGTGAGATCTCAATAGCTTAATTTTATTATTATCATTATCACCAGATTCAAAGTCTCTTGTGTGTAACTTTAGGTAGACTAGAAAATGGAGCTGAGACTCTCCAAGGATAATGAAGATTGCTGAAGTAGCTGAAGATCAAGACCACTTTCTCATGCAATCCTCCCTGCATCTCTCCATTTTAGTGAGAAACTGTTGGGGGGAGGGGAAATCAGAAAGACGTGTATTCATGAATAAGGTACAAAAGAGTTCTGAGATGATGTTATACTTAGTACTTTACTTTATAAAGCCACCTTTGATGTCTGGTTTAGCACAGGAGCTCAATAAACACTTTCTGAACTGAGCTGCACTGACGTGAAACTGTGTCCAAGGATCCTTGAAGTGAGGCCCTTTGGGTCCTTTCACAACAGAATTCTCTTAATTGGGAAGCTCTGTGCCACATTCCATTGTGGATGAGCGGAATTATAGCGTGGGCCCAGACTGCTGTTATTATTACTGTGAATAACAACCTTTATCGAGAGCCAGAGATCTGTTAGATAATGTACAGAACGTGTGTCATTGTCCAGAATTAGACTCAGACTCTCTGGAGTGGTCTTATAATCTAATTTTGACAAACTTGAGTGAGCGCCCCAGTGATCTGTAGGGTGGAAGTGGAGAAGAAATAGTCCACAGTGAGCGGACGTCTCTGCTCTAGACCCAGCCAGTCCTGCTCTGCTGAGCCGAAGGTGCTGTCACAGGCAGAGGGAAGGCTCAGCGGCTTCTGTCTTCCTGGTGTTCTGGTCAACACAGTCATTGTGCAGGTGCCCCAAGGTCACTTCCCAGGGAGTCCCTCTATTGGCATTAGGTGTTTTGAGTGAGCTGAACACAGTAATTCATTTACTGTAGTTGATTTTTTTAAAAGTGCACAAATCAACCTACCGGGTGCAAGGCACAATCTTAAGCACTAAGAGGGAGGAGAGGGCAGGGGGACTTGGGAGGAGGACACAATGATGAACAGATATGGGGCTTGTCTTCAAGGAGCTCAGGGTAGGGTTGGAGAGAAAATACACAGCCAATAGAGCAAATAATTCTCATTATGTATTTGAAACCCCAGTGGTTTTACAGTTCAGTTCAAGGCCCAGCTGCTGACTTGGGGTGGTGGGACACAGAAATTAGAAAGGCTACTATGTGTGGCTCCAGAGGACAGAATTAGAATCAATAGAAGAGAATTTTCAAGGCATCCCTATAGTATCTTCTTACTCCCTTGCAATATGCTTTCTTGAGCAGAAGAGACAGGGTGCTGTTTCAGCAGTGTGCTGGATGGCACCTGTCACCTGCAGCCTACGTAGTTTATGCTGCAGCCACTACTAAAGGACAGCCGCAAGCAGGGTGATTATTGACTGTGTCGTGCTTTCTGTCCCCACCCCACTTGAGGGCTTTGTCCCATTAGGGTCTGCCCACAGGAGCAAGATATGTACTCAACATGGTCTATTGTAGGGGTTGAGAACTACTCTAAACTCGAAGGTATGGCCTCCAAAGCTCTCCCTAATCTGCCTCTGCCTATTCTGCAGACTACCTCCCTGTTCTGCTCATTGTCCTCTAATACCATGCTGGGTTCACTCGGTGGATTTGTTCATGTGGTTGCCTTTGTCTGGAATGCCCTTATCTCTCCTGTACCTCTCCTCTCCCCCCAACTCCTCTCCTCTACAAACTTCACTTCCACCTAACTCCTACTCAAGGGTTGCCTCTTTGGGGAATCCCAGTATATTTGCACATTTGGTTTAGTTTGTCCCTCACTGGACAGTGATTTTCTTCAACATAGAGTCTAACTGATCTTTGGATCCCTAACTTCTACTGCATAAGCGGACACTCAGTAAATGTTTGTGAAGGTGAACTGAATTGTTCTTTCCCATAATCCCCTCAGCATCCCACCCAGTCCTGGTCACATCAAGGGAGCATCATAAATATTTGCTTGATTGCTTAAAAACTGACTGCCAGGCTTTATCACTAAATGGCAGTCATGTCTCAAATAACTCAATGCCCAGGGTACAAAGGAACTTTTGAAGTTCTGAACTGGGGAGGCATAAGAATTAATGGGCTCCACCCTTAGAAGGAAGATGGAGGGAAACTTTCTGGTGTGCACCAGACCTAATAAGAAACTCTGGAGTGGTCTAGGTTCTACCTCCATTTGTCTTCATTTCTTGAGCAAATCTCCTACCTTCTGTAGATGTCTCCTTCTCTGCAAAACAGAGGCAATAACCATCACTCCACAAAGTGGTTATGAGGATTCTTCCATTCAACAATAAAAATTGAGTATCTATGTGTCCTGAAGATAGTCAGTCATGAACAAAACAAATGTGGTCCCACCCTCTTGGAGTGAACAAGAGAAGGGAGGAGAAGCACATCTTGAACTGTATAAGGTTTTATTTATTTATTACTTTTTTAAGAGAGGGGGTGAGAGAGAAAGAGAGGTGGGGCAGGGAGGGAGGGAGAGGGAGAGAATCTTAAGCAGGCTCCACACCCAGCACAGATCCCAACACAGGGCTCCATCTCACAACCCTGAGATCACGATCTGAGCTGCAATCAATAGTTGGCTGCTTAACCAACTGAGCCACCCAGGTGCCCCTATAAGGTTTTCTTTTTTATTGCTGGACTTAAGGAAGATTTGAGCCTCCCTAGGATCACTTTGTAATCTTACTGCTAGATCAAACATTTTTTTCAATCATTGGGAAAGCATTTATTATGTACCTAATGTGAGAACTTAATGCAAAAAGAATACAAAGTAGAAGACAGGGCTTTTGACTTTGAGAAGTCTATTATTCATTTGAAGGGAAAAGCTGTTAAATCCTTGAGGGCAGGAATCATGCCTGGTTTTATTAATTCAACAGGTATCATTGAATGCATAATATGTGCCAGGTCTGGTGCCCCGTAGATATCATTTTCAGTACCCAGAATAGTGGTAGGCACATAGCAGGGACTCAAAAAAGTACTTGTGGTTTGGCTGATAGAAAATTTTGGAAAATTGGCACAAGGCAACATATAAGTGTGAATGTATCCTACATGTTGAACAGTAATTTGGAGTCTTTATTGTTCAGGATACTTCAAAATGGGCTGAGATCAATTTGAGAAAAGAATTCTCCATTTCTACCCAGATCTGTGGGATCAGAGGAGGAGGTCCTATCTATGAATTTATGTTAACCTAGGACGCGCTAAGTTGGTTTTCTTTGAAAACATTGGCTGTGTAGGGAGGCAACAATGCTAACACTAGACTGGGAATGTAGGTATCTGAATTTTATTCGTAGTCATATTATACGCAAAGTAAGGGAATAAAATGATCCATGCTCATTATACACAAAAGCCCCCCTTTGGCCCTTTCCCTCTTATCCAAGCACCATGGCACTATTACTAAACAAGTTCCTTGGTGACTCTTCCAAATGTTTGTTTTGTCCCAGGATGTGACATGTTGAAAGAAGATGCTGAAGGTGTTGGAGTGAAGAAACTACAGAGTGGTGATGTTCTCATCTGGGTTCTAGGGACCGTCTCTTGCCTTGGGGATTTCAGAACTTATATCACTTGCAAAGGGCTGTAGAATTCAATTACCCAGGGCTCCTTAGGGGGCCCTGAGCTAATGAGGCCCTTCCCTACCCCCCTAAGCCAGAGTCAGCCTCCTGCCATGTGTTTCCATAGCACTTCCCTAACGTTAACACACATCAGGCTTTATTGCAATGTGTTTGATCTTTCCCCTTCGTTAAGAGATATAAAGGCAGTTAAGTTCAGTAAAGTCAGAGATTCTTTTGTCTTTTTAACTGCTGTGTCTTTAGTGCCTTGCATGATACCTGGTAACCACTCATATTAAATGGATGAATGAAAGTGAAGGACTTTGTAGGTAGAGGGGATACAAGGAGCTAAGACAAAGGGGTGAGAAGGTGTGGGCAATGTACGTGTGTATGGAGAGTCATGTAGCCTAAGTATGCAGTATGTGAGAGGAACAGGGAAGAAGGTAGGATGAAGCTGTGCTGGGGAGGATCTCAACTACAAGTTAAAGAGTCTTAACTTTATAAGCAGAAGCAGTAGGAAGGCAGTGAAGATCACAGCTAAAGCAGTGAGGTATATTATTACCATTGTACTTGATAGAATTTATTCATGGCATGGGCAGCTTCCTCTGCCCCTCCTAACACACTTCCTGCCAAGAAACGGATAATAATCTACAAAGCATTTTATATGCTCTACACCCAGTAAACTCAATGGGTATCTAATCTACATATTTCTTTGGCTGAGGTTGTGGGGGACCTGAAGGGACCCAGTTTAGCTGGGAAACTGACTTTCATACTATAAACTGAGCAGCTGGTACATGGTAGCAATTTTAAGTTTCTGTGCCCTCGCCTGGGTCATCCAGGAAGTCACAAATGAGACTTGTCCTGCACCGTATTTGCTGCCACCCCCACCCTGTCAGCTAGTCTCTCTGTTCCCTCCCCATGAGGCAGGCTATCTGATGTCACTGTTTTTCTCCTCTTCCACGATGTTCCTTTCTAGTACCTGTGTTTTCCTCCTTCCAGGTGGGATTCCTTGCACCACAAGTGAGGGGGTCAGCAGTCAAGCCTCTTGACAGACCAGACCAAAGCGTCACATTCTTTGCCTGGCCCTATTTTTAGATCTCCTGGGGGACTTGCAAGGAATGAGCATCAGAGTCAGAAGATCAGGGGAAAAGTCTTCAGGGATTGAGCACAGTTTGGAAAACTTGCCCCCAATTTTTGAAGAATATGACATTTGTCTTTCTTTCTTTTTGTTTCTTTTTTATTTCCATTTCTGTTTCCCTTTCACTTTCTCCCCTTCTGCTCTTACACGTGTTTCTCTCTTCTTTGTAATGCACTTCTCTCTACTTTCTTTCTCTCTCTCCCTCATTCTCTGTTCCTGTCTTCCCCCACCACTTTCCTTGCTAGTAAAGGCTGCCTTTTATTCTTTAGTTCTTATATGCTTAGCACTGCGCTAAGTGCTTTTTATACATCACCTCATAACACTGGAGTATCCTCATTTTGCAGATAGGGAATTTGAGATACAGATCCAGTAGCTTCTCCAAGCTCAGCGATATTAATAGGGATTTGAACTCCACTTAGCTACCCCCAAACTATATTCTCTTAACCACTACATGGTCTCTCTTTTTCCATTCCCAACTCCCGCTTGTCTTTTCCCTCTTTTTGCTCCTCCTCTTCCCTTCTCTCCCTCTCCTTCTCCCCCTCCCCTCTCTCAGACACTCAGCACATCCTGGTCCCTGCACATGTGTGGATGGCCCTGAAGGTGCTGAACACTATGCATGTGCCTAGAAGAGATGACAGACCATTCAAACTCTTATCTAATCATCCTTTTTCCTTTTGAGCAAACGCTCCACAATTTTCCACATTTGGAGGCTAAGGGAGGGGGAGCCTTCACCAACTAAGGGAAAGGGCAGGTGTCTGATCACAAACCAGAAGAAAGGCCTCAAGACCTGGATGAGTCTTTGATATGGAGGGGGACAGAGATAAGGCCCTTTCCACTCATGTGTGGACTCTCAGGGTTGGGGAGCAGGGGCCTGGAAGAACAGGGCCAAGAAGCTGGTCTCTGTCAAGGTCTCAACTCAGGAGTCAAGGAAGCCTGCACCATGAAATATGGCACCCCACCCTGTCCTTCCTTATTTGCATAAAGAATGCTAGGATAGGAACCAGGAGCATATTGGCAGCAAAGATGTGAAGGTCAAGGTTTGAACTTGACAATCTCTAAGATCCCATTAGATTCTGAGGTTTTATAATTACAAGAAGGGAATATTTATGTTCAGTTCCCTCTTTTTTTTTTTTTTTTTTGTCATTCTGTTGATTAGGATTGGTTAGAGGTTTAAGACATAAGAACATTTATTGCTCATCAAATAAGAATTCTGGAGGTAGAAGATTCAAGAGCTGATTCAGAGGCCTCCCAACATTGGTTGGCATTTCTGAGAATCTCTGGACAGCTTCAGACATCTTGGCTCAAATAGCCCTGTCCATGGGCAGGAAGTAGTGGAGGTGGCGGGGTGGAGGGACGGGGAGGACCTCCAGTGAGTCTCCCTCCATTTACTGGGGGATGGAAAAACAGTTTCTAGAGCACTCCCTCTACATTAGACTCTCACCATACCTTGCTGACCAGATCTAACTGCAGTGGAGACTGAGAAAGTGAAATCTGGCCTTTTCACCCTGCTAATGCGATGCAGACAAAGAATAGGGAACTGATTTGCCATACCAGAGTCTGCCACGCTTCATTCACTCAACTAAGATTTACTAAGCACCCACTCCAGGCCAGGCTCTGGGCCAGGGATCGATGATACAGAGGAAAAGGCAATCTCTGTTCTCAAGGAGCCCCTACTAGAAGAACACAGACAGGCAGAAGGCCACAAAACAAGAAGGCAGGTGCTAGGAGGGAACTGAGTGTCCCTAGGACCACCACAGGAGCTGGAGAGGCTCAGCTTGAAGGAGCAGGGAGGGCTGGAGGGAGCCATGACTGGGTTAAGTTCTGAGGGTTGATAGGATTTAGCTAGGGGTGAGGGGGCATGTAGGAGGTAGCTGGGAAGAAGGCATCTGGGAATCTTCCGGGATGTGGCTTGGCAGAACAAAAGGAACTAATGGGGACAGACAGGAAATAAGGCTGAAGAAGCAGGAAAAGGCCTGCTGAGAGAAGGTTCTATGTGGGACATAATGGTGTGGGGCATTTATTCTGGATGAGGAAGTCTGTGCATGGGACTTCCTGCGGGAGGACAAGCAGCTGTACCCCTGAATGGCTGCACAGCTCTGAGGTATAGGAGACTGGCATTGCCAGCTGCCTACCCACCGGGGGAACCTGAGCACTCATCTGCAGTGCCCAGAGCTGGTGTGGCCCAACACGTTTTTGTTCGCCATCTCCCAGTACAACTGGGGATGGTTCTGAAAGTCAGAGGATGCATTCTGAGAGGCCAGACTTCCCACCCCCACCCTCATTGCTTCCTCTTCACCCAGTTTCACCTTCTGGAACTAAAATAATTCTTTTTCACCTGGTGGCCATTCAAACATATGGAACATTTGAGTTATGATTCCCCAACATATCACCTCATTTAACCCTCACAACTCTAATGCAGCTGTTTTCCATCCCCATTTTACAGACAAGGATGCAGACTAGTGAGGCACATGGCCAGACTCACGAGAGCAGAGAGCAGTCCTGTGTGCTTCCTACTTCACCGGTGTTTCTCCAGGCATGGTCTTCACATGGCCCGCCTCAGAGCAACCTGGCCTGTCTCAGAGTAAGCTGGGCTGCCTCAGAGTAACCTGCACTGCTCAGGGCAGATCGCGGTTCCAGGGACGGCCCCAGACTTCCCGAAGTAGACTCTCTGGAGATAACAGCACAGAACCCACTTGTAACATGCTCCTCAGTTGATTTCTAGATCCATTCAAGTGTGGGAATCACACTCTAATCTTGCTAACACGAGCATTTTTAATCTATTTCCTTTTACTTTTGCTGGCCTGGAAAAAAGAGCTTTTTAGGTGAATTTGGCTCATGAGTCGCACTTTGTTAAAGAATGGATCGGTGGAATCCTAGAGCATGATTGGACCCTCCAGACTTCGCAGAAGCATCCTTCTCCTTTCTCTCTTTCTCTCTGCCCCATTTGCAGAAGTCCTGGTGGCCATCTCCTGCTGAGCCAGGATGGGTGACTGGAGCTTCCTGGGAGAGTTCCTGGAGGAAGTACACAAGCACTCTACAGTGATCGGCAAGGTCTGGCTCACCGTCCTCTTCATATTCCGCATGTTGGTGCTGGGCACGGCTGCCGAGTCATCCTGGGGGGATGAGCAGGCTGATTTCCAGTGTGATACCATGCAGCCCGGCTGCGGGAACGTCTGCTACGACCAAGCCTTCCCCATCTCTCACATCCGCTACTGGGTGCTGCAGATCATCTTCGTATCCACACCATCACTGGTATACATGGGCCATGCCATGCACACGGTGCGCATGCAGGAGAAGCGGAAGCTGCGGGAGGCTGAGAGGGCCAAAGAGGTCCGGGGCACTGGCTCTTATGAGTACCCAGTGGCCGAGAAGGCAGAGCTGTCCTGCTGGGAAGAAGTGAATGGAAGGATTGTCCTCCAAGGCACTCTGCTCAACACCTATGTCTGCAGCATCCTGATCCGCACTACCATGGAGGTGGCCTTCATTGTGGGCCAGTACCTCCTCTATGGGATCTTCCTGGACACCCTGCATGTCTGCCGCAGGAGTCCCTGCCCCCACCCCGTCAACTGTTATGTATCCCGGCCCACAGAGAAGAATGTCTTCATCGTCTTTATGCTGGCTGTGGCTGCACTGTCCCTCTTCCTCAGCCTGGCTGAGCTCTACCACCTGGGCTGGAAGAAGATCAGACAGCGCTTTGTCAAGTCTAGGCAGGGCATGGTTGAGTGTCAGCTTCCTGGCCCCTCTGCTGGCATAGTCCAGAATTGTACACCACCCCCTGACTTCAATCAGTGCCTGGAGAATGGCCCTGACGGGAAATTCTTCAATCCCTTCAGTAACAAGATGGCTTCCCAGCAGAACACCGACAACCTGGCCACTGAGCAAGTGCAAGGTCAGGAGCCGATTCCTGGGGAGGGTTTCATTCACATCCGATATGCCCAGAAGCCTGAGGTACCCAATGGAGCCTCCCCAGGTCACCGCCTTCCCCATGGGTATCAGAGCGACAAGCGCCGTCTCAGCAAGGCCAGCAGCAAGGCCAGGTCAGATGACCTATCAGTGTGACCCTCCAGTGTGGGGGAACCAGGACCAGGTGGGAACAGAGGAAGCTCATAGAGGGAAGATGTGTCCCTACCAACCCCATCTCTCATTCTCATACCTGCTCTGCTCCTTTTGGGCTTCGGATCTCAATGGCATTGCTCATTTATTCCAGAAGGTAGGACCAGAGCTCTTCGAGTGCAGGCAGCGACATGGCTACCCACCCAGGTTGCTGTCCCTTCCCATCCTCTACCCAGTGTACATAGAAGGCTTTCAGATTCTTCAGTCAACAGGGTAGAAGAAAAGGGAACAGAGGTAAATCTAGCCTGGGAGGGATAGCCAGAAGGATAGAATGGCTTTCTATATACCAGCCACATACCAGATGTGTTCTCCAAGTTTCTATGGCTTCCTTCTTCTTTTGATCTGATCACCTTTCTTCTTGCAAGGAAGAGCCCAAAGTTCCCAGCCAATAAAGAGCATCAATCAAGGACTTTACATTAGATGTGGTCTTGAATCTGTTGTCTCCATGGGCCAAACCTTGGAGTGATGGTGAGGTGGCCTTGGGCTGCCCTTGGCTGTCCTCCCTCTACGCAGTCTTACTTAAAAAGAGGTCCTTGGAACTTGACCAGCAGCCTCAACTTTACAAGTGCTTTGGTATGTACCTCTGGCAAAT
The DNA here is from genome assembly GCF_023065955.2 of Ursus arctos. NCBI lineage: Eukaryota > Metazoa > Chordata > Mammalia > Carnivora > Ursidae > Ursus > Ursus arctos. Next base: position 4,150,030 of record NW_026622786.1, read on the forward strand.
GTCCCACCTTACTGATGCTGCAGCTTTACTTCTGCCAGGGTGACAACTAGCCCATGGGGGTGCAAGCTCCCCCAGGGAGTGACTGTATACACAGGCTCCACTGGAATCCCTGCCACCACCTGTCATCTTGCGGCTCTTTTACAGCTCAACCCGATGATAGAAACCATCCCATCCCCTCCTCCTTTGGCTGTTCACCCAGTGCTCCCTAAAGACCTTATCGACCAGAGTGCCCAAGAAGCCGTCGTCCTCTCTCAGATCCTGACCAGATCACCAGCCACAAAGGCCATTGGAATTTCCCTAGGTCTTATTAAAACAAAGAGGGCATTGTGCTTCTCAGATTCCCTTTGGGAAAAAATAATTCTGCTGTGAAGATAAAAATAAAAAAAGAGAAAATACTGGAAAACGTTTTTTCCCTCCTATTTATTTCCCTTTCTGACTGCCAACTTAGAGTGCCAAGAGGAGGTGTGATGACAGCTATGGAGCTCCCAGATCTCTGTCTCCCTGGAGGGCTTAGCAGGGGCATGGAAGTGGTAAGGGAATCTCCAGCTTTCTTGGCAGGGGCCTCATTTTAGAGCACAGAGATTCCTATGTCTCCCTGATGCTCCTAATGAGACAGCTGGAAAGCAGTGGTGACTGCGGAAAAGCCCTGCCTTCCTGGGGACTGGCCTGGTTTCTCTGTTCAGTCCATCCATAATAGGTGGATACTCAGAAATGGATACCGAGACTTAAAGGGAGATGATTACTTTTTAAAATGCATGCGCGCGCGCGCGTGTGTGTGTGTGTGTGTGTGTGTGTACACTGACAGGGTGTATGAAGGGGAGGGGAGTCTGAAATAAGTAAAGGAAAACTTAGAGGAACTTGTGACTTCCTGCCCTCACCTACAGATGCTGGCAGAGGGGCTGAGCCTCACTGTTTCCAGTGGCATTGGCCTATGCAGATGAGAGGTTGGAGTAGAGGAGGGAGCGCTCAGAAGGAAGCTCAGCCTCTGCCCCCTCCCCATACATCTCCAGGCCCGTCAGCTGATGTTTGGCTGCTATTGGTAGGTGGAGAGAAGGATGAAGGTAGAGAGATGGAAGGGACTGACTGGGACGCTATTTAGGGAAGAATGACTGGTCATCAGAGGTCCCTAGAGAGGATGCCTTTTTTCTATTGTCTGGCACCGGCATTAAGATTCTCTCTCCAAAACAACAACAACAAAAAGACTCTCCTTTCATCTCTGAAATGGGTTTGTTTTGTGAAACGAGTGTTCTTGGATTAGAAATCCTATGAGATCAGTCCTCGATGATGGGACTTTCAGGAAAGAAATAGGAAATAATACGTGTAGTTTGTCTTAATAAAATTTGGCCCTGCTTCTATCTCTTTTTTGTGTCCTTTCATGCCATGACCACGAAAGAAGGATGGCAGACTTGGTGGGGGAGGGAAGCACTCAGATTCCACCCATTAGTCAGTAATGCAAACAGCTTTGGAGTCAGGCATGCAAGAGTTAAAAATCTCAGCTGCTGATTTATAGCTGGACTCCAGCAAGCTACTTAGTCTCTGAACCTTGGTTTTCTCATCTGTAAGTTGAGCCTCAGAATATCTATGTCGTTGGGTTGTTAAATGAGAGACTCTGAAGAGTTCATCAGAATGCCTGGGAAATAACAATATGTCACTAAACAGCAATCATTGATATTGTTGTCATTATTATCTTTATTATTTTCATTATTGTGTTGAATGCATAGTATTTGAAAACCTGGGATATTGAGAGATGGTTCTAGAACTTCCCCTTGTGGAGCTCACATTTACCTAAGGTGGTCAGTTTAACTCAGGTCAAATTAATTCAAATTAATTCAGAGGAAACAATTGGAATAAAATTAAATGGGAATTCATTTATTATCAATCCTAAGAACCACAGGCTCCAGGAAGTGAAACATATGACAAAACCACTGGAAGATGACACCTGACCTGGGCCGTAAGAGGCTGAGGTTTTAGACAAGTGAAGACCTCAAGAATGGCTCTGTGAAATGGGTCTTGGTGTTCCTATTTTACAGACACAGAAACTGAGACCCAGGAAATTTCTGTAACAGTGAAAGCTTCTCATTGCCCTCTCTGATTGGGATCACATCTTTGGAAGAGGAGAAATGATTTTTGCTCCAAAAAAAGGGTCAAGGGACCACCTAGCCCTTGAATAACACGTGGGTGCTATTTCCTAAGAAACAAAAGCTGGGGAATACGTACACAAGTATTATCTGAACTACCAATCAGTGTTGTTCAGCAGGGCAAGAAAGCTCTTTTAAGATCATAGAACGCATCTTATGACAGCAGAATTGAGACTCGGGGGTTTACCTTGCATCCGTCCAAGCGCCAGGTGCTCAGCCCAGAGGTGCCTGAATAGTCCAAGTGGAAAAAGCATCTGAGATCCATTTTTTTCCTCTACAAAAGAAGCAGTGCATCTCATGGTTTTATAAACATAGCTATTAACATTTAACAGTTTATATTACACCCAGACAGCAAAAGCTAAGGGAACTTATTTTACAGTGAGTAAGGTTTCAACCTCGTGTATCTGCTCTCATTTTCTCTTCCTCTTCCCTTTAAAGGTTTGTCACTGAGGAGGGTTAGCTGGGTGGTAATATGGTGAACATATTCTGGGTTGTAGGCCCCTGCAGGCCCCTTTCCTAATTTCCTCTCTCCAGCACCAGATAAGATCAGAATTTCTACCATTAGTATTTCATGACTGTGGTTAAAGTATCTCAGTGCTTAAATGCTAATAATACTCTTACGGAGAATCATAGTATGAATGAATTTCAGATTTCTTCCTAATAGCAAATTTTCCCAGCAGAGAGAAAAAGAGAACAAGGGCTCTGGGCACCTTGTAGGTGTTTTGAAGGATTTCTTTCATTATGTGCAGGTGAAGAAAACAGCAAAGTTGGACGGGGTGCCGAAAATAAGCTTCACGCTTCCCAATCCTCTGTAGTTCCTAGGAGCCCCTGCAGTGGGTCCATGGATTGAACAACAAACAGAATTTACAAACGATAAATATGTAAATAGAATAGGATCAATAGTTTTTCCTCTTGTTGGTTACTTGATGGTCATCAGAAATGAGTATGATCTATAGTTTTTTACTGTTCTTTCCATTGGAAAAGAGAAAAATTTCACTCAACAAACATCTATTGAGCACCCACTTTGGACTGGGCACTATGTCAGTTTTCAGGAATGCAATTTTATAAAACATATGATTCCGTCTTTTGTAGCTTACGGTCTAGTGGGGAAGACACCCGAACACAAGTAAACAAACAAAATAATTACAAATTGTGAAAAGTGCCAAAAAGGAAACAGGTAAGATGCTAACAAAGGTGGAGGAGGGATGTTCCTCAGAGAGGCCGGCAGAAAGGAGGTAACACTGAGGCTGAAATCTGACAGCTGAGAAGAAGCCAGCCACTGATGACTAGAAGAACCCAAGTAGGAGAGCCCAAACTCCTTCCAGGAAACCTCAGAATACAAGGGACCCTGACTTCGGTCTGGTCCCACATTCTTGAAAGACACAGAATTCAAGCAGCACCTAAATAGCACCTAAAACAACACCACTCGGCACCAACCGTTACAAGACACGTGTGCTTTTTCAGTAAAAGCCTCAAGGGACAGAAAACTCTCTTTACTCCAAGAAGAGAAGGGAGGTCTTAATTAAAACAACTAGATATCATATGTCAACATTCTAAAAAGTCCTATTTGATGTTGCAACTATTATTTCCACCAGGATTGATTCTTGTAACATGCTTGGGGACTTCTAAATCGGGCCCATTCCCTAGAGTCCAGGCTGGTGGGCAGAGAAGACTGCATCCAAGGCGGCTGGGAAAGAGCCAGCAGGGTGTGGTCCAGAGGAGCCTTGGCATCAGAGGAGTCAAAACAGTGAGACATCAAGTGCACAGAGAGGGGGGCAGTGAGGAAGGAGGCAGAGCACAGCGGTGGGGAAGCCAGGCCACAGAAGTTGTGCAAGACGCCAGGCACGCAAGCATCGCTGGGGACATGTCTCAGCCAGCAGCCGGGTAACAGCCCCTGATCTGGGTTTTTTTTTTGGAGCTGGGCCTCCAGACTCAGAGGAGGGTGTTGACATGGGCAAAGCACAGCTTCATCTTAGGGGTTGGCTTACTAGGCAATGCATCGGGACAGAGTCTTGAACAGAGTACAAGGTGGGTACCCATTATCAGAATTAATGTGAGGTGCTGCTAAATACATTCATTGACGGTCACATATACTAGATGCCTTCGAAGTCATAAATCCAAGGAAAGACCAATAGTGAGACTTCCAGGCACCTCATCAAGCACGGTGGTGGGTGGGAAGATGATTTTTGGCGGGAGATCTGATATTGCTCCGAAATCACCCCAAGTCGGCACCTCGTCCAACCACACGGAAGGTGAACGCAGCCCTGGGAAGTCATGGCCAGGAAACAAGGTTTAAGTCCTCTCTGTCCCTTTAACTTAGCTTCTTTTCCATTACTCTGACTCAAGGCCCTGTGGGAGGGGGCGCATTTACTTGCTAACAGGGGTTTCCTCTGAGAGAAGCTGAGAGCCAGGCATGAACCCATTCAGGAGAGCTCTTGCCCTGGGCTCTGCAGCCTGGCCGAGCTAAATCCCCGCAGGCAGCAGCTGCGGTTCAAACAAGGGCGGCGGGCATTCAGAGCAGGGTGGAACGTTGTTGCGTGCTTTTCTGGGACTTTTCTTTAAATGGATTGAAATATTACTTGGAGGGGTTTAAGCTTACAAACGTTTAAGCCAAAATTGTTCATTTGGAAACCAGTGTCAAAACCTGTGTAGGGTGTCATTAGCTGGGGAAAAGTCAATTTAAAAAACAAAAACAAAAAACACATATTTTGGTAATAATTATGAAACAAACTTGGAATTGTTAAGTGCTATTTTCTAGGCCCTGCGCTAAGAGATTTTATGAATTATCATTTATTTCATCCTTATAATAATCCTATGAGGTCATTTGACCCCTCCCTTACGGATAAGGAAAAGGATTCAGTAACCTGCACAGCTAGTAGGTGGCAGAAGTGAGATCCAAACACTCTTCTCTTCGTCTACACCATGCTTCTCTTAAGTGCTGATCATTTATTTTTGTGGAAAAAGGCAAGCTACAAAACGGTACCCACACCATGATTCCGATGTGTAAAGTAGGCACTTAAAAGAACAAAGATTTGAAAGAAACAAACAAAAATGAAAGCAGCTGTGCCAGTGCAACAGATCTGTGGGAATGCTTTAGCTCTCCTTCGTTCTAAACTATTTTAATGTTATCATGTTATTTTTGCAATTAAAAAATTTAAAATATATTTATCTTCAACCTTCGGGCTAAATTTGGTGTTCCCTTGGGGTGACTGCCGGGAGCTGCCTCTCTGCATTTCCGCAGTACTCATGCCTGGGAAAATCTGTCTTTATTTGGGCTCTGAGTGCCACCCTGAAATGCAGTACGGTTAGCTGGAGGCCCCCACCCCAGGGTTGGGGCGGCTGACTCAGACAGTGGATGGTGGGCCAGCGGCGCCTCTGGATGTGGCCAAGCATCGGCGTGAATGTGGGGGCGCGACCTGCACCCGTGAGCTCTCGCTCCCCCTCAGTGCAGTGAGTGTGGGAAGCTCTTGCTCTGTGTCAGGTCAGTGTGGCAGGCAGGCGCTGTTTGGGCAGCTTGGGGACATCCCAGTAGGCGATTCCCCAGGTGCACAGACCTGGTGGGAGAGGAGAACTATGCCCTATTCCAAGGGAGAAGCTGAGCATGGTAAGTGAGAGGAAAGTGGCAGTGTAGGCCCTCAGGGCAAGGCGAGGACCCAGGGAGAGGGAAACAGCAGGCAAAGCCTTGTAGAGTTAAATGCCATTTGAAATTGGCTGTGAAAGATGAGTATGATGGTATGTTCCAGGAACTACAAGGAACCGGGAGGGAAGATGAGGCCAGGAGGTGTCAAGCGCACATGTGGAGATTGCCTGAGAATGTACCTTTCACTGGGTAGGCACTAAGGAGCTACTGAGTTTCTCTGGGCATCTGGAGAGTGGGGTCATCAGCGTGGTACTTGAGGTTGGCTAGAGGCAGAAGCTTGTCAACAGGCTGCAGAGGGAAGACCGTGGAGGCTGGGAGGCTGTGGTCATCCATGAAGCTCCCTTTTGAACCAGGGATGAAATGAGAGAACATAGACAGAGTCACAACCATGGGGATGGGGAAAGTGGTAGAAGAAGGAAGCCAGAGATGATGAAGAGGTTTCAGGTCTGTGTGACCATTTATTCATTTATTTCAACAAAATTCATTCCATTCATTTAGTTAACACAAATATAACGTGGGCCTCCTCTGTGCCTTACGCAGTGCCGGGACCTGGGGACCCAGAGTGGAACTCTGGGGCAAGACAGTGATTATTATGCAGTGGAGGGATAATGGGTATTTTAGACCCCTTTTTTGTATTACTTCAGATCCACTTGGCCTCACCTGTCTCTTGTTCCAGCTACCTGTGGGTGTGGACCAACTTCACTCAAGTGTATCTGACCCCCCTCCAGGCTTCCCTTACTGACACAGTGGCAGAACTCTGCTCAGCACCTATCCCAACAAATGAACAACCTGGAACTCTTGAGTAATCTGTGCAATAAAGGGCACATCTCTGACCACGAGGGGACAGAAGCCCTTCCTCCACCCTTACCCCCACCAGCCTGGTGGTTCCGAGACCTGGTTCTTAGCGCTTTTCCAGGGTATAGTACCTTAGATTGAGCGACCGGTCCCACTTAGCAGTGCCCAGCTTGATAATACATCTTCCTATTGGCTCTACCTCCTTCCCTGCCTCTCTCCCACGCTTGCTCCTGGAACTGTACACCTTAATAAAGTGTTAGCACATCAGTCTCCTTCTCAGATTCTGCTCCCTGGGGAATCCAGATTGAACCAATGATTCTTACTTGAACCCTAGCTGTTCTCACTCTAGGCAAAATTATATAGCATTCAGACCAAGCCTGGAACATCAAGGTTAGTAGCAATATTTCACTTCTAGAACAAGTACAGTGTAGGAATGTAGGTCAAAAGTCCTGACATTTCTGTTCAGCGTTTATAGAGAGTCCCATAGTTTCTTGTGTGTTAGTCTTGTCTGCCTGGGTAGATCTTAACCTCCAAGACCCTGTGCCTCATAGCATTTAGACAATGTTGGGCAGGAAGAAGATGCCAGAAAACATCTGCCAAGTTGAACCAAAGTTGTTCTCTTTAATTTCCCTGGATTCCACATTGTCTTTTACTGCCTTGCTTTATCTACAAACTAGTTTCCAAAAGGGCATTTCCTTCCTCTCCTTGTACTGCTTGTGAATGGTAAGATAGCACTGTTGGAAACTTCCATTTAGTGTGAAAGTGTGACCATGCTCCACCAGATACTGTGTGATTATACAATGGTTTATCCAAAGAGTTCCCCTTTCCCAAGCAGTGGCTTGACAGGTTCTGCCTAGGAAATATCCAAGCTGGTTGCTGCTGTCTTGCCCCTATGTCCCTCTTTCCAGGACAAGTCCACTCTCCCATCCACTCCTACCAATAAACCACAACCTCCTAGTTTTGTTAAACTTTTTAGTAGGAAAGGAAGTTAAAGTGTAGAAAGAAATTGTTCTCCCCTCCCCAGTAAATCAGGACATCATTGCCACTAACTTGTCTTTCATTTTCTTCATCCCTAAAATAGTCTCAAGATTTGGGGAAAATAAAAAGTTCCTCTCTCTCTCTCTCTCTCTCTCTCGTGTGTGTGCACGCGTGCGCGCACGCCCTTGCGCACACACACACACACACACCCCTAGCAGGGCCCCTATCTTAATATTTATAGCAGCCCTTAACCCAAAGGGCTTTCTGGGAGTGGGAGGCAGCCAAAGCGATGGGGGCCTTTCTCTCAGCCTCATCTGTCAGGCTCAGGCAGGAGAGCAGGAGAGGAGGTGTTGAGTTTGGGATGGCCAGGGCACTTTGGCTGGTTAGAGAGAGTGAAAGTTACCCTCTGACGGCTGCGGCTGGGAGCTGTCAGGGCATGGAAAGAGCTGCTCGGGTGGCAGCTAAGCTTTCAAGCAGAAACACGTCAGGCTTTTCAAACATGCACCCTTTCTGTTTCCTTTTCCTGGCACCCACTTAGACCTTGCCATTCAAAGCCCCCTGCTCATTCCTTCCAACACTTTCTGTCCACCCTGCTGACTTTCCCTGCCCACCCAGCAGAGTACTGACTGGGTCATGGGCAGCTGGGTTCATGCACAAATGACTTGTCTTCCCTACTAAACCCTGGGATATAAGAGAGTACATATGACATTTCTTTCTGTCACCCTCTGTCTCTAGCACATGCATCATCAGATTTTTAAAACAGAAAGGAGCCTCTAGGGGTGCCTGGGTGGCTCAGTTGTTAAGCGTCTGCCTTTGGCTCAGGAAGTAATCCCAGGGTCCTGGGATTGAGCCCCACATCGGTCTCCCTGCTCCGCTGGGAGTCTACTTCTTCCTCTCCCACTCCCCCTGCTAGTGTTCCCTCTCTCACTGGTTGTCTCTCTCTCTCTGTCAAATAAATAAATAAAATCTTTAAAAAAAAAAAAAAGAAAGAAAGAAAGGAGCCTCTAGCAATCAAATTCAATTCTTACTTTCCAGGAAACTGAGCCCTGGAGAATGAAGAGTTCTCAGTGTTGAGCAGTCACTCAGCCCCACCTCCTAATTGCTGCTGTGATCTCTCCCCTGCCTGCCAGCAGTCATCCAGTTTCTTCTGAGCACTTCCATTTGCAAAACAGCAGAGTGGTTAGGATTAGTCAGTCTGGTTTCACAGAGCTGGGGTCAGAGCCCAGTTTTCTATTTATGAAAGTTTTTGAGCTCTTGTTTCTCATCTATGGAATGGTGTGATAGTATCCAATTCATAGGCTTGCTCTGAAAAGCAAGTTAAGCAAATAATACCTGTTATCAAATGATTACTGAATAAATGTTAACTATTATTATGCCATTTCCCAAGACAACCCAGCCTATCTTTAGATAGCTCTGTTAGCCACTTCTAAGTTTTCTTTTAGTTGAAATCTGTACTCATGGAGTTTCCATGTTGTGTGAGCTGCCCTAAGTCACCAAGTGAGTTAGAGTTAGTGGCAAAGTTGGGACTAGAATTGGCCAGGCTGTCTCTGAAATACATGCTGCATGAATGAAAAAGGAAAGCAATTTGCTCTAATAAACTGCTGTTATAATTATTCCCATAGAAGCTAAGACAACAAAGTGATTTCCAGCAACCTTAGAGCTAGTTAGTGATAGAATCAGTTAAAATCATGTGTCCCCTCTCTAGTCTGGTGCTCTCTTCCACTACAGGTATGACTTTAATGAGTTTCTTTCTGTTCTTTCCATCTTCACAGATCAGAGAGGGAGGTATTTGTAGATATAGGTAGATAGCAGCCTACCATGAGATCCCATCCATCTCCCCTGCACACATTTTCTTATGCTAATGAGTGGGTTAAAGGACAGGAATAGTTCTGGCCTGCAAGTATATTGGAAAGACCAGATTAGTCCTTCAGTTCCATAGGGGGTCTTGCATCAAAACTGCAAAAACCTTCTTCCAGAGAGTTTATTCTGTAGAAATGATGGTGCAAAGCATGGGGTACAACACTGGGAGCATCCTGGGGAGTCAAGGACAGGATAAACACCCTGAGCCTCTGAAAAGGCTGCCAGAAGTTTGTTTGGAAAAGCACTTACCAATTCTATGGCAATGGGGTGGATTGAGCATAGGCTGAACCTCACACTTTCATTCTACATCGCATAGAACATTCAAACATCCATCCATACATAAAGCACTAGACAGAGAAGTCTTGGACCAGAAATAAAGTTGTTACCCTAAAAGAGGAGAAGAAAATATATGGAAAGAACCTACAGTCACAGGCAAGGGCTGGAGCCTCATGATGCATGGAAGGAGAAAATACATAAACATCATCAAAACCACAGTTTTGATGCCCAAGCAAGGATAAAGGCCAATGTTCTAGCTGGTAGCTCCATTACTCGCAATGGGTCTGAATCAGAATTCCTGAGTAAGCTGATACCTAAAAAAGGAAATTAGAATAACTCTACCTTCCCTCCTGGAACTGCATGCAAAAATGAGGTACTTACTCTAAGGAAGAAGAGTCACCTGCATAATACCCAGGCATAAACCTCTACGATGAGTTCAGGCCTTAGTATGACTCTATTTTCTCCGATCCTGAGTCTTGAGCCAAGCTTAAAACAAAAGATCTGCTTCACTTTTGGTGCTATGCATCAAAATTGCAAAATTGCTCCACAGGGAGGTCATCATAGTACAGGAGTGCATATGGCACAAAATGTCATGGAGTGGGTAATAAAAAATTGATTGCAGTGATGGACGTACAACCTTAAATATTCTAACAGCAATTGAATTATACACTTTAAATAGGTGAATTGTGTGGTAGATAAGTTATATTGCAATAAAGCTGTTAAAAATGTTATGGAAGACAAGTTTGCAATTCTTAATAAAGCATTTGAGGAAAGGCAGGACCATGATACAGTCATCATATCCAATAAATCAAAAGAAACACATCTGAGGAAAGATAAAAAACAGAGTAATTTGAAAAAAGCTTTAAAAATGAATGTTTAAAATCCTCAAAGGATTGAAGGATGGAGAAACATCCACAAAAGAAAAATAGGATTTACAAAACAAGAACATGTAAATATGAAAAAAATTCAGGTGTATATCTTAAAAATGAAAAATAGAGAATTAAAATTTAAAAATGGTCCAAATTATAGGTGGGACAGGGTTGAAGAGAGAATTACTAAATTGGGAAATAGAACTGAAGAAATTTTTTTAGAATTTCAGCAGGTGAATTAAAAAAATAGAAACATCTAAAAAGGAAATTGAAATACATGGAGGGAACCACGAGAGACTATGGACTCTGGGAAACAAACTGAGGGTTTTAGAGGGAAGGGGGTGGGGGGATGGGCTAGCTTGGTGATGGGTATTAAGGAGGGCACATATTGCATGGAACACTGGGTGTTATATGCAAACAATGAATCATGGAGCACTACATCAAAAACTGATGATGTACTGTAGCAGTTCAATAAAGTCTCAAAGGATTAAAAAAAAGACATAGAGGCAGTCAAATACAGTCTAATAAAAGAATTTCAGGAGAGACCGAAGAAAATGACAAAGACACAATAATCAAAGACAGAATGGTAGATATTTCTAGAACTAAAGGAAGAACCAAGAATTCGGCTTTATAAAGCTCATAAGTGTTAAATATAATATATCTCCAACATAAAGATAATGAAAAATCCCAGAATTTATGGAAGAGATAGATTAACTACAAAAGAACAACAGTAGACTTCTCATCAACAACAACAGAAATTCTTTGGTATAATGTGGAGGGAGGAATACAAAAATTTAGGGAGATAGGAACTGTCGGAGTACATTTATCACATCAAACCCCACTCATTCACCCCTTAACTTTGTCCCTGAAGAGGGCTCAAAGACATTTCTCTTTGCCACCATATTAAGAAACATGTGCCTTTTAGAGTAAAAAAAGTGACATGACTCTGGAGAACTGATGTAATTCTGTAACAAGATGGAGAAAACTGTCTTTTCCTCATGAAAGTTACTTGATTGTGGTGTTTTCTTATTGTTGTAGAAATAAAATCATTTTCCAGATGAACAGTTGCATGCTGAGTGCCAGGGTATGTATTGACTTACTATGCTAAAAAGATTATGTTTGGAACAAAATGTAGCCTCCATCTGATTTGTTTTATGAGAGTCCACTATCATGCTCCCAGATCTGTCTTCTACATAAGCCAAACAAGTAAAGTAAACGGGAGTATAATGAGGATTGTCCTCCTTGCCTCTTTCAAGACTTTGTTAGTGCTAATCTCTGCAATTCCACCATAAACAGGGTGCTTTGGTTCGCCATTTCAGTAGGGTAGCTCCAAGGATTCCACTTTCTTCCTACCATGATAGCCTTCACTGTACAGGTCAGGAGGAAACAAGGATTTTTTAGTTTTTGAGTGTATTTATTCCCAGTATATACTCAGGAATATGGGGGGGGGTGGAATATGTTTGTGATCTACTGGGACTACTGTGATATGAACAAAGCCCCAAATTCCATGTTTCCTTCTTACCATCTTGGTCAGGCAGGAAGCCTGAGGTAAAGCCACCTACCCTGATACCCTTGATTTAAAAACCCAGATACCAACTACCCTGATACCCTATGACATGACACCCTCCCCAAAAGACTCCACCCTGGCTTATGTGTTAGAGTGGTATTCTGGGTTCTCAGAATTTAGCTCAGAGCCAGTGTTCAATAATCTCTGAAAATGTCTGGGTATTTCCTTCCCCCACAGCGTACAGTTACCTGGGAAATGGCTATAGAAGGCCCACTTGGGGAAGGCTAGAAAGATTTGTAGTACATACTAGTGGCAATATCTCCAGGTACATTCTCAAGGGTTTTCAGCCTTTCTTTCATTCAATGGGCTCTGGGGCTTTGAGTTGATCTTGGTCTAGATTCTCTACTGTGGTGATTCAAGTCAGGGTTATATTTTTCAGACCTAGTGTTCCTTTGGTTATATAGGTCCAGAAGGAATGTATTGAGCTGATCCTCTATGTTGCTCCTAGGGATGCATCATTAGCTTAACACTTAACAATGATTCCTGTGGGTCAAACTTGCTGATTATACTCTGGCCTTGATGCCCTTTATGGTAACCATGCCCATCCTGCCTCTGATGGCTAAGTCCTGCTACATTGCCTCTCCTACTTCAGGATCCCATCATCTCCTATGAACTCAGGGAGCACATTTCAATTGCAGCATCTCTCACCTTCAGTCCTAGCCTAAAAGAACGTGGTTTACAGATGGATCTGCACAAGATGCTGGCACCAACAGGAAGTGGACTCCTGTAGTGTTATAATTATTAAACATATTAAAGGGTGGCTCCAAAAGACTTTAGAGGAGAGAAATCCTTTCATTGTGCAGAGCTTTAAGTGGTACTTTGAAAGGAGAAATGGCCTGAGATCTAGATCTAAGCCAATTCATGGACAGTGACTAATGGTTTGGAAAAATAGTTAGGGACTTGGAAGGGGCAAGTGAGGGATTTGTGACAAAGCATTTTTGGGAAAGAGGCATATGAATGGATCAATCATAGTGGGTCCAGGATGTGAAAATATATTTGTTCCATGATAATGTTCTGCCAAAGGTGTCCACAGTGCAGGAGGCTCTCAAACAGTATACAAGATATCTTGCCCTATGAATATCAGTGAGCCTCTTTCCCAGTCACCCCCGTATTTAATCAGTGAGGTTATGAACATCATCATAGTGGCAGGGTTACAATTATAGATAGGCTACAACATGCATTTTCCTTCATGGAGGCTGACCTGGCCACCATCACTACTGAGTATCCAACTTCCCAGAAGCAGTGACTAATCTTGAACCCTCGGTATGATACCATGGTTGAGAGGTACCAATCTAGCGCTTGCCTGGAAGGTTGACTACGTTAAATCCTTTTATCATGGAGAGGGCACCAATTTGGTTCTCACTGAAATAGGTATTTATCTGATATGCATTTTTGTCTCTGCCTACCATGATGTCAGGAACATCAGTTAAGGGCTTAATGAATGCCTGATTCAGTGTCATGAAATCTTACATGAAGTTTCTAGCATTATCGTAATACTAGTTCGTATAACCCCCCAAACTGTGGCTTAACACAATCTATATTTATTTCTTGATCATGTAATGTCCAATGTACATGTTTCATATGGGTGTGTTTCAACATTCCTTTGTGTGGTGTTTAGGAGCCATCTTGTGGCTCCACTATTCCCTAGAAACTCAGAGTTCTCAACATTCAGATGGCAGACAGGAGAAGAAAATGTGGATATTCCTCATTACCTTCTTCAAAGTCCCAGACCTGAAATAATACATATAATTTCTAGTCATAGTCCATTGGTGATAGCTAGTTATATGAATGTAAGGGGTGTTGGGAAATGTAGTCTACCCCAACATCAATCCCATACTATATGATTATTGGATGGACAGCTAGTCATCTAGGTCTAATGTTGTCAGCCTTCCAAGGAGGTAGACTGGTCATCAAATATTAGTACACACCTTTCTTTCCATACTTACACACTTAGCATGTACACACACACACACACACACACACACACACACACCCCAAATCCCACCCAGTCACTATATCCAGCTCAAAGACCAGGATCTCTGGGTGATATACAGTCATCTCTAGGAAGTCTGGATGTACCTCCTTGTGGTACAGAGACCTATATCTCAAAGACAAGTACCTTTTCTCCACTAACCACCACTCAAAATACAATGTGGAGGCAGGAACAGGAAAGCCAAAATAAAATTCCATTTCAGAAGAGGGAAGAGTGGGAGCTACAGGGCAGTCACTTGTCCACAGCAATGATAAAATTTTGCTGGGTAGACACAGTAAAGACTATTTGCTCCAGTGTGTGAGGGTGGAATTCCTAGACTAGACCTTAATTCTTATCTCTGGAGGAATTTCCTTGTCCATTGTTCTCTCTGGTGTCTGACTATAGTTTTGGAAGATTGGTCCATGTCAGTTTTTCTCCATGGCTTTATATGAAGTGAGCATTGCTGAGTTGGCCATCCTTGGGACTATATAGCATTCACAGCTTGCTTCCAACTAGTGCAAATTTAGAAGCCTGAGAGTTGTTTTATACTAGAATGTGTTTGGGAGGGGGGTTGCTTTGTTTTTGTTTTTGTTTTTAGAATCAGGATCATGATTTCTCTGACAACAGAGTTCTCTCAGAAACAGTACACTCCTAATCTATTTGCTTCCAGTCAATTTCATGTGCCTGTAGCCATACCCAGAAATCTTTCCCAGACATAAGTCTGGATACTGCCTCATTTCTTTGCTTCCTTGTCCTCATGACTCTGTCAACTCATTGGAGGCTACCCTGAGGCCGTCTGAAGCAAAAGTTTAAATATGGAGGTTGAAGTTGATCCTTCTCGTAGACTGAGTCCCTCTATGTAACTGTGAAATTTTAATGGACCTTTGTTGCACACACATATTTTGTGTCTTAACTCCCATTATTTGGGGCCCAGATGATTTGACTTTTCCTAACCTCCAAAGTCCTATATCTCTACTATCCTTATCACCTTCCGTTTCCACTTCATTAATAGATCCCTAAACCCAAATCATTTCAGTGTCTGCTTGTGAGGAACTTGACCTAAGATCCTTGTGTATGTCTGTCTCTCTTTTAGGATATAAATTCTACCATGGTGAAAACTTTTCATGTTCATTACTGTATCTCAGTGCTTAGACCAGCGTCTGGCACGCAATTTAAGGTGCTAAATAAATATCTATTGATTGAATGAATGGATTAGGAACAACTAAACATTTATTTGGTAAATGAATGAAATAAATTTAGTGCTCTCCTTGAAAGATGTTCTGGTAAACATATTTTCTTTCATTTCATTATACTCAGTGATGTTTTATAGCCCAGTAATGCAACCCTTATGGATTGGCACTTTGGAAGTCTGCCTGGTTGGCCTGTGCCCAGCTCTAACTGAATGAATGAACTTGGTGTGTGCCTACAGCTGGGAAGAGAGCAGAGAACACACAATGGGGGGAAGTGAGGTAAAGCAGGGCTTGCCTTTTAGGTGCAGTCAAGTTGGAGCAGCTCTACCATTGGCAACCAGTATGGACAGGGAACTATGCAAGCTATCACCACCCCTCTATACAAGTAGCCACACTTCCTTTTGGCCAAGCAAGGAAAAGCACCCTTTCCTTGTGGAGATGTGGGAGAGGAGGGATTATGGCAGTTCTAGGTGTTTCCCCCTGATAAGACAAAATCTGGGGCCTGATGACTGGTTCCATTGTTATTCCATCGCTTCTTTAGAACTTTGCAGAGGGTGGAAAAGGGTTGGGTGCAGTTGAAATTGGCTAAAAATAAGCCTTGAAACAGACACTGTCAGGAGCAGGTGTTTTGGGAAAGTCAAGTTCGACTTCTGAAAAGGAGCACTTCATAGGGCCTTTGTAAGGGGAGAGTGGGCACCTGATGGTAGTGGTGGAGTCTGTTTTCCTGTTCCATGTCCCCTGAAGGAAGGCTGTCCAAGCCTTCCATTCCCCCGCCCCCCCCCCGCCTCTAATACCACCACATACCACACCCCCCTCATGGCTATCCCCCATTGCTTTACCACCTCCTGCCCAATATAGATTCACAAACTCACCACCTTCTGACTCAAGGATTATAGAGTCTCTCAAAATAAGTTGTACTGAACAACTGCTGTACCCAGAAACAGACTGAATGTAAATTCCAAGGCCCTGGTTCCAACTCCCTCATGCACTAGCCCCTGCTCTGTGCCCTTGTAGGCAACTGACCAGGAAGCAAATAGAAGGAGCAAGTCTTATTGGCCCTGTACTCCATTTTTACACCAAGAAGAGTTTGGCTAAGTCTAGGTCAATGCATTTACAGTCCTCTATAGTGTGAAATTCTTCAAATACAATGCCCTATCAGCTCACATATAGAACTCCTCAAACCGAGCAGTCCTGAATGAATTGTGGAACAGGGAGAAATGTGTGACTGAGCCTGACCCACTTTGCTCTTCCTCTGTCTCTCCCTCCTGTGAGCTTGGACAAGCTATAAGAATCCCTTCTGTCATACTCAGGGAAGAACAGTGAGAGCCCCAGCAGAAAGGGACACGCTGAATAGAGCCAGGACCTAGAACTCAATCCTACCTCATGTCAGTATTATACTAAGGAGGCTGGGCCAAACTAAGATTTTAAACCTGTATGTATATGTAGGGGTGTAGATGCGGGGGTCAGGTGGCCTCAGCTGAAAGGAGAGAGGCCTTAAGGGTCAGGGATTCAGGCAGGGCCAGAGACTATGAGCAGATTGTCTTGGCCCAAACAGGACTGCAATGTTTACAATGTTAGCATTTGCAGATGACAGTGGAGAGGAAATCATGAAGGATCCAGTTACTGGACAACTTTGAAGGTCAGAATGGGAAGCCTGGATGTGATCCAATGGGCAATAGGGAACCACTGCAATTTTCTGAGCAGAGGAATATCTCATGAAATAGACTCCAGAAGAATATTGTCCATGCTGTCATAAAATCAGCCCTAAACGGGCATGTGTCTGGACTATAAAAACTTATGACAAGCCCTTCATGATGTCTCTTGCATCCTCTCCTTCCCTTCCATCATCTCTGCCCTACCTAAGTTTAGATGCCCAGTCATTCCGCCTAGGCCCTCGCTCAACTTCCTACTGGTACTCACCTTAGATCCCCCTGTACGAGTCCATCCTCCATTCTGATGTGGTGGTCTCCCTGAAACACAAACCTGGCACAATACGCCACTGCCTCCTTCACCTCCTAACCCTGGCTTTGAGGGTCCTCCACAGTGATGTTACAGCCTCCCATTCCAGCTTTCTCTCATTACCCCCACCTGTTCCTGCGGCTCCCCATGCTCTTTCCTGCTCCCTGGCTGGCGCACGCTGCACCCTCCACCTACACTCCTTCCCCTCTCCAGCATCCCTTACCTTCTCTTAGAGTCTCTGCTGAAGATCTGTTACTCTTTAAGGCCCGGTTTTAATCTCGTGCCCCTCAAAAACCCTTTTAAGATCCTCTGAAATAGTCTCCCAAGGCACTGTGTTTGTATATCCAGTGTATCTGGTCTAGCACTTATCTGTCTGCCTAGTGTCAGGGTTATTTATAAATGCCTGTTTCTCCTATTATGCTGTACATTCTAAGAAAGCAAAACCAGAGTTAACAAAACATATAGTTGAATTTCTTGTATTGGCTAGCAGAGTTTATTAATTTTGGTGGGTGGATAACTCTACAGAAAATTTTAAAACTAAGAACAGCCATGCTGAGCCCAGGACACTGAACTTTCAAGACCCACACACTTCCTAGCCCTGTTCTATGGTAGGTGAGGTCAGCACTAGATAAGAAACTCCAAGTAGGCCAAGAATCTCCCGCACCCCTCCCAGCCCAGTGTTATGTCTAACAGTGGAGCCAGGCTGGCGATTTGGGGATAGGCATGGCGTCAATATCATAACACTGGGACATTACCCACTACGTGGCTTAAGTCCCTTTGCTCCCACTCAGGATCTATCATCTGATGTTGACACACTGCTTAGTCTATGAAGACTTTGGGGGAACACAGGCACTTAGCAATGAGCAGAATGGTTATTTAGGAGAAGCAGTAGCCATCTGCGATAACTTACTGATCGTGTCTATATGCAGGGCTCTGGACCAGAGACTGTAGGAGACACAATCCTGAAAGGTTAAGAATGATGGTTAAGTACAAGTCAGTCCACTGCCTACAGATAGATTGTGTTCCTGAACCAAATGTGTTGAACTTTTATTAACTTCCAGGATATTCCATAGAAGCCTATTAAACTCATTCTAATATGGAATGCTGTCTCTGTCAAGGGCAGCCCCAGCACAGGCTTGGAGATCCTGTCCTCTGCACAGGCCACCCCAGTGACAGAAGTTCTGAGTTCCCTGTGCCCTCTGCTAGCATAAATGGCCAAAAGGGAGAGTCTCAGGAGCTTCCAGTGTTTGTAAGTGGGTGCCTAAGTGCCCCCAGCAGCAAGGAGAAGAGGGGACTGCTTCCTTCGGAGATGGGAGTCCTTGCCCAGAATGGATGCTTATATGGAGTAAGTGTTCACTGAAAATGATTTGCAAGCTGAGAAGAGCCTAAATACTGGATTAGGTGAGCTGAAGGATGTGCGAGGTGAAAAGACTGTTTAAGGTCGGCTAATCTAACCCCCACATTGTATAGAGGAGGAAGTTGACAGTAAAGAAGCCAAATGACTTGCCTGTGGTTCCACAACAGAGCTGTGAATCCAGACCTTCCACGGAGCAAGTCATTTCCCTTGAGCTCAGTTTCTTCTTCTTCTGCACCCACTCCGAGGGTTGTTGAGAGGGGTCACATGAAGACCTGCACAGTTAGGAAATCTTTACAAACGGCAAATGCTATGCAAATGGGAGCTACCTTTACTCCCTCTACTCCTATCTGTCATTCTTTTCCAATTTAGTGCTACAATAAATGACACAGGGGCCAGGATATATGGTGGCAGGACACCCCAGAGGCAGCCTCCAAATCCTGCTGGCCTGCCAGCCTAAGAAATTGTGTGGCTGACACCTCCCTTTGGATAGGCAGTAGAAATGGGCCCAAGCAAGAGGGGCTGATCTCCTGGAGAAGGTTTCTGAGCTTCACAGAAGACATGCTTGCAAGGGACAACACTAGAAGCACCCCCAGGTGTCTATTAGAGTGGCTCTGGGAGCCCCTTGGTGTCCCAGGAGGAGGCTGTAGAGAGCAGGGAGTGAGTCCTCAGCAGAAGACCCTCCGTGAAACAAGCTGCTCTCCTCCATGT
The DNA here is from genome assembly GCF_023065955.2 of Ursus arctos. Taxonomy (NCBI): domain Eukaryota; kingdom Metazoa; phylum Chordata; class Mammalia; order Carnivora; family Ursidae; genus Ursus; species Ursus arctos. The sequence continues at coordinate 4,169,339 of NW_026622786.1, forward strand.
GCCCCCTTTGCCCTTTTGAATAGACTGGTTTAGGTTGTCTGCCCATGTTTCATCCTCTCCTGCTTGTAGATATTCTCACAATAAGTTAAACAGTATTTTGTAATTTCTTGCCATTGATGGGTTCCTTGCTTTTTTTCAATCACTCTATACCACTTTTAGAAGTGTTCCATCCACTACCGCTATTCGGTTATAGGGTTCCAACAGCTGGTGGGAGTCCACACATCTGGGTGCTAATGGTTTGCTGTGTTCTGGTTGATTGGTTTTCCTTGTGGCTCTGTTGATCCCAACATCTCTCTATGCAGTGTGTTCACAAGATGGCAGGTAATGGTAATAACCTCTCTGACAGTGAACACATGGCAAGCGTGTTATCTCTTGTAAAGCATGGAACAGTTGTAAGTAAAAATCATAGTAAGAATTAACATTTATTGAGCAGTGGATGTGTCAGGCCCCGTGATGGGGGTGTTACTTGGAAGATCTTATTTAAACCTCACAACAGCCCTTTGAGGTGGATTGAGTATTTTTACTTACATTTCACAAATGAGGAAACTGAGGCTTCAATAACTTGCCCCAGGTCCCACAGCCATTGGAGGAAGTGGGATCTGGTAATGTTCATCTAGGCCAGTGGATTTGGTATGTGAAATTCCCTAAAACTAACTTAAAAATAAAGGCACCTTTAGGCCACATCATTTATGAAAATTGCTCTTATGTGCATAAAATGAAAAAATGATCACCCTTAACTGTTCTTTTGTTTCAGTCAGGAAGGGGTTCACTGTGGTCCTACGTGAGCCTGCAGCCCAGAGAGGATCTTGCATGAGGCAGGCTGTAGCTGGCTACCAAGTTCTCATGATGGTAATCGCCTCTGTAGGCCAGTCTAAGGTACCCCTAGAGGGCTGAGCTGGACCCCTCCCAAGGTCACATGACTCTGGACAACAGGAAATTGTGAGAGAATTCCAAGGAGTGCCTACCTGCCCAAGTCACCTGTGTGCTTATCCTCATGGATGCCTATCGAGTCTGAGTGTGGGCCATGTGCGCTTGTGGGTACGGTGCCCAAGCCAGCACTAGGGGTTGCACCACACACAAGGCTGATGCAGACCCTCACAGCCTCTCCTCCTGTGGTCTCTTCCCCTTCCCTTGCCCCCTTCAGGACACCACAAGGTGGGTTATTTTGTGGGCAAGCTCAGTGAATAGGGACCAGTCAGGATAGGAAGGGGACGAGCATGGCAGTCTCCTTGTCACCACAAGCACACGGCTGAGACTGGGCCCCATCCAGTCACACTCTAACACCAGCTCCCACAGCAGCCACACCCTCAGCTCAGTTTCCAAGAATCAAAGTGGCTGTGCCCAGTGACTCCTGGGGTGCTGACAGAGCTGAAAACTTAGACTGAGAAGTGACTCAACACAAAGTCAGAGCTTAAAAATGATGCTTCCCCAGCCCACATCCCCATTCTGCTTCTGTTTCTGTGTCTTACTCAGAAGGTGTTCAGGCTGTCTGTTACATGCAGAAGAGGAGTACCATACACATAGAAGTGTTAATGTTGTGATGGTCCTGTAGAACTTCTCTGGAAAGGATCTCAGCGAACATGTGTCACAGACACACAGGAAGCCCAGGAGGCCAAAGGTTTGTGTCACAGAGATCATGGGTGATCACATGACTTCTGCCAAACTTTGATGTTCATTGAATATTAATCCACAAAAGCTCATTCCCTCTCCTTCAAAATGGGATGGCATGATAAAAATCTAGGAAGACATCTGGAAAGAGGAGTATTCCAACTACCAGACAGAAACCTTTCACTTCAAGGTGAAACTGTACCCCCTTTCCCCTCCCCTGAAAAAACCCCACCCAGGCTCCCTTACAGGCAATAGTGGAATCTACAGATGGCTGAGAGTGTCTAAAGCAATGTTATCGCTAAGCTTGATAGTGATTGTCCAGGCCAAAAAAGGACTAAAGGCAGTGAGTCCACAGTTCTGACCTCCTGTGAGCTGGAGAATTCCTTAGTCTTTTGGGGATGCTGAGACCACCAAACTTCATGGAGGACTGTCTGTGATGAGAACAAGGCAGGCATTGGGGAGCCACTGAGAACCACATTTCCTTCCTCTGGTGGATGCCTTCTGCACTGCTGCTTTGCTCACTTCCTGACTGACCAGCAAAACAAGGTCAAAGTAACTTGAGCTCAGTGTCTGTCACTATTCTGGCCAGTCCTCCAATGAGACCCACTGTAGGTAATAGATGTATGGACAGTAAATTGAAAGGACATACATTAAAAATACAGAAGCAGTGGGGGACAGGGAGGGGGGATAAAAGGGAAAACAGTGTGGGACAGGGGCCCACGGGACAGGGAAAAAACAATTAACAATTTCAAAGGTTCTTGAATAAACCAACAGTGACAATGAGAAGCCATGAACTGAGTAGTGTGACCAGGTCAATTCACTACACCTGAGGGCTGATAGAAAATAAATGAATAAATGAATAAATAAATAAAGTGGTCTGCTTCAGAATTAAACTCTGAAAGAGTGCACTGGATTGGGACAAAAAAGGTGTCACCACTCATTCACAAAATAGCCACTGGAGGTTTGGGGAAAACTCACTCATATTTATACCTTGGTTCTGATTTGATATCTTCAAAAATATAAAAAATAGCCCCTGCAATTACAACACAGTGGGAAAAAGTTAAAATCATTGTAGAAAATTCTACCACTTTTCTTCTGTCAAGTGCAGAGAGATACAGTGAAGACGCCAAGAAAGGAAGAAATACCGTGTGTGTGCCTGGTATACAGCAAATGCATAATAAATATTTATAGCACAATATACAAATTCAGCAATGCATAGTTTGTATACCATATGTATTACAGATACACACTGTTGTGCATGCTTTATGTATGTTTTTTTGCATTGTCTTTCTTAAACTAACATTTTCTTTCCTTTCTTAATTCATAGAACTCATGAAATCTTCCCTCTTCATATCTTTCTTGCTTTAGTTTTTTAATTGGCATTTGCTTTCACAAAATAGCCTCAAGAAACTTATTTCCAAGCCTCTCTTTGCAATGTGTCTTTGTCCCATTTCCTCCCTTTCTTACACACACACACACACACACACGCTCACGCAACACATGCCACAATCTAGTCCCCCCTTTTTTAACTCATACATAGCTCAAAATATACCTTTTTATCAGAATTTAATAGTTATCTGTAAGATATTAACAATATTTTATTGAGTTATTCATATATTTTATTGTAAACAGAGTCATCTTGTTCTTCCCATACACTTAACAAGCCCAATGATAAGTCTTAAGAGAGCAACATATAGTTATTAATTAACACAGAAATAAATATGTTTTTGATGGCACAAATTGTTTCTATAAAGTGACATTTCCTGTGACAGTTTTGAGGCATGTTCAATTTTCAAAAATACTTTTAAGTCCTATATTACATAAAAATGGATGATTAATAAGAATTTTAAGATTATTTTTTAAAAGGCAAATAAAAAACACTTCTAAATAGAGCTTCTTACCTGTTACTTGTCAAGATCTAAAATATGGTTTTCTTGCAGGATACAAAATCTATGTGCAGAAATCTGTTGTGTTTCTATACACTTATAATGAAGTGGCAGAAAGAGAAATTAAGGAAACAATTCCATTTACAAATGCACCAAAAATAATAAGATACCTAAGAATCAACCTAACCAAAGAGGTGAAAGATCTGTACTCTGAAAACTATAAAACATTGATGAAAGAAATTGAGGACAACACAAAGAGATGGAAAGACATTCTATGCTCATGGATTAGAAGAACAAATATTGTTAAAATGTCTGTACAACCCAAAGCAATCTACAGATTTAATGCATCCCTATCAAAAGACCAATAGCATTTTTCACAGAACTAGAAAAAATAATCCTGAAATTTATATGGAACCACAAAAGACCTTGAATAGCCAAAGTAATTTTGAAAAAGAAAAGGAAAGAAGTAGGTATCACAGTTCCAGACTTCAAGTTCTATTATGAAGCTGTAGTAATCAAAACAGTATAGTACTAGCACAAAAATAGACACATGGATCAATAGAACAGAATAGAAAACTCAGAAATAAACTCATAATTATATGGTCAATTAATTTTCAACAAAGCAGAAAAGAATATCCAATAGGAAAAAGACAGTCTCTTCAACAAATGGTTTTGGGAAAAGTGGTCAGCTACATGCAAAAGAATGAAACTGGACCACTTTCTTACACCTACACAAAAATAAACCCAAAATAGATTAAAGACCTAAATGTGAGATGTGAAACCATAAAAATCCTAGAACACAGGCAATAATGTCTCTGACATTGGCTGTAGCAACTTTTTTTCTAGATATGTCTCCTGAGGCAAGGGGAATAAAAGCAAAAATAAACTATTGGGATTACATCAAAATTAAAAGCTTCTGCACAGCAAAGTAAACAACCAACAAAAGTAAAAGGCAAACTACCAAATGAGAGAAGGTATTTGCAAATGGTATATCTGATAAAGGGTTAGTATCCAAAAAATATAAAGAACTGATACAACTTAACACCCAAAAAACAAAGAAGCCAATTAAAAAATGCGCAGAAGACATGAACAGACATTTTTCCAAAGAAGACATACACATAACTAACAGACACATGAAAAGATACTCGGCATCACCCATCATCAGGGAAATGCAAGTTAAAACAATGAGCTATCACCTCACACCTATCAGAATGGCTAAAATAAAAAACACAAGAAGCAACAAATATTGGCAAGGATGTGGAGAAAAAGGAACCCTTGTGCACTGTTGGTGGAAATGCAAACTGGTGCAGCCTCTATGGAAAATAGTATGGAATTTCCTCAAAAAGTTAAAAATAGAACTACCCTACAATCCAGTAGTCACACTACTGTGTATTTAACCAAATAATGCAAAACCACTAATTCAAAGGGATACATGCACCCCTATGTTTATGGCAGCGTTGTTTATAATAGCCAATACCCATATTATGGAAGCAGCCCATGTCCATTGATAGATGAATGGATAAAGAAGAGGTGGTATATACATACAATGGAAAAATATCCAGCCATAAAAAATGAAGTCTTGCCATTTGCCACAACATGGATGAAACTAGAGAGTATTACACTAAGCAAAATAAGTCAGTCAGAGAAAGACAAATACCATATGATTTCACTCATATGTGGAATTTAAGAAACAAAACAGATGAACAAAGGGAAAAGAGAGAGAGAAAGAGAGAGAGAGAAACCAAGAAACAGACCCTCATCTATAGAGAACAAACTGATGGTTACCAGAGGGAAGCAGGGTAATGGAATGGGGGAAATAGGTGATGGGGATTAAGGAGTGCACTTGTGATGAGCACTGAGTAATATATGGAACTGCTGAATTAATATATTGTACATCTGAAACTAATATAACGCTGTATGTTGACTACACTGGAATTAAGGTTTAAAAACTAAAATAAAATACAATGACAAACTAACATTAAAAAACCCTAAAAACCAAAACAAACAAATAAATAAATAAATTATAGTCTTCATGGTTGCTGAATCTCTGTCTACTCATAGTCTTGGATAGTCAATTGAAAGTCGCGCCCTACTGAGTCCTGGAGGAAATACCCTGAAATATTTTAAGTAAAGTGTTGCCTACAACAATACTAGATTCTTCCCCATCTGGGGAACATTGGTCTGGACTAATCCTATTTTATCTTTAATTTTTCACCTTCATCCATCCTCCCTTCAGGTCTGGCCACCTCTGTCTATGAATGTTCATGGCTTTGTCCATGTGGCTCTCTGTGTCTCTAATGCCCTTAGTAATTAGACTGAAACTTACTTCAAGACTGGTCGCAAGATCACTTCCTCTGTAAGGTGGCCTCAATAACCCATGACAGTAAAAACCATACTCTTCTCTGTGCTGCTTGGTACTCCCGTGGCACCTTTCATGCAGGGATGTCTATTTCCCTATGTGACTTCTCCTTTGGCTTCAGGATTCTTGAAGACAAGGACTGGGACTTATTTGGCATTTTATCTCCACATGGTGCTTGACATATGGTAGATAGACAGTAAGTAGTTGTTGAATAGGCCTACTGAAGAATTTCTGGTCTGCACTCAGCATTTCTGTTTAAACCTCTACTAACTAATGATGCCCTACAGCTGTGGTCAAAGCCAACCCCACCTCAAGAAGCAGAAGCCAGGTGTCCTAACTCCTTTGTTGGGTCTGCTTCTTTGGCAACAGCCTCTAGTTCTCCCAGTTTGCTCTTTCATTCTCTCTTCTCTACTCATCTCTCTTATGTGTTTCCCCAGAAGTGAGAATTCGAACAAAGCCTCTGTAATGCACACTATTTGAAAAAGTTTTCCTGCTAAAAATTGTTTTTGTAGAAATCCAACTAGGCTACGTCTTATATAATTTTGTAGCCCTCCCAGCAATGCCTAACATGATTCTTGCCTCGAAAACTATTTGCTCAATTAATACATGGTTTTATGTAATGCTATATAATTCCAGGGAACTTAAGATGTTTAATATTGTCAAAATTATTCATTATGAGGATAGCATTTTTGGTGGTATTTAAGTGGGGTTGGGGAAATTAAGTGTCTGAAAACTCTGTGCCTGCCCTAATATTAACCTGACAAGCTACTGGGAGACTTGGCATATGCAATCATGGTTAGCAAACCTGTTTCATAAACTTAGCAAAGACAGACTTCCATTCAACCCATGTGAAAATAACAGCATTTTTGAATCATTATATCAAAATGGATGAAGGTTGATTGTACTGTACATAGAAGCACAGCTAGCCCCCACACGCCTCTTTTGGTTGAGCCTCTAGCCTCCAGCCCACTAACAGCATAAGGATGTCATAAATTTAAAGCGCTTTTGGAGAAGGGACTTTAGAGATCACCTAGCCAAGTTGTTCCAGCTCAGAGACTGTACATGCTCAGGAATATACTAAAGGGACAACGGTAGAGCCAGAGCTATTTTTAATATTTCAAAAAGTCCAGTGGAAATCATGCAGTTACCAGGAACAATATGACAAAACCTCTAAATAAGTTTGGTCTATTTATATTTGCTTCTAGTTAGGCTTTTGTCTGTTCAGGGTTATAAAACTCTCTCTTGATGATTAAAGTCTCTGATTAATTACAGATGGCAAAAAAAATTCTTTAAAATGCAAAGAATTTTTAGAGGACGATTAATCTTTCAAAACATGAAGTGCGTGCAGAGAGAAACAATAAAAGAGGTCCATGGTGGTGAAAAGTTTGCAAACTACTGACTTCACCCAACACTTTCACTTTACGACCCAGAAAAGGAAACCGACCGGGGTAGAGGGACTTGCCTGGGTCACATGGCTAGCTGGTGGCAGAGTCAGGGGGCACCTGTCCTCTATTTCCTGGACCAGTGATTTTAAAGCTCCCACACTAGAACATTATCAGTTGCCTTCCCTTAATCTGTTTTTGCTTCCTGGTTTTCCTAACATCATTGGATGAGAGGCAGGAGTACACCACACCCAGAGGGAAGGAGAATGAAGCAGATACCCAAGAGCAGGAAAAGCTGGAGACCAGCGACACCCACTGCTCAGGCTGTGATGAGAAGCACAAGTGTCTTGGGGAAATGTTCTCAGGACAGGAGCTCAGGGGGATGGTAGGGATGACTGACAGTGGTGGCTGAAGGAAGTACACCGGACAAGAATAAAGATGGTTCTGTTTCCTGGAGGCAAGGTCTTCCTCATCAAAGGGGCATTGAGAATGGGAGACTCTTATCTGCTGGCTCATGATGGCAAATCACTGGCCTTGTGGGGTGGGGTGAGTAGGCATGTGGTTTGATAGAGAGCCAGAAAAGATAAAGAGAAATAAACACAAAGGTGTAGAATGACCACCAATTGTGTAGGGGACACACTTGCCTCTTGAGATTTCTAAGATTCCAGGAGCCCCCACTAGCTGGGATAGATTTTATCCCATTATCTCCACCCCAAACCCTAATCACCCAACAGGCTTATTCTCATAAGCAGTGTTCCCTACTCAAGAGTATTTCTTTCTCTTTCTCTTCCCTTCACCCCCCAAAATCCTACAGGACAATTAGACAAAATCCCACACTCAGCAACCAGAAATATTAATATTTTATAACATGTTGCCTCTCTTGGTGGGATTTCCTAGCTCAAACAGAAAAATACAAATTCATTAACTGAGACAATTCAATTCTTTACAGTCTGATTGAAAGACAGGCCTTTAAAGCTCATCAAGTTCAATCTCCTCATTCTACAAAGCAGGAATCTGAGTCCTGGAGAAGGAAGTGGTTGGTTTTCGATCATATAGCCTGTTGGAAGCAGAGCCAACTCTCTTTAGCCTTTATTGTTGGATAGGAAATATTTCCTTCCCTTCAAGAAGTTTGTGCTGGAAGAATTGCTGCAGGTACTAGCAGGGTAGGATTGGGGTAGAAAGACCTTCCCAAATCATTTCCATGTAGGTGGCTACCTACTAGGTGACTGTCCCCTGCCTTGGGCACCTAATGGTGGTTCCTAAAAATCTGGGCGAGAGCTGGGGAGCCTGCAACAGGTAAGTAACGTATCATTACAGCCAGAGCCAAATATCACAAAGGCCTCATGCCATGTGTGCTTATGGTTTCAGTGAAAGCAGCACCAACTGTCTGCAAACTCATCTTCAGATCTTTGAATTTACAGAACAGATCAAGAAGAAGACATTTACTTGTCTCAAGTCTTAGATTTGGGGGAACATTCCAGTTCAGTACAATTTTGTTTTAGCTAGTTTTCTCTATCGGCTGCCTGTAAAATGCTGTATTCTTCATGTCTCCATTCCCCTCTTTTCACTTATACACTTCTTCTGACTAATCTCATCCATTCTCTCCCCTCATTTGATTATCTCCTGGCAGTTCCCCTGAGCCCCAGATCTCTATGTTGAATTGACGTCTTCCCTCAGATGATGCACAATCTTTTAGACTCCATAACTGTCAGGGAGCCTTCATCAATACTTTTCCTCCAAGGCATACCCTACACCTATCACCCTGACTGATCAATATCCTGTGATCTACTCTTATAGCACCCTGTGCCCACAACTTATTATCACTGATAATAGTTATGATGGCTAATTTTATGTTTCAACTTGACTGGGCCACTGGACACCCAGATAATTGGTCAAACATTATTCTGGGTGTTTTAGTGATGGTGTTTTGGGATGAAATTAACATTTACATCGGTAGACTGAGTAAAGCAAATTGCTCTCCATCATGTAAATGGGCTTCATCCAGTCAACTGAAGTTTTGAATAGAAAAAAGGTTGACTTTATTTTCCAAAGTGGCTGTACCAACTTGCATTCCCACCAACAATGTAGGAGGGATCCCCTTTCTCCACATCCTCTCCAACATTTGTTGTTTCCTGCCTTGTCAATTTTTGCCATTCTAACTAGCATAAGGTGGTATCTCAATGTGGTTTTGATTTGAATTTCCCTGATGGCTAATGATTTTGAACATTTTTTCATGTGTCTGTTAGCCATTGAAGTAGGAAGATAGGTAGGAGAAGAAAGGGAAGAAGAAAGGGGGGAGGTAAACAGAAGGGGGAATGAACCATGAGAGACTATGGACTCTGGGAAACAAACTGAGGGCTTCAGAGGGGAGGGGGGTGGGGGAATGGGATAGGATGGTGATGGGTATTAAGGAGGGCACATATTGCATGGTGCACTGGGTGTTATACGCAAGTAATGAATCATGGAACTTTACATCAAAAGCTAGGGATGTACTGTATGGTGACTAACATAATATAATAAAAAATATTTTAAAAAAAGAAAAAAGGCTGACCCTAATAGCTAAAATAAACAACTCAGGAAACAACAGACATTGGTGAGGATGCAGAGAAAGGGGAGCCCTCTTACACTCTTGGTGGGAATGTAAACTGGTACAGCCACTCGGGGAAACAGTATGGGGGTTCCTCAAAAAGTTAAAAATAGAACTACCTTATGACCCAGCAATTGTACCACTGGTATTTATCCAAAGGATATATACATAGTAATTTGAAGGGGCACATGCACCCCAATGTTTGTAGCAGCAATGTCCACAATAGCCAAAATACGGAAAGAGCCCAAGTGTCCATCAACAGATGGACAGATGAATGGATAAAGACACACACACACACGCACACACATACACAATAGAATATTAGCCATCAAAAAGAATGAAATTTTTCCATTTGCAATGATGTGGATGGAACTAGACTATGCTATGCTAAGTGAAATAAGCCAGTCAGAGAAAAACAAATACCATATGATTTCATTCATATGTAGAATTTAAGAAACAAAACAGATGACCATAGGGGAAGGAAAAGAAAAATAGAATAAGATAAAAAAAAGAGAGGGAGGCAAAACATCAGAGATCCTTAACTATAGGAAATAAACAGGGCTGCTGGAGGGGAGGGGGGTGGGGGATGGGGTAACTGGGTGGTGGGCATTAAGGAGGGCACTTGATATAGTGAGCACTGGGTGTTGTATGTAACTGATGAATCACCAAATTCTATCCCTGAAACTAATAATACACTGTAAGTTAACTAAATTGAATTTAAATAAACAATCTTTTTAAAGAAAAAAGGCTGACCCTCCCCTGCCTGATGGCCTTTCAACTGAGACATTGGCTCTTCTTGGTTCTACAACAGTCTGCTGGCTTTGGGACTTGAAATGAGACATCGATTCTGCAGATTTTGGACTTGCCAGCCTACATGGCCATGTGAGCCAGTTCCTAATAATAATTCTCATATATCCTATTGATTCTGTTCCTCTGGAGAATCCTAATACAAGAGTTATAGTTATTTATTTCACTGTTTTACTATGTGCTAAGCACAAACACATCCCAACTGTACTTACTCCTCTATATACCCATACATGGTAGGTATTATCTCTATTTTATAGGTAAGGAATCAGGCTCAGAGAGGGACGGTAGTGTGTTCCAGGTACTCTCATCCCAAAGTCCAGCACCATGCTGTACTGATAGGACTCATTAGTTTTCTGGTCACTTGTGTGTGACCCTCACCAAAGGGAAGGTTTCTTTTCCTCTCTCTGCACTGTTGACACTCATTAGATTCCAAACCAAATATTTTAACTTTTTCTCCAAGTTGCTCTTGACAGACATACCAGTCATCTAAGGAAGGAAGCTAGGGAAATGCACTAAAGATGTCAGATTTTGGATGTGCTGTCAAGTGTTACTCTAGAATACTTAAAAAAAGCTGATGGAAAGTTCCCACCACCACCCTTCTCAGTATAATGCTTCATGCCTATTCACCATATTAATTCTTCCTCATCAAGATCTTCAAGTCTGTCCATTAATTTTTAAATGTTAACCCAGAGAAGACAAAACTCCAATTTAATGATGAAAGTCAGTGGGAAACAGAATGCATTTCATTCATGCATTTATTCCTCCATTCATCACTATTAAGTGGCTACCATTTGTCAAGCATTGGGCTAGGTATTGAGGTTGACAGATATTTCTAGATTGTAGAGGATAATATATTCCTGTATGTTACCAGGTATACTTTATTTTCAGAAATAGAAATGATATGGGATGCACTATACAAATGCAAGATTTTTTAAAGGGAATTTGAAGTAATTGGAGGTTTTTGAGTAGCATTTGAAGTCTGACAGCATTCTGCAGAATGAATTAGAGAAATAAATGGGAAAGAGAGAGAAGGCAGAAAAGTCAGGGACATATATTAAAGAGTAATTGTAGTGAGTTGGAGAATTTTGTAATTAGGCCTAAGTTAATGTTCTGGCCTCAGGTACTGAAAACAGAAATGAAAAGGGGATGGAATGGGTGAAAAAGTATTACAAAGAATATAATAAGATGTGGTGACAAGCAGATGTAAAGAGAAGAAAGAAAAAGTGGCTCTTGGGTTTTGAGTGGGGTGGCTAGAAGAATGGAATTTGGAAGGAGGGAATGGTTTGGAGGAAAAAGCCAGGTTTGAGATGTACTGAGGGTGTGGGAATTTGGTCTCTGGAGGGGCTACGTGGTGGGAGATGGATGAGGTGGAATACAGGATCGCATAAACCATGCCTTCTCGTTCCATTCACATACCCTTTAGTTAATTCACAGGAATACGATACGGTCATTTAAAGTGATATATTTGGAGGGTGAGGTATGGAATTGTTGAATCACTATGTTGTACACTTAAAACTAATATAACACTGTATGTTAACTAACTGGAACTAAACTTAAAACTTTAAAAAAGTTTAAAAAAATAAAAACATTTATATCTTCATGAAAAAAATAATGTATTTGGAAGTATATTTATTAACGTGAAATAAAGTTTGCATATTAAGTGGAAGAAACCAGTGCGGAGAGAGTCTGGAACTTACCTCATATGTTAACAGTGGTTATCTCTGGATGGTATGATTATGGGTGATTTTTCTTCTTTCTTTATGAATGGCATTTTTAAACTTTTAGCATAAATATGCTACTTTTGCCCTCATCTGATAATGTCCCCAAGTCACAGAATGAATGGGATCTGCTGCTCCCTTCAGTCAGTGTGGCTCATTCCTCCTGGGCTGGTGTCCGGGAACTTCCCACAGCTCTCTTGCTGGAGAACAATTCCTTCCCATTGCAGGGCAGTCAGTGAAACTGCAGTGAGCCCTCCTCAGCAACCTCAGTCCTCTCCTCTGATAGTAAAGCTCTCCAAATGCAATGTGCAGTGGGGAGGGGAGCAGGGACGTCTTGGGGCTATCAGGAGATAAGGTCTGCCCTCAGCCCCACACTAGAAGGCATCCTCGTCTTTGAAGAAGTCAGACTAGGAAGCCGTGTTGGGACAATTGGTGAGGGAAGTTTGGCCCCTTTGGGGAGAGAGAGCTCAGAGCCTCCTTCTTCTGAATGAGCTAGGAGTCCTCTGAGTGGACTTGTATGGCCCTGTTCAATCTCTCTTCTCTCTCCCCATTACCCAGGAGCTCTCTGAATGTGGAAACCTTTTTCTAGGCCTTCCTGATGTAATTGAATGAGCATGTGATTGGCACCCAAGGATGAGAATATACATTCTGGCTCCACCACCTACTAATCAGGTGTGTGCCAGGCATCAACACTTTACCTGTATTTACTCATTTAATCATCATACCAATACTAAGAGGTTGGTGACTATTATGTTAATATTTCTCCCAGAGTTGGGCCGCTGGAATGCTGTTCACTCCAACTGCATCTGCAAAGTCCTCCAATGATCTTCATGCTGCCAACTCATGTACGTTTTCCTTGTTTTACATCATCTCTCTGTGCACGTAAGCTGGCCAGTATCTCTTATTCAGCTTCCAAGATTCTCTCTGTTTCCCTCAACCCCCTGGCCCTAGATTTACCTGTTGTCTTTCAAAATCTAGTTCAGACTCCACATCTCTGGGAAACCATCTCTGATTCCTGCCTCTTCTCTCTAACCAATGACTCTCTCTCCTGTGTTACCTCCTGACATTATATTGCTGTACCTAACATATATTAATTTGTTTACCTATCTGTGTCCCCTGTTAGGCAGAGAGCTCCTTGAAGTTTAAACCATACTCCATTGTTCTATTCCCAGTATGTTATATATAGTAGGTCCTCAATAAATTGCTTATATGAATAAATTAGTAACTGAATAAATTGATGAGGAAGGCCAGGCATATGAACAGCTCATTTAATAAGTTTGCTAAGGAAAGACAAATGGTGATTGGAAATGGGACCAAGTGGTAGAGGAACATGGTTTTATGTGTGTGTTCATTTTACCTGGGAGGTGGCTAAGACCTGAGAAAAAGTGGTCTGAGGAGAGAGGAGAAGTTTTTAGGAAAGGGGAGCTTTAATCATGTTTGCAGACTGAGGGGGGAAAGTTTGTGGTAAAGAAAGAAGCAAGAAATATGTATGGGGAAATGGCTGAAGCAGGAGCATGTGAGAGAAAGTCAGGATGGGCCCAAGAGCACAGGTGGAGGGAACAGCTATAGACGAGGAGAAGCCAGGGCTCTCTCCTCACCAGCTCGCCCTGCCACCTGCTCTTTCACTACTGTCCTCAGCTGGGATTTCTACCTCTTCAGGCACCAGCATATCCCCTACTACCTCAGCTGCCTGCCAGCACTGCCAAGACCCAGCAGGGAGGAAACAGATGCTGCTTCTCCTCTAAGTAATTCCTGAACTCTGGTGGTGTCAGGATCACCACCCAGATACTAATAATTCCTCTCTTAGACCACAGACAGAGCCACCATGTGCCCTTGGTTCTCTTGCAGCTACCCTAACCCCAGAGCTCCTTCCTTTGACTTGCTCCTTCTACTTATCATCACTCCTTCCTTAGCTATCTAGGCCTGACTGGGAAGATATTGTGAGTGAAATCTTATTACTTTTATATATATACTTACTAGGCATGAAATGGTCAAAGAAAAACATTTACTTACTGTGTGAGTGTGTATAGTGGAGGTGGTGTTGGGAGGGGTGGGTTCCAATGGGAGAGAGTTTGTTTTTAGCTCAGATCTCAATCAGGAAGTTATTCACTCCAGCAAAGGCACTAAATAGATTGGGTCAGAAAACAAAGATGGGTCACCAAATGCTCAAAGAAGTGTGAAGAGTCCACTGTAGCTGCAGCTCCTTGCAATTTAAGAGAGAGAAGCTGCTGCAGAATAATAATCAGGTAGGCAGACAGAATTTTACAGAGCTTTATATTCAGTTGTTCATTTGACAAATATCTGAGTGCTTACTATATGCCAGACACAGTGTATACACTAGAGGTATAATACTCAATAAAACAATCCACCACCCTCAGGGAGCTTACATTCCAGTGTGGGGAGACCAAAAGTAAACATCTTCTATAGGTAAATGATATGGTTTATCAGAAGGTGGTAAGTAATATGGAAAGAAGAGAGTGAAGGTGTGGTGGTCAGCCTTCAAGATGGTGCCCAGTGATCCCACCTTCCTGTGTTTCCTCCCACACTAAATAGGTCTGGCCTATGTGACCAACAGGATACTGTAGAAGGGCTGGTGTGTGACTTTCAAGGCTAGGCTAAAATTGATGTTGTAGCTTCTGCTGGCTGTTCTTTGGATCACTTGTTCTGGGGGAAGCCAGCTGCCATGTCGTAAGGCATACTCAAGTACCCTTGGAGACGTCCATGTGGGGAGGAACTGAGGTCTCCTGCCTACAGCCAGCTGCATAAGCCATCTTAGAAACTAATCCTCCGGCCCCAGTCAAACCTTCAGATGACTGCTGCAGCCTGGGGTGACATGTGACTGCAACCTCATGGAACAGCCCGAGCCAGTACCCACCCAGCACTCCTGATTCCTGACCCACAGAAACTATGAGAGATAAGACATATCTGTTGTTGCTTTAAGATGCTAAGTTTGGGGTAATTTGTTATGCAGCAATAGTTAACCAAAAGGAGAGCCAAGAATGACAGCAAGGTGGGGTGGGGACTGCAATTTTAAGCAGGATGGTCAGGATAAGCCTTCTTGAAAAGGGGACAGTTGAGCGGAGCATTAGGAGAAATCTGGGAGATAGGCATGTATATAGCTGGAGGAAGAGCATCCCAGGCTGAGGAAACAGCCAGTACCAAGGCCTGTGGAGAGAGTGTGCTGGAAGATTTGAGGAGCAGTAAGGACTGTGTGGAGTGGAGACAGAGGGACCAAAGTCGAAGGTAAGGTTGGAGAGGTGATGGGGGAGGGGCAGTGGCTGATCATGAGAAAAGAGAAATGACTAACTGGACATAGCTCCATAGAAGTCATTGTTGACCCTGAGGAAAGTAGTTTCAATGATCTAATGGAGATGAACACCTGCTTGAAGTGGGTTTATGGGATAATGGGAGAAAGGAATTGGAGGTAGCAACTCTTTCAAGTAGTTTTGCTGTAAAGGGGAACAGTGAAATGGGATGTAGATGTGGAAGGAAGTGGGTTCAAGAAAATATTTATTTTTTAGATGGGAGAATAACAGCATGTAGGCGTGCTGACAATAGAGGGTAGGGAGACAGGGACAGGGAGAACATCTGGAGCACCGTGCTAGAGTAGGTGAAAGAGGATCGGATTGAAGGTCCAAGAGGAGGAGCTGGACTTGGAGACAAGACAGAAGGAGGGTTCATCTACACTGAAGTCAGAAAGGCAGAGCATATGCAATAGATTTGGGTAGGTGGGCCAATGTGCTGGCGACAACTCTTGTCTGATTGTTTCTCTTTGTTCATAGGGGGAAGTCAGCAATTTTCTTGGCAGTACACTGATAAAAACTGTGCATAAAGTGAACCAGTGTATAATAAAGACAGGAGAAGAAAGACACATCTCTGTATGGCCTCTTATTTAGAAAAAATGGTATGGCACATAGAAGAGAATCTACAGAACTAGGGAAAATAAGTTAGGGAAAATAAGTCTTGGGAAGAATGAGGAACCCACCAAGCCTGCACAGATGGTATGGAAGGAGGGGTCACTTTCAGTAAGAATATGTGAAAATCTAAAGGAGAATAAGAGAATTATGGATTCGAGAAGAACACAGGTCATTCTCTCAGCCAGACCTGAGGATTTTTACCAGTATAGCAAGTCTACTTTTTATCCTTTGCAGTTTGTATATGCATTTGTGTGTGCATTAGCAATACGGTAAAATGAAGGAAATTCTAATTCCAGAATGTGAGCTTAGTCATTCTTAAGTCTTCCATCTTCATAAAGTCCTGACGTAAAAAGACTTTTTTAGTTCTTTTTATAGGGCAATACCTGGATTGGACGGACCTTACCTGACTTTTGAAATCAGTATGCAGGTGTCCAAAATGGTCAGAACCAGGCAAAGACAGAGAACCCCCTGAAGTTTTACTATCAGGGATATCATACTCTACATCATCATGCAATGTTATACTCAAAACCATCCCTCCCCTTACCCTATACAGCATCCTTGGATTGACTTGGTACCCTTGTCTGTCCTTTTCCTCCAGGTAAAGTGTTTCAGTTTGGGACATTAAAAAGTATCCCTTTCACTGGCTGCAGTTATTAAAATAAGGACCAACTCCAACTGGTCCTGGTCCTCTTCCTTGAGTCCTTCCCACACTCAAACAGAAACCATGATGAGCTGCCCTCAAAGTTCTGACGTGCTCTGATATGCTTGAGCTCCTTAAATGGACAGGCCCACTCAGCTCCTCCACCCTGGACCCTCCTACACTTGCTTTGTGCTATAAACTGAGGAGAGGATAATTCTTTATTAAGACCCATCTAGGATAAGTTAAATATCCTGTTGATTTTCCCTGAAATACCATGAGTTATTTTCAAGTCTCCTTACATGGCACTGGGGGAGGTTGTTAGAGAAAGGGGTGGGGAGAGTGTTTGACTCATGTGTGAGAATTGTTCTACAATAGAGATTTAAAAAAAAAAGACTCCTTCTGTATGTGACTTTCATTCAAACACAAAGCTTTTCTTTATTTAAGAAAAAAAATCCTTAATGTGCTAACAATTGTGCGTTACCAAAGCCCTCAAATTAAATTGCAAGAGAATTGAGAAAATAGGGCTATTAAAATATTTGGGTTATTTAGTGAAGTTGAATGAGGAGAAAAAAAAGACTACTGCAGTTTCCTCCTGCCTTTTGCCCTCACCCACATTTCTCTCTCCGTCTCTGCCTCTCTGTCTCTGTCTCTCTGTCTTGCTCTGTCTCTCACTCACACTGACAGGGGAAATAGCTTTAGAAAATGATACAGGGGTACCTTGGGAACAATGTCCTGCCACAGCTTTAACTGACCACCATATGGACCCTCAGATGGAGTGTAGGGTTTGTCCTCTATCCTGCTCCACTCCTCCCTTTCAAATCATTCCAATTGGAATCATTCAATCCATATGCATTGAACTCCTGCTATGCTCAAAGCACTATGATCTGTAATTTGGGACGAGGAAAGGCTTAAATAATTGAAACACACAGTCTCCTTAGAAGAAAACAATTTTACATGAAATAAGCAATGACTAGATTAAACAAGTCTATGATTTTTTTAAGATGCTGTATCGTACGGAAGGAAAGGAGAACCAATATTTTTCCTTTGCCTCCTATTTGCCAGGCAGTGTGCTCTAGAGGCTTTATCTATTTCACTGATTCTCCACATAAAAACCATGTCATAGATACAGACCATTTTAGAGTTAGGGAAAATAAGTCTTGGGAAGAATGAGGAACCCACCAAGCCTGCACAGATGGTATGGAAGGAGGGGTCACTTTCAGTAAGAATATGTGAAAATATAAAGGACTGACGGCAAAGAGAGGGGAGAGCAACTCAGGTTGAGCCTAGAAGCCAGGCCAGAAGCAGTGGAAGGCTGGGCTGACAGGACTCAAGGAACAAAGTCAAAAGCCATCCTACACACAATGCAACGAACCATTATGGGACAGAGTCCTGAGCTTGCTGGGAAATGCAGGCGAGTAGACCCATGAATCCTGAGGGAAAAGAGCCTCATACTCGCCACCATCCAACATCTATTAAAATCTAGACAAGCAGACCTTATTGAATTGGCTGCCTGGAGAACTGCTTTTATTGAACTGAGCTTTGGTGTGGTCACCCCTAATGAGTTCCACCCCAGTACCTTAAGAATTGTTGCTGCTGGTGAAGGCCTTTGTGATTACATCACACAGGCTCTTCCTTAGGACATTCTTTCAGAAACTTTATCTTTCTGGTTTTAGTATCAGGAATAGGTTGGTTTGGCTTGCTTGTATCTCATGACCCCTGTGACTAGGGCAGTTGATTCACTCTCCTCTTTCTGAATGATCTCCAGCAAGCTTGGACCAACTGAGGGCCCACTAGTAACCAAGAGTTGGGACTCAAAGGGATATACCCTTGTATCCCCCTTATTATCACCCTCGTTTTTCCTTTATTTTATTCATCTACTTTTAATTTAATTTAATATTTTAAATTAGCTTAATATATTATCTTGATCAACTATATCTCTATAGGCACCTTAAATTCTTTTCTAGAGCAGGGAAGAGAAGGAAGAAAGGAGGAGGTAAGAACAGTCAGAGACCACTAAAAGTCTGAGGATACCATGACAGGCTAAGTCAGAAGGGACTGTTTGGACATTTCCATATATTGTCCATATTCCATATAATGTCTTAATCACAGGGTGATGAATAATGTAGAACAAAGCAAAAGTCAAAAATAGAAACTAAATCAGGGCACAGCATCAGAGCTAGTCAATTACGGAAGCCATGAAGCAAGATGGGCATTTAGAAGGAGCTCCAGAGAACACAGGGTCCTGTATGAACCATGAGCAAGGGCTCCTTGACCCCACCCAGATTTCCAAGTGTGGCAAGAGAAGAGAGGGGAAAATAAATGAAATGTCATTCTTGTATTGCTTATTATTAATAATGGTTTGGAAATGCCAGATCACTAATATTATCCTTGGATTATGCTTCTGTTTGTGATAGTGTCAGTGATTTTTTTAGCCCTATGGTATTGAAATGTTAATACTTATATAACCCAGAAGTGTTCAAACTCTCTTTAATCCCCAAATAACATTATCTTGAGCCCCTGTCCTCTATGGCTGCAGAAGTCCAGGCTTTTATCAGTCTCACCTTCTCAAGCACCTCCAGTGGTCACTGACAAAAGCTTAGTTGTTCCATAAATCCTCTCTGCTTGTCAGATGTCATCTCAACCAAAGTCCTTGCTCTAGACTATCAAGGGGTTAAGACCCTGCTCTCACCTCTTGTCATCTTGTAACTTGATTCTCCAGGAGTAGCAGCTCACTCCACACGCTGTACCTTAAGTGTGAGCATAATAATATTCTTTAACCCTCCATACATGGCTAACACTGGTCTGAATGTGTAATAAATGCCCTTGGGACAAGTGACATACAACAGAGAGAGTAGTTAGCAGATGTCATTATATCTCCATGTTCAGAATCTGGGCCCCCCTCCAGCAGACCCAAAGTTCTTCCCTTCTTCAGTGCAAAGCCCACCTCATTTCCTTGTCTCTGTGTCTTCCATCCTCATACAAGGTACATCATGGCCCCTGTTTGTGACCAAAAATGGCCCGTTTGGTACCAAATAAAACCAATGGCACACCACCCACCAAGTCCAGACCTTCTCCAGTTTGTTGTCTGGTGTGCAGCAAAGAAGCAATCAGGCCTGTGTGTCACACCTTTGGAAACCTAGTCTCTTGGCCTTAGAGTACAGGTGCTTGAGCAAACCCCACCTGTGTCTCTCACACACGCACAATTTTCAGAATGCACAGCTTGAATGCAAGTGTAGAAGAAAATGTTCTAATACTGCGGGTAATAGAAAACAGATCTAAATAGCATACTTAACATGTGTGAAGCAGGCTTCCCCCAAGGACAATGAGTGGATACGTCCATCTCCTTGACCATATTGATCACTAAGAAGACCCTCTCAGAATGAGAGGAAGGTATTCTCAAGCACACTCCAGCTCCCCCACCCAGGAGTGCAGACACAGCCACAAGTCCCCAGCTGGCAGCGCCCAGCTCAATCAGCATTAGGATCCATTCTTTACTTGGCAATCTGTTATCCCTTTATGACTCCTTCATTGCATCTATTCCTGATTCTGGTTTTAACACTGTTCAAGGCAGCAAAACATCTTACACACAAAACATGGATGTATGGAAATGTCCAAATCTATCTGCAAACTAAATAATTATCACCATAAGCAGTGCAGTGGGTCTTGTGATGTGTTATCATTTATGCTTTCTCAATGTAAACTTGATCATTTTAGCTTAAGGCTTTGTCTCCATATATAGTCGGTTGAACATGAAAATAAGTAACTGCTTTCTATCTAACCTTCGTACCAGTTAGTGACTGAGTAATGGATCAATCCCCGAAAGATTGAGTCACTCTAGTTAGCCTAAAGATTAAAATAACTATCTGAGTTGAGTTGGCATGAGTCAGCCTTCGACAGCTTGGACACTCTGAAGGTACTGATGAAATGGGCCCTGTGAAGCTGAGGACCACAGTCCATATTCCTGACGAGCTCGCACAGACTGAGTTATTGCTAAGTGTCAGTCTCTGTGATAAGCTATTTATGTATCTCTAATCTTTAAGAAAGTCCCATAAGGGGACATTATTTTCCCATTTTATAGATGATTAACAGGCAAGTTCATAAAATTTACATGTCTTGTCTAAGGTCAGATTGAAGTACGTGGTAAAACTGGGATCCAAATACACATCTGTCTAGCTCCAAAGTTTTCTCTTTTTCTTATTTCTTCCCTGAGTATTTCTTACCAGCCTACCAGAAAATAGACGTTAGTAGCCACATGTATAAATCAAAATGCAATAAAGAGAGATATCACATACTAATTTGAACAGGGGAAGTTTAATATAAGGAAATATCAACTATAACAGGGAATTGGAAAAACCCTTGTTTTGCCTAAGTAAAGAAGCCCTCTTACAACTCAATAATAAGGAGAAAAACAACTCATGTTTTTAAGGGGAAAGGATTTGAATAGATATTTCATCAAAGAAGATATATGAATGGCTAATAAGGACCTGGAAAGATGCTCAACATCACCAGTCATTAGGAAAATGTAAATTGAAACCACAATGAGATACCACTTCATATCACTAGAATGTTTATATAATAAAGACAGATAATACCAAGTGCTGACAGGGTGTAGAGAAACTGGAACCCTTATACATTGCTCGTAGGAATGTAAAATGGTTCAGCTATCTTGAAAAACAGTGTGGCAGTTTCTTAAAAGTGAAAAAAAAAAAAACACCTTAGCATATAACCCAGTGATTCCACTCCTAGGTATTTACACAAGAGGAAAGAAAATACACATGTATACATACATGAACTTGAATGCTCAGAGTAGCATTATTCACAATAGCCAAAATCTTGAAACAACTCAAATGAACTGTGAATAAATAAAGAAATGGGGTAGATACATATGTAGGCCATTATTCAGCCATAAAAAGGAATGAAGTATGGAAACATGCTCGACACAGATGAGCTTTGGAAAACATTATGCTAAGTGCAAGAAGCAAGAAGACCACATATTGTATGATTCCATTTCTATGAAATTTCCAGAACCAACAAATCCAAAGACTCTGAAAGTAGATTAGTGGTTGCCTGGGGCTGAGGGAAGAGAATGGGGATTGGCTGAAAATGGGTATGAGGGATTTTCATGGGGTGATGGAAATGTTGATAAAATTGCATTGTGATTCTGATGTACAGCTCTGTAATGCACTAAGAATTGTTGAATTGTACACTTAAAATGGGCAATATAATTTTTTAAAGCAGTAAAGGACACTCTAAAGAATACAGGAAGAGCAGATATAAAGAGCAGCCACTACCTCTGGGGCTCAGATAGAGCCCCCAAAGAAAAGCACTCTCCACACCACAGATTCCACACCCCAATCCTCTCCTCCAGCCACCTGCCTCTCCTCCAACTTCAAAGACATTTGAAGCAATCAAACTTGAATTCCAACTTCCCCTCTCTACCCATACCTTCTTCTCCTCTTTTCCCTACACTTAGTGGTGAATGGTCCCCTTCTTCGATCTCAAAGCTTGCCTTGTGATCTGCATCCCACCTGGACTGTCCTGGGCTCTGCTCCACGCTTACTCCCCACCCCTTTAGAGTTATCCTTCTCCACTGCTGTCTGCAACATGTCAAAATGCTCACACCTCTTCCACCTGAAGAAAAAGAGAACACCCTCTCCAATTCTGCAATTCCTCTGAAATACTTTCAATCTTCTTTCTTTCTTCCTATCTTCTCAAAGGAATAGTTGGCAACTAATTTCCACTCTTCTCCCATCTATGTGTCAACTCACAGCGATAAAGCTCCTGCCTCCAGCCCTCCAACTATTGCTCTCTGAAGACAAAACAGTGACCTCTTCCCAAATTCTCAATCAGATTCTTTCTTTTACACCTCATATTATGTGGCCTCTCTAACCACTCCCTTCCAGAAGCTGTCTTCTCTCTGGGCTTCTGAGATCCCAGCTTTTCCTGATAGTCACCATGCCACCATGAGAAGAAGACTCTCTTCTCAGTTTCCTACTGACTCTTCCTCTGCCTGGTGCTCCCTAATATTCTGACCTAAGCCCTATTCTCTTCTCCAAGTGCACCTCCTCCCTGGGCACTCTCTTCACTGTCATGGCTTTGTCAGCCACCTCAGAGCAGGTGGTTCTGCAAACTCTATTTTCAGCCCAGACATCACCACTGAGCCTGGGAATCAGAGATTCCATTGTTTTCTGCATCTCTTCCTTTGGTAGTAACCCAAAATCTGCTCCTCCTTCAGGGCTCCCTTCTCAGTAAATGTCATCACAATCTACCTAGTTATTGAGCCAGAAATCTTGGAGACATCCTTGTCTTCTTTTTCTTCCTCACTCCCCATAATCAAATTACTAAACTGTATTGTTTTTACAATACAGCTCAATAATCCCTCTTTATAACTGACCCCTCCTTTCTATCCTTAGTGCCATTGTCTGGCTAAGAAGCAATATCACTTGTAGTGTGCATGTGTGCATGTGTTTTCTTTTAAAGCCAGACATGGAATTATCATCATCAGGCATGAGGACCCTGAAGGTGGAAACTCTTTGGTAACCCTCTGTTCTGAGTCAGGATTTGTCATAGAACAAGAATCACAAATTCAGTCTACAGGACCTAGGCAGGTCACCCTCAGCAGTAAACCTGCGGAGATGTATAGACAGGGGAGAGGTAGGGACAGAGATGAACTGGAGAACACATGTTTTATCTGAGGGCAGTCATACTACTCTGCTTCAGTCAACTGCAATGTGGAAATGCAAGCTGAGCATTGACAAATATTCTAATTTCCCCCCAAAACTAGAAATATGGATTTTTTATCTAAAAGCTTCCCTGTTCAATGTTGCAAATACATTCAAAATATCTTTTAAAACATCACATAGTCAAACAAAGCACATCTACAGAACTGATATGACTTGCTTATGAATTCCACCATAGAAGGTTTTCTATCTGGGGAGGGACATGGTAGAAATGGTGTTTGGGGAAGATGACTCTGGCAGCAGTGTGCACAGTCCCAACTGCAAGGAGAGGGTGAAGGCAGGGAAAACTAGCTACAAACTCAGGTATGGAGAGGAATGAATCTGGACTAGGGAGATGTTAGTGGAGAAAGCATGCCTGGAGCACTCTGCACATCATAAATCAACTGAACAAGACCCAACCAGAGATGAGGTCTTGATGGTACCATTTTGCAAAGGAACCCAGTGCAGTCTCAGTGCCTGACTCCATTTCAAAGTCCACTCGTCTACTGACATTTGCCTGCATTCCTCAGCCCCACCCCATCCTCTTGAGGTGCCTGAGGGACCTCAGTGCTGTCCATATGGCACTGATGACGAAGTCTGCCTGCTGGTCCCAGAGCTGCCATTGTCTCACTCTGTTACCTTATGCAAATGGCAGGCACACAGAGCCTGTTTCTCCATCTGGATACCCAAAGGAAAGCTTTCTGGACACCCTGACCCCCCTCTCAGAGACAGCAAAATGAGCAATGAGGAAACATTTGCAAAGCCCCCACACCCACCTGTTGGAAGATGAAAGAGAGTTGCTAGATAAATTATTAAGAAAACCGACCTGAGCCAAAGGGAGTCATGGAAACTTCATTGTTATGCGTGATGCATGGCTGTCTTTTGAATATTCTGCTTCCTTGGTTTCCAATTTCCTTTTCTTAGTGAATCTTTCTCCTTCATAAATCTTTGCATCTCAATGTTCTGTTCTTTCTTCTTTTGTGTTCTAAACTGGGAGTTCTCACAACCCCTCCATGGTTAATCTACTCCTCCAAACATGGCAGGCTCTGAATGGCATTGTGCAGTTATTGCTCTTGAAGGCAGGTGACACCCTTCTGCCTTCACTCTCTGAAGGCCTGCGGCCCTGAAGGACAGGTCCTAGAGGAAAGGCAGGGGAGGGGGTGTTAAGGAGAGCCGGGTGGGCAGGGAATGCTCCCACCATTTTGTCCTCCTATCCTAGCTGGCCAAGGAAACTCTCTCCAACCATTCTCTAGAACAAACAAACCAAGTACCAGGAGCTTTTTGTGAATCTGACAGCCAGTGATCACAGGAGGAGTTCCAATTCCCCCAGGAATGGCACTTCGCCCAGAATCAGCATCAAGTGCCCTCTAGTGGGAATCAGAGGCACCCTCTCTGAGAGGCAAATTCTCCATCCTATCTGAACTGGGGACTCAGAAAGCATTAGCAGTCATCTGTTGAAGGGCCCTTAACAGATGACTGGATTAAGAAGCTGTGGTCCATATATACAATGGAATATTACTCAGCTATCAGAAAGAACGAGTTCTCAACATTTGCTGCGACATGGACGGCATTGGAGGAGATAATGCTAAGTGAAATAAGTCAAGCAGAGAAAGACAATTATCATATGATTTCTCTCATCTATGGAACATAAGAACGAGGAAGATCGGTAGGGGAAGAAAGGGATAAAGAAAGGGGGGTAATCAGAAGGGGGAGTGAAGCATGGGAGACTATGGACTCTGAGAAACAAACTGAGGGCTTCAGAGGGGAGGGGGGTGGGGGAATGGGATAGACTGGTGATGGGTAGTAAGGAGGGCACATATTGCATGGTGCACTGGGTGTTATACGCAACTAATGAATCATCGAACCTTGCATCAGAAACCAGGGATGTACTGTATGGTGACTAACATAATGTAATAAAAAAACATTAAAAAAAAAAAAGAAAGCATTAGCAGATGATGGGGAAAAAACTGCAATTGGGATCTTCATCACTAAAACCCAGAGAGAAAGGCTTCCTTTGTTATCAAGGGAATCTAACATAGGAGCAAATGTGTGCTTGTCTAATTAGGCCATGTCCCTGGCAGAAGTAGTACATACACGTGGGAAGAACAAGTAGTGCTCTCTGGTTGGGGTGTGAGTGTGTGGTAGGCATACGGGGTGCCAGGCCCAAACTTGTGTCCCCTTTGCCCTTGCTTTTGAAATATGTTGAGGCAGACACAGCTGTTTAAACTGGCATTCCAGTTTATCCTTGTGTTCCCAGTGCCTGATAGTTGAGTGACTGAACTGAATTTAAATAGCTCTAAAGCTTGTTAACTGCAAAGGGACAGAAAAATTTCAGGGGGATGATGGTTGGGGCTGCACTTCTACGACTTCTTTCTCACAGAGACACCCCACTCTGCAGAGCTTCTGCCAATAATCAAAAGAACAGGGTTGGTGCTGAGCTTAATTTTTTATGCCTGGAGGGTTAACATGGTATAATGAAAAATCGTGGTTTTTTTGGAGTCAGATGTGACTACGGTTCAATGGGAGTTCCTCCACTTACTAGTTGTGGGGCCTGTTCAAGTTTGTAAAACTTTCTGCACATCAGTTTCTTCATGAATTTCAAAATGAAAACATTACTACCTATTTCAGAATCTATATAATTTATTCAGCCTAATGCAAACTATTTAAATCATGTATAGACATATTGAATGACATGGAGAATTTATGCTATATTAAGTAAAAAAGAGAAGGCTATGGAACAGTGTTATAGAAAATCACCATTTTGGCTTTTTAAAATTTTTTTTAAATTATTATTTTTTATTATTTTTTAATTATGTTATATTAGTTACCATGCAGTACTTCATTAGTTTTTGATGTAGTGCTCCATGCTTCATTGCTTGCATATAACACCCAATGCTCCTTGCAATACGTGCCCTCCTTAATACCCATCACCAGGCTAACCCATCCTCCTAACCCCTTCCCCTCTGAAACCCTCAGTTTGTTTTCCGGAGTCCATAGTCTCTCGTGGTTCTTCTCCCCCTCTGATTTCCTCCCCTTCATTTTCCCCTTCCTTCTTCTGATGTCCTCCATGCTATTTCTTATGTTCCACCTATGAGTGAAACCATATGATAATTGTCTTTCTCTGCTTGACTTATTCACTTAGCATAATCCCCTCCAGTTCCATCCATGTCGATGCGAATGTTGGGTAATCATCCTTTCTGATGGCTGAGTAATATTCCATTGTATATATGGACCACGTCTTCTTTATCAATTCGTCTGTTGAAGGGCATCTAGGCTCCTTCCACAGTTTGGCTATTGTGGACATTGCTGCTATGAACAATGGGGTGCATGTGCCCCTTCTTTTCACTACATCTGTATCTTTGGGGTAAATACCTGGTAGTGCAGTTGCTGGGTCATAGGGTAACTCTATTTTTAACTTTTTGAGGAACCTCCCTACTGTTTTCCAAAGTGGCTGTACCAACTTGCAGTCCCATCAACAGTGTAAGAGGGTTCCCCTTTCTCCACATCTTCTCCAATGTATTTTGTTTCCTATCTTATTAATTTTTGCCATCCTAACTGGTGTTAAGGTGATATCTCAATGTGGTTTTTGATTTGAATTTCCCTGATGGCTAATGATGTTGAACATTTTTTCATGTGTCTGTTGGCCATTCGTATGTCTTCTTTGGAGAAGTGTTTGTTCATGTCTTCTGTCCATTTTTTGACTTTTTTATATTTTGGGTGTTGAGTTTGAGAAGTTCTTTATGTATATATATCTTTATTTTATATTTATATTTATATATATCTTGGATACCAGCCCTTTATCTGTAATGTCATTTGCAAAAAAACAAAGCAGCAACCCACGGAATGGGAGAAGACATCTGCACATGACATTACAGAATATCACCATTTTGTAAAGTGAAATAACACCACCATGTAGGTGTCCCAAGTTTTCTTCTGCTTTGGGTCCACTCTTACCGCATGCACACAGCACTGTGATGGAAACAAGGGGACCCACCTAGTCCAGGAGTGCCTGTCCACTGCTATAGTCTCTGCCTGATTAGTTCTTTTCAAGGCCACACCCTCTGTGATTTGTCTCTAATCACTCCCCAGGGAGGAAACTCTGCACATTTACCATCACACCCATACCTCTTTCTGCGCAAAAGCATCCTCTGATGGTTAGCATTCCATGAATCAGAATAAAGAACACTGGGAAGCTGATGAGAAGAGCTACTTTGCACTTTGGGGTTTTATAGACATTTGGGCAAAAGAGAACTAATCTAATCTAAGATTCAGGAAACTCTGGACTGTCACAAATGACTATTTAACCAGTAATTATCTCATCTATGAAATCTTAAGGAAAATGCACTGAAATGGGCAGCCCATTGCCCTATTGTACGCTGTTGATAATAGTAAAAGCTGGTTCAACCCTTTGGGAAACTATCCAACAAGAGCCTTTAAAATGGCATACCCTTTAACTCAGTAGTTTTGGGAATCTATCCTAAGAAAACAATTCAGAACACATAAAAACTTTTGGGGCGCCTGGGTGGCTCAGTCGTTAAGCGTCTGCCTTCGATTCAGGGCGTGATCCCGGCGTTCTGGGATCGAGCCCCACGTCAGGCTCTTCCACTGGGAGCCTGCTTCTTCCTCTCCCACTCCCCCTGCTTGTGTTCCCTCTCTTGCTGGCTGTCTCTCTCTCTGTAGAATGAATAAATAAAACTTAAAAAAAAAAAGAACACATAAAAACTTTTATGCACAAAGACATTCATTGTAGCATTATTTATGCTGATGAAAAACTAAAAAAAAAAAAAGACACAATAATCATTCAAGGCATTAGTAAATTATGATACACCCAAACGTTAGAATAGTTACTTAACACTATGTGAAATGGTTTCCAAAGACGGTGGACAACATTATGAGTACTTTTTTTTTCTTTCTACTTATTTACCTCATTCTATAAGAAGTGAGGATAATTTTGAATTTGAAAAAAAAAATAACTTTCATTATTTAAAAAAAGAGTCCAGATTAGATCATCACTAAAGTTACTCATCACAGGTTAGATTCTTCAGAAGCAGATGTTGAGTTGCAGTTCAAGTATAAGATGATTATCAGGGATCCACACTTGGGCAAGGGAGGGAGCGGAAAGAGGACTAAAAGAAGTCAAACTGAAGTACAGACCTGAGGAGACTTTTGCCACCCCACATGAGAGATTTATAGTAAGCATTATCCACATGAGGCTTCCACATTGGGTCAAAATGGCCTGACCTTTCTCAGTCATCCAATGTAGGCTGCCCGGAGAAGGGTATGACCTCAGGGGAAGAGTGGCCTCTGTAGCTGAGGCAGAATGAGAGGAACCTAACAGCTGGAGGCTCCTTTTGATGACACTCCTTGCAGTTGGTCAGTAAGTCTTTCCTGGAAGAGAGATCTAGGTAGTGCATTTCCATATCTACTACTTCCCTCCTTCATCCAAGTTCTTGTGCTCCCATTTTACGTGCTTAGTTATTAAACAAACGTTAATAACAATACAATCTTATATAGCACCTTTATGCTTTCACATATGGCATGCTTCCCTAATTCACAGAACAGAGCCAAGGAGAAGACTTTGAGAGATATTATTTAAAACCACTGCACATTTTTTTCATGACATTTGCTTTCCCCACTTCAGTAGGGCCATTTCATCTAAGATCGGTTCAAATTGTGAATTATGTAATGTTAGTGTTTCCTCTTCTCAATACATCTGTCTCCCTTGTTAGCAACTCTTCCCCTTGTTCTTATCAGACAGTTGTTGCTCTAATATTGGCAAAAATCCCTTCACTCATTGTAACATCCTACCCCAGCCTCTCCTTCAGGTAGCTCCCTCTCTCTCTTCTATAACTGGCAAAGGCTGGAAAATGACCAACACATTTAAGCACACATGTTCCAATGACTAATTACAACGCACTGTTCTTCCAAACACAGCGGCATTTCAAAAATGATTCCCATATATAACACCAAAAGCACAGGCAGCAAAAGAAAAATAAATAAATTGGACTTCATCAAAATTCAAGACTTTTGTGTATCAAAAGACATTATCAACAGAGTGAAAATATAACCCACAGAATTTGAGAAAATATTTTCATGTCATATATCTAATAAAGCACTGATATCCAGAATATATAAAGAACTCCTACGACTCAACAACAAAAAATCCCAAACAACAGAATTCAAAAATGAACTTTTTAACTTCTATATATTCTTCTCCAAAGAATATATGCAAATGGCCAATAATCATATGAAAAGATGCTCAACCTCACTAGTCATTGGGGAAATGCAAACCAAAACCACAATGAAATACCACTTCACATTCATTAAGATGGTTATGATAAATAAACAAAAACAAGACAGAAAATAAGTGCTGGCAGGGATGTGGAGGAATTGGATCCCTTGGGCACTATTGGTGGGAATGTTAAATGATGTAGCTGTTGTAGAAAATATTATGGTAGTTTCTCAAAAAAGTTAAACAGAGAATTACCATATCACCCAGCAATTCCACTTCTGGGTATCCACCCAAAAGAATTGAAAGCAGGGACTTGAACAGATATTTGTGCATCCACGTTTGTAGCAGTATTATTAACAATAGCCAAAAAATGGAAATAACCTATTGATGGATGAAGTGGTATTTACACACAATGGAATATTATTTGGCCTTAAAAAGGAAGGGAATTCTGATATGGGCTACAATGTGAATTAACCTTGAGGACACTATGCTAGGTGAAATAAGCCAAAAAGGTGAAATAAGCCAAAAGGCTACATATTATATGATTCCATTTATAAGAAATGTCTATAATTGATTAATCCATAGAGAAAGTAGATCAGTGGTTGCAAGGGGCTAGGGGAAGGGAGGAACGGAGAGTGACTGCTAATGAGTTTGAGGTTTCCTTTGGGGGTCATGAATACAGTCAGGAATTAGACAGTGGTAATGGTTGCACAACTTTATGAACATACTAAAAATCACTGAAATGTGTATTTTAAAAGGGGGAATTTTATGATATGTAAATTATAGCTCAATTTAAAAATTTTTCAGATAGTTCCAGCTTCAGAAGACTTCCCCGAACCTCCTAGTTGGAGTTAACCACTCCCTTCCGTGCACAGCCTTTATATCACACCTTTATTGGGGATTCATGTAATTTTTTTGTAATATACCAGCCTCTTCTGATGATTGTGAGGTCCTCCTAGACAGGGCTATGTCTTATCTATGCCCATATCCTCTACTGCACACAGTCCTTGAAACTCAGCATATATTCAATAAACATAGGTTGAATTGAAGATATTGCTTGCTTTCCAAGACTTTATAATACAAGCAATATTGAGCAATCCATTTGTTAGATATAATAAATAATATCCACACATTATGTGTAAGACTTTAATGATATAAAAACGAAAGGTGCATGGTCTTTACCTTTAAGGAACTTACAAATTTTTGGTGGAAATAGCATACATAAATACAGGCGCACCTCATTTTATCGTGTTTCACAGATATTGTGCTTTTTACAAGTTGAAGGTTTATGGCAACCCTACATCAAGCAAGTCTATTGGTGGCATTTTTCCAACAGCATTTGCTTCATTTCTCTGTGTCGCATTTTGGTAATTCTTGGAATATTTCAAACTTTTCCATTACTATTGTATTTGTTTCGGTGATCCATGGTCAGTGATCTTCAATGTTACTATTGTAACTGTTTTGGGGCATCATGAACCACACCCATATAAGATGGCAAACTTAATCTATAAATATTGTGTGTGTTCTGACTGCTCCACCCACCGAGCATTCCCCCATCTTTCTCCCTCTCTACAGCCCTCACTATTCCCTGAGACCCAACAATACTGAAATTAGGCCAATTAATAACCCCACAATGGCCTGTCAGTGTTCAAGTGAAAGGAAGAATCACATGTCTCACACTTTAAATCAAAAGTTAGAAATGATTAAGCTTAGTAAGGAGGGCATGTTGAAAATCAAAGCTTGATCCAGAGAAAGGCCCTACTTCTCTTCAATTCTATGAAGGCTGAGAGAGGCGAGGAAGCTGCAGAAGAAGAGACTGAAGCTAGCAGAGATTGGTTCATAAGGTTTAATGACAGAAGCCATCTCCATAACATAAAGATACAAGATGAAGCAGCAAGTGCTATGTAGAAGCTGCAGCAAGTTATCCAGAAGATCTAGCTAAAATAATTAACAAAGGTAGCTACACTGTTAAACAACAGATTTTCAATGTAGATGAACAGCCTTATATTAGAAGAAGATGCCAGTTAGGACTTTGATAACTAGAGAGAAGTCAACGCCTGGTTTCAAAGCCTCAAAGGACAAACTGACTCTCATATTAGAGGCGAATACAGCTGGTGACTTGCAGTTGAAACCGATGCTCATTTACCATTCTGAAAATCGAAGGGCCCTTAAGAACTATGGCAAATCTACGCTGACCGTGCTCTATAAACGGAAAAACAAAGGCTGGCTGACAGCATATCTGTTTACAACATGGTTTACTGAATATTTTAAGTCCATTGTTGAGACCTACTGCTCAGAAAAAAAGATTCCTTTGAAAATATTACTGCTTATCGACAATGCACCTTGGTGCCCAAGAGCTTCAGTGGAGATGTACAACAAGATTAACATCATTTTCATGCCTGCTAACACAACATTCATTCTACAGCCCATGGGTCAAGGAGTAATTTCAACTTTTGAGTCCTATTATTTAAGATATACATTTCATAAGGCTATAGCTGCCATAGATAGTGATTCCTCTGATGGAGCTGGGCAAAGTCACTGGGAAACCTTCTGGAAAAGATTCATCATCCTAGATACCATCAAGAACATTCATGGTTCATGAGGTCAAAATGTCAACATTAACAAGAAGTTGATTCCAACCCTCATGGATGACCTTGAGGGGCTCAAGACTTCAGTGGTGGAAGTAACTGCAGGTGTGGTAGAAATAGTAAGAGAATGAGAATTAGAAGTGGAGCCTGATGATGTTACTGAATTGCTATAATCTCATGCTCAAACTTGAAGGGATACAGAGTTGTTTCTCAGGATGAGGAAAAAAAGTGGTTTCTTAATATGGAATCTGCTCCTGGTGAAGATGCTGTGAAGACTGTTGAAATGACAACAGAGAATTTAGAATGTTACATAAACTTTGTTCACAAAGCAGCAGCAGGGTTTGAGAATACTGACTCCAATTCTGAAAGAAGTCCTACCGTGGGTAAAATGCTATTAAACAGCATCACACATTACAGAGAAATCGTTTGTGAAAGGAAGAGTCAATTGATGTGACAAACTTCAGTGTTGTCTTATTTTAAGAAATTGCCGCAACCATCCTGCCTTCAGCAACCACCTGCCTGATCAGTCAGCAGCCATAACAATGAGGCAAGACCCTCCACCAGGAAAAAGGTTACAACTCATGAGAGCCCAGATGATGGCTAGCATTTTTAACAAAATTTTTAAATTAATGTGTGTGCATTTTTAAAGATATTATACTATTACATATTTAATATACTAAAGTACAGTATGAACATAACTTTTGTACACACTAGGAAACCCCAAAATTCATTTGACTCACTCTACAGCAGGGGGTCTAGAACTGAACTCGAAATATTTCCAAAATATGCCTGTTAACTAAGATACAAGGTAGAAAATAGGTGCCATGTGAATGGCATGAAGATCTACACCTAACAGTTCACTGAAGTACAAAATGACTACCTTAGGGGTGATGGTGAAGATTTTGTTGAGGTAGAGGCATGAAAGTGAACTTTAGGGATGTAACAAGATGTGAAAAGGAAAGGCTCTGCTGAGGCACATTCCAGAGCAGTATTTTGGACCAAACTACAAACACCTTCAAAGTAGGTGGTAAAAAGTGGGGTAAGAGGGGGAGGTAACTCTTAAAGTGTCACCCACATTGATGGCATGGATGGCCGCTGAATCGGAGAAAGGAAGCCTTTTGAAAAAAGGATTTCTTTGGAGAGAACTACAGGGTATGAAGAATCCTACCCTCCTCCCCAAGGGTGAAGGAGGAGAGAGAGGGAGATCTGCTCCTTACCTCAAATCAAAGGGCAGGACTTTGAGGGAACCACCTACAGAGTTTAGAGTGTCTCTGGCAGTTTGAGGCACACAGGACTGCCGCCAGGCACGCACTTGAGAAGCAGAAATCTAGAGGGCTGAGGTGTGAGGAAGCAGCTGCACTCCTAGAGTCCACCTGGGCAAATGGTGTTTTCTTCCAGGGGACCAGGGGAGGTCCTGGAGGGAAAGGGAATCAGTGTGGTATTGCTTGGCCTCTGCTCAAAATGACCTCCTGCAGGGGTGGGGGCCTTAGCAGAAGTGAGCTGGAGGTGAACTGCAGTTCTTTACCTCTGACTGCAAAGGCGTGGGGGAAGGGAAGGTCTCTTGGGAACCCATAGAAGTCCCTAAGAGAGCAATCAGCTTTAGCCAGCTGTACGGTCCAGATAGCACCAGTTTGATCATCACCACAGTACTGATCAACCAAGAATTGTGCTAATTCCCCTCTCTAATCCCCCTTTACTAATGTCCCTCCCCAAACTTCAGACCCAAAAGGGGTCAGAAACAGGTTAGTAAGATAGAAGAAGAGAAGAAGGAACTTGAGAGGAGGAAAGAGAAAAAGCCAAGAACTCTTCTCTTCCTCACCTTCAGTCATCAGACTGCTAGCCTATAGTCAGCCCAAACTGGAGGAGGGGAGAGATTTCAAGGTTCAAGTTCCAATTCTTCTCTGGAACTGCCATTTTACATTGTGACTTAAAGAGTGAATGAGTACTTTTATTACCTCTGAGGGACAACCTTTGTCTTTTCTAGGGGTAAGAAAGAGATAGCCCCTTGGAGCAGACGTAAAGAGACAGTGGGGGTCAAAAATGAATTTGCTTTAAGATTCCATTCTACCAGGTTCTCCCTCTCACTCTCCTTCTGTGCTCTCTCTCTCTCTCTCAAATAAACAAATAAAATCTGGGGGATAAAAAGATTCCATTCTACCAGGTATTCTCCTTCAATGAAAACGTTACAGGCAGAAACAGGAGAAGGAACCTCCAGAAAAAGAATAGGAGGACCCGAGCTTTCTTTGGAAAAGGAGACATAGAAAAGCACATCTATTCCAGGGATGGGGACAGTGTGAGGGACGCTGTAAATATAGACAGAGGGCCGATAGGAAGGGCCTCCAGTGCCAACTAAAGAGTCATTTAAATACTAAAGTAAAGGGGTGCCTGGCTGGCTCAGTTGGTAGAGCCTGCAACTCTTGATCTCAGGGTGATGAGTTTGAGTCCCACATGGGGTACAGAGATTACTTTTAAAAAAGTCTAAAAAAATAAAAATAGTAAAGTAAAATTTCAGTGTATTTTGGTATGTAGTTTACATAATGAATTTTAAGTACTTGAGATCAGTAAAACAAAGTATTTAATACATTCCAAATACGAAAATTCATAATCATAACTATGGAGTATATATTAAACATATTCTAATATAAAAATAAAATTGTTGCTTAAAGTAAGCACTACATAAAGAAAGTTTAATTGGGATTAAAAATGAAATAAAATCATGATTTTTTTCTTAAGTGATCTTGGTCTTTCAATGATGTCACCATTGAGTAGTGAAAAACTCTCCAGTCGCTGAAAGCTTCTTTCTGAATCTATACGGTTAAGGGAATGATAAGGAGATATTTGTAAGTTCTTCAATATTTTTCTCTAGCCTATTATCTTCAAACAGTCCTATCTCTTGAGTGATAACTTTGAGGAAATTTGGGAGCAGGGGGCAGTGTTTTGTTTCTCTGCAGAAACAACAAATTTTTTATTGATAATAAGTATGTATATATGTATGTATTTTCAAAAAAAGTATTTCTCCGGACACCTGGGTGGCTCAGTCGGTTAAGCGTATGACTCTTTATTTCGGCTCAGGTCATGATCTCAGTCCTGCATGGGACTCCCTATTCAGCAGGGAGCTTGCTTCTCTCCTTCTCCCTCTCCCTCTGCCCATCCCCTAAGGGCATGTGCTCTTGCTCTCTCTCTCTCTCTCTCTCTCTCAAAAAATAAGTAAATAGATAAATCTTTAGAAAAAAGTATTTCTCATTTGTCTTCATCTTCCTATCTTATATAAATAGAGATTTTAATGCAGACACCATACTAATACCAATAGTGCGCTGTTCATAGCCAATTTGTTGGAAAGTCTTTGTAACAGACAAGAATTATTTCTGCACTAGAAGCTTTGCTTTGGTGTTTGCTACTTTCTTCTTTTGCTTGAAGCTTGTGGAAGTATAGAAGACAGCTTTCTAAACAAGCTCACCTATATTTTGATTCAAAATTTTAATGAAGCTCATCTCTGGTATGTCTCAAGACACAAAAGATTAAGATTTTTTTTAAACTCCAAAATAACGGTATGACACCAACAGAAATACCAGTATTCCAGGACTATAAAACAGCACAGACACCAGAGTAGTGGACCGTTGAGCACTGGTGCCATGAATCATTCCATGGGCAATGGGGAGCCAGTAAATGTGTTTAAACAAGGAATACAGATGTAGAGGCAGACACACCTCATTAGAATTAGGAGTTACACAGAGTTTCCTCTGCTGAAAGGTGAGCAACTTCCCTGTGAGCCCCTGACAACGTGCACAGGGGGTTGACTGATGAGAGGAGGAAAGATGGGAGAAAGCCATGGAAGACATGTGCTGTGTCCCCTCATCATCCATTCTCCCTTTTCTACTAACAGTTCTCTGAGTCTCCTTCGAAGAACTGCTTGCACCCCTCATGGCTTACATGGTTTGGGTGGGTTTGACTTCCCCTTCAACTCCAGGGATGGTCAGAAATGATTTGTTCAGGAATTAAGCATGTGTTCCAAATCTGGCAAATGATTGTGAGGCCCAGGATTACTGTTTGCATGGAGGGGGAAAAAGCTCATTGTTTCCAGTTAAGCGGAATAGGGAAGAGTGAGACCACCATGGCCATCGTGCGACCCAGGGGCAGCCTACCAGTCACCAGACAGCTTGAGGATAAAAGCAACAGAGTGAGAGGGGCTCCTGGGTGGCTCAGTTGTTAAACATCTGCCTTCAGCCCAGGGCATGATTCCAGGGTTCTGGGATCGAGCCCCGCATTGGGCTCCCTGCTCTGCTGGGAGCCTGCTTCTTCCTCTCCCACTCCCCCTGCTTGTGTTCCCTCTCTCGCTGGCTGTCTCTCTGTCAAATAAATAAATAAAATCTTAAAAAAAAAAAGCAATGGAGTGAGAGATGAAGCTGGAGGCTGCAAAAGAAACCAGAAACCATCTGCATGTCTTCTTTGGAAAATGTCTATTCATGTCTTCTGCCCATTTTTTAGTTAGAAATCAATGTTATCTGTGCTTCTACCTGGCTAAGCCTGAGGCAGTTCTGAAGTTTTTCATAATGTGGCTAATCGATTCCTTTTTTTCCTTTTTTCCTGTTAAACCAGCTTGAATCAAGTTTTCTGCCACTTGGAACAGGAAGAGTTCTCAATGATATTCAAGAAAATAAGTTAGGAAGCCGTCAATCACTGAAGTGATAACAGGAAGAAAGAGACTTACTGGTGAGAAGTCATGAAGGAAAACTAATGTTCTAATCTCACATGTTGGAGGGATATCATACATGCTGTATAGCACACAAATTACCAACCTCCCCAATATGAGTTTAGCAGTATAATCTGTGGCTCATACTGTAGGCCCA
The DNA here is from genome assembly GCF_023065955.2 of Ursus arctos. Lineage (NCBI taxonomy): Eukaryota > Metazoa > Chordata > Mammalia > Carnivora > Ursidae > Ursus > Ursus arctos. The sequence goes on from NW_026622786.1 coordinate 4,206,629, forward strand.
GATGTTACAAAGGCAGGGGTTCTAAATCAAACTACCCTGCAATGCAATTATAATTACATAATTATATTATATATTTATGATTACTATAATACATAATTGACATTATTATTATTAGTGATGGTTTTTCTCTTTTCCAAGCTTGTTGGAGAGATCACTAGGGGAGATAATCTGTTGGAGGTGAACTATCAATCTTACCTGCCTCGATGTGTATCTTACCTCCTTTTCTCCTATCTTAATGGAAGAGGTGACACTTAATGAAAGACATAACCCTTCTGTTTATGGCTGATCTTTTTCTTTAAGATTTTATTTATATATTTGAGAGAGAGAGAGAGGGTGGGAGCACCCACATGAGCAAGGGGGAGGGACAGAGGGAGAAGCAGACTATGCCCCTGAGCAGGGATTGGTGGGAGGGGGCTTGATGCCAGGACCTTGAGATCATGACCTGAACTAAAAGGAGATGCCTGACCACCTGAGCCACCCAGGCACCCCTATGGCTGATCTTAATTGGAGAGGTGACATTTCTCCTGTCCAAGGCTGATACTTCCTCCTTTATCACAGCTTCTCCTGAGGGATTTTGCTCTATTAATGACTCCTTTTTGTCTTAATTGTTTCCTCTCCACTGGCAATTTTCTTCCATTTTTATTAAAAAAAAAATCCCCCCATAGTAAAATAATGCCCTCCGAGACTCTTTATCAGTAGTTCTCAAAGTGTGATCTGAAGAGTTCCTGTATCAGAATCACCTGGGGGCGTGCCTAGGTGGCTCAGGGCGTGACCCCAGAATCCTGGGATCAAGCCCCAAATCTGGCTCCCTGCTCCGCTGGGAGCCTGCTTCTTCCTCTCCCACTTCCACTGCTTGTGTTCCCTCTCTTGCTGGCTGTCTCTCTCTCTCTCTCTGTCAAATAAATAAATAAAAATCTTTAAAAAAAAAATCACGTGGGATGCTTGTTTAAAATGCGGAGTCCTGGGGCGCCTGGGTAGCGCAGTCGTTAAGCGTCTGCCTTTGGCTCAGGGCGTGATCCTGGCGTTCCGGGATCGAGTCCCACATCGGGCTCCTCGGCTGGGAGCCTGCTTCTTCCTCTCCCTCTACCCTGCTGTGTTCCCTCTCTCGCTGGCTGTCTCTCTGTCACATAAATAAATAAAATCTTTAAAAAAAAAATAAAATAAAATAAAATAAAATGCGGAGTCCTGGCCCCACCCCGATCTAGCGAGACACATTGGTGCTCTGGAACCCGCGCTCTAACAAACACCCCAGGTGATTCTGATGCGCCATGCAGTTGGAGAGAGGTGTTTCATTATCTATTCATTACCCACTCTTGTATATACTGTGAATATTTCACTTTCCCATAGTCCTCAAATCTTCAAAAGCATCAAGCCCAGCACCCCTCCCACACACATATTGGTTTTGTAGAAAAAAAAAGACACCATTAAAGAAAAAACCCCTCTAATTTCCACACTATAAATGTAACTTCATTCATAACTAGTCTTTCTATTTTCCCTCCTGTCAACATGGAAAATACGTACTTTCTCCTCTGAGGCTAACTATGACATTTGAGTTCATTTTTTATCTTTTCCTACCCTCCTAAGCGCTTCACTTGATCTATTATCCTGTCTCTTATATTTTTAATCTCTCCTTATCTAGAGCCTTCTTTCTATCAACATTTAAACATATGTACAGTTGATCTTTGGACAACATGGGGTTAGGATACTGGCCCCTCCCTCCCAGAATCTGCAGTCGAAAATCCACTTGTAACTTTTTTGACTTCTCCAAAACTCAACTAACAGCCTATTGTTGACCAGGAGCATTACCGATAACACAAGCAGTCAATTAACACATATTTTGTATGTTATGTGTATTATGTACCATATTCTTATAATCAAGTTAAGCTAGAAAAAAAGAAAATGTTATTAAGAAAATCACAAGGAAGAGAAAACACATTTAGAGTACTGTATTTACTGAAAAAAATCCACATGTAAGTGCACACCCGTGTTGTTCAAGAGTCAACTGTACAAACTTCTCCCATCGTCAAGACAATTTCCCCTTAATTTCGTGAACCAAACACCTCCAGCTACTATACTCGTTCACCTCCTCTTCTCAGCTAAGCTTCTTGAAGATGTCTACAGACTGCCCATGGGCTGCCCACTTCCATTTAATTTCCACCCCACTATTTCCCTGAAACTGCTCTCACGAAAGTGACCCAAAATTACTTTGTTGTTAAATCCAATGGACACTCAGTCCGTACATTATTTGACCTCTCAGTTCCCTCTGACACTGCTGTCTATTCCCATCTTGGAACATTTCTTCTCTTGGCTTCCTTGATATCTCTTTTCTTCCCATCTCTCTGCTGCTCCTTCCCACTCTCCTTCTCAGGCTTCTCTCCCTCTGCCCTTCCCTTAAATGGTGGGCTCCTAGAGTCCTGTCCTAGCCCCCTATTTTTCTCTCCCCACTCTCCCCACTCACCCCATGAATCTTATCCATGCCTGTTGTTTCAATTAATAGCTATGTGCAGAGGAGTCCCATGTACACATTTCTAGGCCAGCTTATTCTGAGCTCCAGACCCACATAGTCAATTGTGTAGAATGCATTGCTACTTAGATGCCTCACAGGTAACTCATAACATATATATTCAAAATTACCTTGGTACCTTCCACTCAACCTCCTTCCAAGTAAATAACATCCTCAGCAAGCTGCCCAAGCCAGGAACATAAGAGTCACCCTCGACTCCTTCCTCCCTCTCTCTCCTGTTAACTCACACCCAGGATGCTGCAACAGCCTCCTAATGGACCTTTTCTCCAGTTCTGCTTCCTTCCAATTCGGTGATACCCTGGAAGAAAAGACCACAGTTACACTCGCCATTAGGTCCTAAACATTTGCTGTAGTTAAATTTGAAATTAGGCTCCAAGCTTCCTGCCAACTAAGGCAAAAATGAAGGAAAAGTAATCTTCATATTTTTTTAATGCTTGTTCTAATGCTAACACATTGCTCTAAAAGAAATTTCTCAGGAGGAGATTTACATAGGGAGCAAAAAGTGATAAAATGGACAATGTCCTCAACAACATTCCTGTCATATATCTACAATTTCATTCAGCAAGTATGTATGTAGTACTTACTATAAGCCAGGCACTGTGCTCACTACTGCAGATAAAACAGTGAATGTGCTTGTTTATCTAACCTCATGATTAAACCCAAGTTTTGACATCATATTAAATGCAACCCTCTGCACATAATTTAGTGGGAGAAGGCTGGTTTTCCAAGTTATGCCTGCCTGAGGGCAAAAGCGGGGGCACCACAACAGTTCAGTTCATCCACCTCCTCCCTCCTCTCCTGGCGTCGTCCCCGGAGCGTGATTTCAGGATTTCTAGCCTTTCCTTTAAACTGCCGTTTACCACCACTACCGGCACCACCATACATCACATACTAAATATTTATAGGGTTCCCAAAGTATCTTATATGGGCTGACAAACAGAACTCTCAACTACCACATGGGATCTGTCCTTTTCCAGCCTTACCCGCTCTGGCTTCCTGCAGAGATCTGCTGCTGAGACATCCCCAGCACAGTCACCCTGACCACGCATATGTGTCCTGTCCAGACAAGCTGCTGCTATCGCTCATGCAGGTCAAAGATGCTGCTCATATGCTTGACAAATCTATGCTGAGGCTGCCGCAGTGCAGGGTGTGGCCTAGGGTGGCCTGTCGATTACCGCCAAAGGTACTGACACCCAGGTGCCAATGTTCCATTGCCTTGAAGCTGCTCCGATGTGCCAAACTCCCAGGGCTCAGGACCCTCGGCACGGGAGTCACACCATGTTTCTGCTGAACTGTGGAGAACAGCTCTCTCCAACCACCAGGATTACATTTCATCACACGGTTTTGGAAGCAGTGCTGTCTGGCACTCCGGATGTCTTATTTAGGCTATAAAAAAACAGCTTTCAGTTTGTAATCACATCAGGATGCACAGTAGGACTCTGAAGAGTGAGTCCATCCGTGGGCTAGGCTAGTGGGAAAACCGTGACAATGTGCAGTGTTCCAAAATGACCCTTCCCCCCCAGTAGGGCATTCATAACATTCTAGCTTGGTGAACAAGTTTAGACCCAGGTCAGGAGTCATAGTCCATAATTATGTCATATTCACGTTTGGTCCAAGTTTACCCAGGACTAGAATTTAGAAGGATTTAATAACTCGTTAGAACACATATATTCAGACTCTTCTCACAAATGTCCCTCCTCTCAACTTGACCTTTGCCTTCAGATAGACACAGCTGGTTCCACTGTGTCCTGTTGCAAAGATCTGGAACATAAGCTTGGCGTAACCCTATATGCAAAAGAAACCAGACCAATTTACAGGTTGTAAATTAAGGTGTTTAGTCACTGGAACACCCATAGGCAAGACCTGGATTTTTCCACAAGAAATACGATGGATGTGAATAAACACATTAGTGAGTTTAAAGTTCTACATGTTTGCGATAATTTAGGCCCCTTCAAATTTAGGAGTATAGTAAGTGGAGATTAAATATAAAATGCCTAGTGCCTCCCTTCGCAAATGGTAATCACTCAGTAAGATGGTGTCTGGGCTCTCAGTTTCAGCGACCTCCCGGGACTTCAAGGAAACCTACACTCCTTAGACTTAAATTGCTCCCCTCTGCCACCCAATTCTACCCCAGCCTTCACTTTTCCTACCCTATCTGCCAGGGAAACTGGCAGATTCACTCCTACTACATTGGCCACTCAGTCCCGGAGACTTGCGCCCACTGGAGCTGAGGAGCGACGTCCACAGTCCCGGGCGAAGAAATACCTGCAGCTGAGAGGTCCGCCGCGCCCAGCCTTGTGGGAGTCGTAGTTCTCCGAACTCAGAGCCTCCAAACAGGCGTCACTGTGGGACTCGTTTTCCCATGCTCCTATGCGCGGGTCCACTTCGGACGAGCCCTTTGGGTGGGTGAGGAGGTGTTGGGAGCTTGCTGGCAGAAAGTGGAATCTAGTCATCTGTGTTCGTGGAGTCGGCTGCCGAAGAACTCAGGGCTGGTTCCGGTCCCTTCGGAGACCTGGAGGCCAAACTTGGATTCCAAGTTTAAGGTTCCCTAGAGGGTGAAAGATTAGGAGCTGAGCTTCCCCCTGCCAGGTCTGCAGCGGGAGCGGCCAACCCCGACCCGAGTTAAAACTCCCAGGGAGTCTTCGCTGCTCCCACCTCCGCTTCTCCCCCTACGCTCCCACTTGGGGTCTCCCTTAGGGCCGGGAGTCGCAGCAGTCGCTGCATGTGCGCGCCCGCGGGCTCCCGGGAACTTGGCGGCCGCTGAGCCCCGGCGCGGGCAGAAAGTTTGTATTCTCCTGCTGCAGCCTCACCCCCGAGGGCCGTCCGGGGGCTTCCACCATGATCCATCGTATGTTCAGCGTGCGCATGTGGGCGCCCGTGGGCTTCCTGACCTCGCTGGCTTACTGTGTCCACCAGCGGCGGGCGGCCCGCGCCGAGCCGCGGAGGGCGGACAGCCCGCATCCCGTCGACCGGAGTCTGCTGGAGTTGAAAATGGTGCAGGTCGTGTTCCGACATGGGGCTCGGAGCCCTCTCAAGCCGCTCCCGCAGGAGCAGGTGAGAGGTGGGCTTGGGCAGGGGCTGGTGGGGTGAGGACCGTGTGGTCGACCCGGGCCGGCCCGGGCGCCCTGAGCACTCATCTTTGGAGTTTCACCGTCACTGAGCTGGATTACAGCTGGGTCCAGACCAAGGGAAAACTGTAGCCAGTTCCGCCTCCAGCTCTTGAGCAGAGACTTTGCTGATACTCCTAGCCCCCTTTCCTCCTCGTACCCTCCGGGTGTAAGGCACCCCGGAACTTCCATTTACGCCCCTGATGGCTACGGTGTAGCACAGCTGGTAGCACTGCGCTACTTATGGTGCTTATTAAAGCGCCTGGGGATCTTGTTAAAATGAGGACTCTTACTTCAGCAGATGTGAGGTAGGCCCGAGATTCTGTATTTTAACAGATAATGGGGTGAACTTGAGAACCACCGTAACTGGGATTACAGTGGATAACAGAGCTCAACATCTTTGGGAACAGATTTTTGCAGCAGCTTTCTACCAGGGTTTGCTGGAGACCATTGGAGATGCCTTGAAGGCTGCTGGTTTTATTTTATTTTTTATTTTTTATTCTTTATTTTTTTGTAATAAGTGCTATATCTTGGGACTCTCCTTTTCTATTTTGGATTTCCAAAACTCTTGTGGAAGGGATTTGAGGTAGGAAAACATTTTTAATTGGCTAGTCTTGTGGCTATAATGTCTTAAAATCTTCCTGGTTTCATCAGGATAATTATGACTAAAGCACAAATAGTTTTTTTAAGTGATTGACCTTCCTGGATTTGATTTTTGGGGAGAAGGAGTGAAGGTCTCTGACCTTTGATAGCAGGCAGGCCTGTCATTGAAGAACTGGCTTCCCAGTGAGGATAAAGGGGCAACCAGAAATCCTCAGGCCCCTAGCTGTTACACTTACCTGTGGAGTGCTTTTGCATTACTGGTCCTCCAGGTTAATGTTGGAGCAAGTTCAATAGATGTCCAACCTGATATTTGGCATACTCTTCATGATCATAGTTGCTTTCCAGAAGCCCTTAGGGTTGTGTCCTCACACTGCACAATGGAAAATCTAGTTTTTAAAGCTGGTCACACATGAACTCAAACTTGTAAAGCATTTCCCACATAAATAAATAAGTTTTGGCAGGCACTTAATTCTCTTACCAGATTTCTAGTTAGCCTTTCTGAATGGCTATACCACTTTCTAGTATTGGAGTATCTAGTATCCACTTTCTGGTATTGGAATTTCTTTTTTTCTCTTCCTCCCTCCTTCCCCCACCCCTCTTCCTTCCTTTCTTTTTGATGCTTTTTCAGTCCCTTACTCTGCCTTCTGGTATTGGGTCACTAAATTTTCCTTATGATTTTTGTACATAGCCCATCTCATGGGCACTCTCCCTTCTCCTTTATTCTTGTTACAGAAAAGCTGGAAAATAGCATATAGGTGTAGAAGACTCATGTTAAAAAAACAAAGCTATCAGTGGTACCAAGAGAAAAAAGTCCTGAATGTCTAGGCTTGGACCTAGTATGTACACTATATATACTCCCTTAAGGGGCTGAGAAAGATTTAGATTCTTTTAGGACTTTCTCCTGAGCCAGTAAGTGTGTGATGGGTACCTTCTGCCGTTATGTTGGAAGGGGCAGTTTGTAGCTCAGGTAGAATGCCATCTTCGTTCATCTTCTGTCTGTGTAGCCACAAAATAAGAAGCATCTGAGTCCACGGCCTTGCTTCGCAATTAGGGAAGGCACATTACCTCTCCTGCCTGCTCACATTCTCAGACTTTAGGCAAATGCATTAGACATCTTTGATTATCTCGTATAAAGTTGTGTGCATAAAAGCCAGGAGTGGGACCAAGCCTCTTTCAATTTAGGCCTTGAGCAGGTGTCATCACCTTCCTGTAACTTGTTTCTGGATGTTTTCTCTCAGGTTTTCTTTTCAAGATCCATTGTGATAGAGGTTGGTATTGGGATTTTCTAATCTTCCTGATTCTGCTGTTAATTGTAGTCAGAAGGGACTGCCTGGCAACAATTCTAAAACGGAAATTGTCTTTGGTAGATGTCTCCAGACTTGTGACTGGTTTATAGATGATCAAAAGTGACAAGTCACTTCATTCAGTTATCTCACAAATCTTCAGAAAGTAGCATTGTTTAAAATTAGATGTCTTTTTAAAAGATTTTTAAAATTTATTCATTTGAGAGAGAGAGAGAGAGAGAGAGAGCAAGCGAGAGCACAAGCAGTGGGGAGGGTCAGAAGGAGAGAGAGAAGCAGACTACCTGCTGACAGGGAGCCTGATGCAAGACTTGATCCCGGGACCCTGGGATCATGACTTGAGCTAAAGGCAGATGCTTAACTGATTAAGCCACCCAGGTGCCCCTAAAATTAGATGTTTTATTGAGTTGTTTTCTTTTGGCTTGAATGGCTGTTGACTTGTCTTCCTTTAGCGGTGCTTGGGAAATAAAGCTCTGGAACTTGATTGGCTATTTTTTCTGATGATTAGGTTAGATCCAAGTACACATTCACAAGAAAAACGTGGTCCTGCTTTCAGATTTCCCTCAGCTCACCTCTATGCAAGATGGCCTCCAACTCAGGCAGGTTCCTCAGTTTTTATAAAACAAAGTCCAACTTTGCTCCACTATTGACTAAGGAATTTGGGTTCCTATTTATTTGATAATGTAGGCAAACTGGGAAGCATACCATCAGTCTCACTGTGACTTAATACTTACCAAAGCTCAGCTAAGAGAAGCGGTATTCAGGAAGCAGTGCGTGAAGGATGTGCCAGTGAGTCCATTCATTCCTCCCAGGCACTGTTCTTAACAGCTTGTTCATGGCAGGACATTGGATTCAAATGGGGAGCTTAAAAAAATACTAATGCATGGGTCTCCCTTCTGGAGATTCTGATTTAATTGGCCCAGAACATCCAGATGTGGCAACAGCCTCTCTGGTGAAGCTTTAGAATTATCTGGACTAGATAGCATTAAAAAAGTTGAGGCCCCACCCCAGGAGATCTGGGTGTGATGAGCTCAGGGTGGGGCTCAGGCATCAGTTTCTTTTAAAAAAGAAAAACCTTTTCTGAGATGCCAGTGTGCAGCCAAGGTTTAAAACCATTGCTTTATTCTAAATTCTACACCCGGAAGGGTTTTGTTTACTTTTATGTAGATTTTTTCTTTTACCTTTGAAATGTAGCGTATCAATCCCGGTATAGTATTGTCTTCACGGAAATGTGCTTTGGTAGATACCATCACTCTGTGTTGGGGAAACTGAGACACAATCCCACAGAACTCATTGCTGTGACTACTGAAAAGATGTTCATTATATTACTCTGTCCTCTTTATGAGGACCCTTGGGAGGAATTTGTCTATTAGCATTAGAAATGGTATGCTTCTCCTGAACAGTTGTCTTGCTTTTATCTTGAGGCTTGTCTAGCTGTTCGAGTTTCTCCTTTACATAAAAGTCAGAAAGCTCAGCGCCGAATCTTTGGCCCACCTACAATTGAGTATATGGATCTTTATAGTGGACATTTTGGAGAAACTATTTCTGTGTCCAATTTTTGTCCCTATACTTGTTTGCTTTTGTCTTTCATGCCTACTTTGAATTGGTTGTTTTACTGTATTTTAGGTATTGCTATCATCTACTTTATGTTCTTAAAAATGGGGCATAAATAAGTACAATTATAAAGTTAATCTTTGCCACTAACTTGGAAGCTGAAGGGCAAGACCAGGAATAAGAGTGTGTATATGGGGTGCATACCATGTATGGAACTGGTGTATCTGTTAAAATTTTGGAAACGTACTACAGATTTGACATGACCTAGACTTCCAGGAGTCATCTCCTGGGAAACACGAAAGATCCTCTGTTGGCGGATGTCCTTAACAAGAGGAAATTTCTTTCTTTTTTTTTTGTGTGTGTGTGATTTACTTATTTATTTAAGAGAGAGAGAGAGCTAGCAGGGGGAGGGGCAGAGAGAGAGGGAGGAAGAATCTCAAGCAGACTTCCTGCTGGGTGAGGAGCCCACCGTGGGGCTCAGATTCTGAGACCATGACCTGAGCAAAAATCAAGAATCAGATGCTTAACTGACTGAACCACCCAGGTGCTCCAGGAGATTTCTCAGTGAGGCTGAATAGGCTCTGTGGACGTGGTGTCAGGACCTGGGCTAAACACTGGACTTACGAGGTTGGATAATTCAGTGCTGGCTGTAAAAGAGATGTGCTGAAGGAGAGAGAAAAGAGAATCCAATTATGGGAATATGCTGGAAGCCCTGGGAACACAAAGGGGGTACCTCAAACTTAAAATGGCCAAAACTGAACTCAGCTTGTCACCTGTCTTCTGTGTTGGTCTTAGTTTTAGTCATGGAGGACATCTTGTCATCTTAGGCACCCAGGCTCAAAATCAAACTAATTTTTTTCTTTATTCTTCCTTGTTCACCTACCAACATAGCCCCTAAATAAAACTTTTATCTACTCACTTGCTAGGTTTGACTCACATGTCTTGCATCTACCCCTTCTATTCCTGCTGCCCAAGATGAGGCCTAAGGCCCTCATCAGCTCTATTGCAGACATCTTGAAATTGGCTTCTGCATCAGTCTTCCCATTCCAATTATGATCTGTCCTGGTTTTCAAAGTATTCCTTTGGAGCCTGTAGCCTTGGGGGATGCTGAGTGGCTGGGGCTCTGTATTCCCACTCCTGCTTCAACTGGAGGAACTCCAGTTTTTCCCTTTGTATATGGAAATCTAAAGTCAAATTCTATTTGGTATTTGCTAATTAAAAAGTTTGAAAACTGCTTCCAGGTTAAGGCAAACCAAACCACTTCTTTCCTATATGCATTCTTCGCTGTCTCTGCTTTGCTCAAACTTCTGCCTGTTCTTAGAATTCTGAATACCACCCTCTCCTTACCTACCTCTTACTCTCAAGTCCAGGTCTTTGCTTGTCTAAATCCTCTTCACTTCAAAGGCCATTCCTGTCATGGAACTTTTCCTGAATTCCCAGCCAGAAGAGAAGGTCCTTCTTGTTTTTGAACTACTGTGACCTTCATCTGGTTTTTTGTAGCACATGGTTTCTTTTTTAGTGCTGCTATCATTTACATTCATAGTGCACTGTCTCTACAGACCTGAGAACCCAGAGAAGGCAGGGTCCTATTATCTCCATCTTTTGTCTTCCACAAGGTCTGGCAAATTGGTGTAGCCATTAATTGTACCCACTCTGTGCCAAGCCCTTTGCCAGGCCTTCAAAATCGACAACCCCGTCTCTGTTCCCAGAGCAGAACTACTGAGCAGGATGGACTAGTAAAGGAGCTCTTCTAATACAATTTGGTAAAGGCTACCAAAAAGAGCCACTGAGGCTGCTGTGAGAGCATGGGGCCATGGTCACAGCTTCTGGGAACATTTAAGCCATCTTGTGGAATGAGCAGAAATCTTTCCAGATGAAAGGAAAAAGAAAATTTCAGGTAGAAGAAACATGAGGTTGAAAGGCCAGAAAGTGTGAGGATGGTGCTATAGGAGACACAGTTGTATGGCAGTGTGTAGGACAGGGAAGAAACAGTGAAGAGAGAGAGAGAGGGAGGGGCAGAGGCCATCATGTAGTTGTGAGACCTTGAAGTAGGTTTATGCAGGGAAGTTATAGGATCAGAACTTTGAAAGAAGGAGCCATGATTAAAAGATAGTAGGAAGAAGATTGTGCTCTGAAGACTCAATCTTTTGATATTAGTTGCTGTAGCACCCCTGGAGGAGGAGGCTCAGGTTTGGGGGACTGGCTGCAGGTGGGAGTGAGACAATGCCTTTTGAAAGAATGGAGGGCCTCCTTTGTGTGAAAGGAACCTGGGATTCCCAGTGGTGCTCTCCTGGGATATTTCTGGGAGGGACCAAGACATAGTAAGTGTTCAAATGTTAGTTTTAAAACAAAACAAAGTAGTGGGGAATTGAGTTAAATATTATTCTTGTGATTTTAAGTGCTGTAGGAATTCAGATGAGAAGAAAAACCCACTAAAAGCTGGAGTAGTCACTGATGGAAAGTAAGACTTGAGCTATCATTGGACCTTGAAGAGAAGTTGGATGGGCAGTAGGGACAGGAGTCCCTCCAAGCGAGGGAAGCAAGCTAAAAGAAGATGCAGAGGAAGCAATGGGCATGGTCTGGTCTGGGGAGGGGAGGACAGAGGAGAGTGCCAGTACAGCTGGGGACAGGAGCTGAGCCAAGAGTCCTGGAAGGCCGGGTGCTTATCGCTTAAACTCTAGGAAAAAGCTATTGATATGATGAAAATGGCTTAGCAAGATTCATGGGGGGGAGATAATCTGTGTAATGACTCTGTAATTACACTCTGACAGTGAGATAAAAGGACCTTTGGGAGTGACTTTTTTCTAGCCAGTGATGAACAGAATTTAGTGCATGGCTGGTAGAACAGTTGGGGAAAGTCAGAGGTTTGAGTTTTGGGGCCTAGGAGAATTGTGGTATCATTGCGAGTGACAGTATGCTGGGAAGAGAAGCTTGTATATGGGAAGAAGAAAAGACTTTTGTTTTTAAAATTGTAGTCATCACATCTGACTCAATGAGTAAGAGTTTCATGGGCACTAGAGCTCTGAGACCTGCGGCTACTTGTGATGTTTCGAAGCCATTACAGTACAGTGGAGCAGGAGCCGGATTGCAAGGAGAAAAGGAAGGTGGTGAAGAAGTGAAGGTTTCTTAGGGGGCAGCTACTTGTTTGAGAGATGGGATGAAAGGAAGGGAAATAGGTGGTAGTTACAAGGGACATGAAGTAGAGCCCTTAAGGGCGGGGAGGCATAGAAACCTACAGGTCGATTCCTAAAAAATTCTTACATGTGTGTGCTCACTGAGATTATATTATACTCATTCATTTGTTTGCTCATTCATTCATTCATTCATTCATTCATTTACCAAGTGTTTGCAGGCCAGGCATTCTGGCCATTTCTCCCCTTGACTGCAGTCTGGTCTTAGTGCCAGAGCGACATCTTAACAGTGAGTACTAGTGGAACAATAAGGGGACTTGGGCTAAGGACGTCTGGAATAATAAATTACAGACTTTTCTTCTCTTAATTGGAGCTGGAGTTAAAGTTTCTTTCTTTCCTTCCCATGGGAAAGTTGTGGGTGATTCTAGCTATGTCTTCCAGGTGCTGCTAGATATTACTGCTCTAAGTTTCAAGAACCTTCTAAACAATGTGTTGTTTTTTGTGGTCACAACAGGCAGAGTGGAATCTTCAGCTATTAGAGGTCCCACCCCAAACTCAGTTTGATTACACTGTCACCAATCTAGCTGGTGGCCCGAAACCACATTCTCCTTTCGACTCTCAATACCATGAAACCAAACTGAAGGTGAGCAATGCTTCCCTCCTCTGGGAAACCCACTGTAAAGTATCCTTGGTTTTCTCTGGGCTGAGTTTAGCAGGCTGTGAGGTATTTTCATTCTGTTCTATCTTTCTGCCCCACATTAGGGGGGCATGTTTGCTGGACAGCTGACCAACATGGGCATGCAGCAGATGTTTGCCCTAGGAGAGAGGCTGAGGAAGAACTATGTGGAGGACATCCCCTTTCTTTCGCCAACCTTCAATTCACTGGAAGTCTTGTGAGTCACTTGAAAAAGGGATGTTGCACCCAGTTTAAGGTCTTAAGCGTGAGGAAACCTGTACTGACCCCTCCCCCCCGACGGTTCCCATTCTCACCTGGCATAGTTTGGGGCAGTTTCCCTTGTATAATCGGGAATGTCGATGGAGGTGACATTCATTGGCTTTGGGTACCTTGGGGCAGCCATCCCCCAGAGAGAGAAAAGATTCTGCCCAGCCCCGTAGCTCCCCTTACATGATCATAAAGCCTCCCAGCTGCTCTGTGGGATACGGTAGTATATATAATTGAATGTTCCTTTTATGAATGTCTCTACCTTTTTTTTTTCCAGTGTCCGTTCCACTAATATATATCGGAATCTGGAGTCTACCCGGTGTTTGCTGGCTGGACTTTTCCAATGTCAGAAAGAAGGTTCGAGTTTGGAGTCTAGAAGTCAGCCCCTATCCCAGAGGAGCTTTCTTCTTACTTCCAAAGCCCTCCCCTCCCTCTTTCTTGGTGCCTGTTCCTTTGGTTTCTCTTCTCCTGCACATGTGGCTTCCATGCTGTACCTACTCTAGTGAACCCCCCTTTTCTGGCCTTCTGCTGCCCTTGCCGCCCTGACGTCCATATCTGCAGCAATGCGTCGGCCACTCTGCCGTGCCTCTGGCTCCTGACTTCTCCTCTTAAGCTTCTACACAGGCTGCATGAGGCAGTCCTAGCCAGGTCTTGTGAACAGTATTGGGGCTTTTTGCTTAGGTAAGACACTGCTGAAAAGAAGGAGGGCTGGAGGGACACTTAACTGGGACCCAAGCCTGCTGCTATTGCTCCGGTCTTGGTGATAATCCACAGCATGACCCTGATGGTATTAACAGTATTCTCTTCAGCCTTTCCTCACTGAGAAAGTCTAGTGAGTTTGGGTTTTGACATTTTCAACCAGTGAGTGATTGCAGCTAATGGTACCCAACCTTTCCCCACTAAGGACCACATTTATTATTTTCCCTCATGGATCTCATGTATTGAGGCCCTTTGACTATCAAATGGAACTGTATTTTGTCATTTGTACTTGATTCAAATTTACATTTAATTGCCAGTCTGAGTTTCATATCAACATGACCGCACCAATATTAAAATACTAAAATGGTGCCATGAGGCAAAGGTTCTTGCTTCGCTTCTTTTTTTTTTTTTTTTAAGATTTTATTTATTTATTCGACAGAGATAGAGACAGCCAGCGAGAGAGGGAACACAAGCAGGGGGAGTGGGAGAGGAAGAAACAGGCTCACAGCAGAGGAGCCTGACGTGGGGCTCAATCCCATAACGCTGGGATCACGCCCTGAGCCGAAGGCAGACGCTTAACCGCTGTGCCACCCAGGCGCCCCTCTTGCTTCGCTTCTTTATCAGTATCTCAAATAGATGTAAAATTTCAGTCAGCCTTTAGAAGAATAAGCTATGTGAAATAATAGAAACCTCCAGGCCAGAGGAGGCTGGCCTTACCCCACTCTGCGTTGGGTACAGCTGCTAATTCTGGCTAAAGTTGGCTGCTGAACACAAAACAACATGTCTAAGTGACATAAAGCAAACAGAGTGGGGTGCCCCTTCTTTGCTCGGAGCCCCTGAGCTCTGGAAAAATCCACAGTGCCTGGCCTTCTGAAAGCTCTTCACTTGCCCAGCTTCTAAAAGGCAAATGTCCTCTCCTCAGGAACACCAAAAGTATGATTGGAGTAGGAAAGCTGTTTCTTGGAAGCAGCCTGACCTACGGGCAGGTGCCAGACTGAGACTGCCCCACATTCCCCACAGGGAGGGAAATGGTATCTTCACTAGCCACTGGACCCAAACATCCTGGGACTCTAATTTGACCATGTACCAAACCTTTTTGTAATAGCTTTGTATATACTGACTTGTTTAATTCTTTTTTTTTTTTTTTTAAAGATTTTATTTATTTATTTGACAGAGAGAGACAGCCAGCGAGAGGGAACACAAGCAGGGAGAGTGGGAGAGGAAGAAGCAGGCTCCCAGTGGAGGAGCCTGACATGGGGCTCGATCCCAGGACCCTGGGATCATGCCCTGAGCCAAAGGCAGACGCTTAACGACTGAGCCACCCAGGCGCCCCATGACTTGTTTAATTCTTTTTAATAACCCTATGATGTAGGTAATATTATCCCTAATTTGTAGGTAAGAGAATTAAGGCACAGAGAGGCTAAATGACTTTCCCAGGGACACAAAGCTGGTAAATGGTAGAACAGGGATTCAAACTCTGGCAGTCTAGTTCCAGAATCCATACTCTTCACCTTTATGCTCTGTTGCTTAGCGGACACATGCATTTGGAGAGGGCCTCTGATCATGATCAACAAAGTGTGTCTGTGAATTTTGATATTAGGGTAAAGTTACCATATGCTGCTGGAGTTTTGACTGTGAACAATTTGTTTGAGAGCAATAGCTCTTTGGGACTTAGATTCACCTAATCACCCCACATACTGACCTCAGTGAATTCCAGAGAGCTGCTGATAGAAGCTCTTTCTTTTGCCATCAGAGTTCAGGCTTGAGTTGTATAGAAAGGGAAGCTACCACAGGCCTTTGCCATGTCTGGCACAGAGCAAAGCATGGGAAGGTGTTAGAGCACCTTGATGGGAGGGGATAAAGGTACCTGTAAGCTCTGAGCAGTAGCGAGTTACTATGAGGTATACAGTTGACCTTTGAACAACATGGGTTTGAACTGCATGGGTCCACTTACATGCGATTTTTTTTTGTAAGTACAGTACAGAACTGTAAAGCCCAGTTTCCTTATGATTTTCTTAATCACATTTTCTTTTCTCTAGCTCACTCGATTGTAAGAACACAGTATATAATACATATACAAAACATGGGTTAGTCAACTATTTTATCAGTAAGGCTTTCAGTCCATAGTAGGCTATTAGTAGTTAAGTTTTTGGGGAATCAAAAGTTATACGAGGATTTTCAACTGTGGGGGGGATCAGTGATCCTAACCCCCTGGTTGTTCAAGGGTCAACTGTATAAGAAACATCGTTTGTAGCCTAACGTGTGGCTTTTCGCAGTTCATCTGAAAATCTGGCTTTCTTTTTGGGCAAGGCTGTGAGGCTGACAGAACTTGTGGCCTTGTGGTCACCTTTCTTAGACTGTCATGTGCTGAGTCACCATATTGGTCTGTAGGATTGGACTTTGAAAAGTGAGAAAGTCACCTAGTTCTGATAGGAGTCAGGGATAGCCCATTCTTTGTTAGAATGCCCAAATGCTGGTCGTGCCTTAAGGCAGGAATCTTTTGGAATGGGTCAGGAGAGGGCCAGTCTGATCCAGGTCTGTGCCTGCTCTAGTCTATATATGGCTCAGTAGAACAGACACAGTAGGCTGCTACTCGCTTTCTCCCTTTCTCAGACCGTAGGAGAGCTTCTATTGGTAAGGCCAGGGCACGGTGAAGGCAAGTACTGTCCTTAAGGAGTAACCTTGATGATCTGTCTCCTGAAGCAGACAAGAGAAGGGGGTGGGATGCTGGGAAGAGAAAGCTGAAGCCTCTTCCTGCCTGTGCTCCCACCTTCCTTCCAGGACCCATCATCATCCACGCTGATGAAGCAAGCTCAGAAGTCTTGTACCCCAACTACCAAAACTGCTGGAGCCTGCGGGAAAGAACCAGGTAACTGCCCTGGGTTCTTGCTCACCAGTGGGGGACAGACAGCCTTTTACTTTTGCTGGCCTACTCTGCCTGAGCCCAGGGCCTGCCTAGGCTTGCCATGTTGGTGGATAAGGGGTGGGAAGGATTGCTTTACACTAAGGCCTGACATTGCTGTCCAGGAAATGAAGAAACTCTTGTTCACAGTGGCAGGCTCATAGTAAAGGTACAGCAAGCTCGGGAGTAGCCACATGCCGGGCTGGAGAGATGGTATGTACAGCCTGAGTGGGGTTTGCCTTTACAAACCATTGTCCTCGACCATCGCGGGCTCTCAGAGGGGCAGAAGAAAACACCGACAGGTTAAGTTAAAGATGAGTAAGCTAAACCAGTGGTCGAACTACAAATCCAGATGGTCAAGCAGAAGACAAAGATTTTCCTTCTCTTACTAATTTGCTGCCCTGTAGAATAGATTGGTTTGGGCTGATGGTGCTTTTCAGTGTTCAGGTATTTCCGGGCTGCACAAAGACTATATAGTGTGTGTGCCACAGAAGAGAGAGAATTGTTTTCAAGCAGACTTAGGCCATGGTTGTAATGTTTTTGGTATAACAGAAGAAAATGCTAGAGTGGAATCTGGAAGTTGAGGCTTTTATTCTAGCCCTGGTACCTGCTAACTTACTTTCATGTCATTTGAACTCCTAGAGCCCCAGTTGACTCATGTGTAAGATGGGACTAATACCAGCTAACCCCAGTGTCTTGTTATTGAGGAACGAATGAGATCCCAAAAGATGAATGAGACGCACTTTTTAAACTGTATGTTACTATACAATATATGGGATTACTTTTTATTTTTTGGCAGAGGCCGGAGGCAGGCTGCCTCCTTGCAGCCAGGAATCTCAGAGGATTTGCAAAAGGTGAAGGAAGGGATGGGCATCACCAGTAACGATGGAGTCGACTTCCTCAGCCTCTTTGACAATATGGCTGCCGAGCAGGTTGGATGACTGTCCTCCTCTAGCCCTGGGGGTGGGGGAGCCGGGGGTAGGAAGGCTTCTGAGTTAGAGGGGAGTGGGTGGAGGCAGCTGTAGTAGGACTTAGAGGGGGAATGGCTGTGGGAACTGAGGGATAGGCCACAATCAGGGAGGACTCCTTACTTGGTTAGGCGCATGGATATTTAACTCTAGATCAGAATTTCTTGAGGCATATTCTCCAGAATACCTGCGATGTGTGTATACTGTGGGCAGGCAGGGGTGGGGTGGGGGATGGGTGGGGGGGATTGTTGTCTAATAAAAGTTTCAGAATCCCTGTTATATCACTTTTGGAGAGTCTGTATGCACAGCAGCATATTAAAGAATCTAAGTAAAGAAAGTTGGTCAATCTTTAAATCTATTTCCCCCAAACTTATTTAGCCATAGAATCTTTTTATCTAATAAATACTGAAGACCACACAATGGGAAAGCCTTCTCTAGATTCAAAAGCCAGACTTGCAAAGGTGCAGCATAGCTTGGATCCTCCTTCCCTCTCTTGTCAGGATGACAGTGTGCTCTGAAGGCAGAAATGCCCTGTGCTTACGGGTCAAATAGATGTAAGGTTACGAGATGAGGGTTCATATAAAGTATTTACACGGCATACTTTTTAGAAATCCATTTTGGGGAAAATGAAAGTCATGTAGAAATTTATGAATTCCTTACTCTGTATTTTATTTACTTATTTTTTATGGTTTTAAAAAATACAAATGTTTTTCATTTTGAAGTGGGTGGGGAGCCATCAGAAAGGGAGGGAAAACAGCTTTTTTTTTTTTTTTCTTCTCCCCTGGGCCTTCAGATCTCTAGGAATTGCTTCAGAAGGGCCTTGGGGACGTAGCTTTTTGAGCTGTTCCGGCCCTCCCTGGGAGAAGACAGGCCCCTGAAGGCTCTGTGGCAGCTGATGAGCTGCCAGGCTCCGTGAACAAGAAGCATTTCTTTGTAAAACTGTCCCCGTGGTCCTTTCAGGTGCACAGCCTCCCGAGCTGCCCCACACTGAAGACATTTGCACGGATAATTGAGCAGAGAGCTGTGGACACAGCCTTGTACGTCATGCACGGGGAAGACAGGTGAGGAGCTTCTCCAGCTGCTGGCATCAAGTCACGCTTGGCCAGCCCTCTCAGTGTGTGGGGAAGAGGTTCACCCGGCCGGCTTACACCTGCCAGCTGGGTCTTAATATGTGCTGAGGTAGAAATCACCAGGTTCTGCGGGCCTAGTGAATGGATTCAGCCCTCTGTCCTTACACTTCTGGAGCTGGGTCTGGTGACCTGGGGCTTCTGTTAGCTGTTAAACAGAACCAGGAGCTACCACTCAGCTGAGTTTCTCTTAATCACTAACTTTTCCCCCTTTCACTTTAAGTTTCAAAGGATTTGGGTGGGGAGAGCTGATGACCGAAAAATGATTGCTCACATTGTTCTTCAGTTTACAACTTACAAGTCATTTCCCTGTGCTCACCATGAGGGAGGTGTCATTATCCTTGACCTCGTCCAAGTCCTGGCTTTAGAGCTGAAGAAACTGGACCCGAGTGATGTGGGCTGTCTCACCTCGGCATGGCTAGCAAGTGGCAGAGCCAGGACTTGGACCAGATCTTCTGTCAGTGCTGTGTTTTTTACGTTGCTGGGACTTAGGGCTTTGTTTTTAGAAGGTCTGTTTCTTGCCTACCAGAACGGAGAGTTTCTCTCTTACCAAATTAAAACAACAACAACAACAACTAGAACAAAAAACACCTTTCTTTGATTGGTTAAGAACATTTGGCTTACACTCAGGATAGGTAACTTGGTAGAGGAGGAGACGGGAAATAGAGGATCAGTCCTGGGGAGGAAAAAGCAGCTAATGTTTTAAGAATTTGCAGGGCCTGTTGCATAAGAGTAAGAATCTCTGGCTGCTCTTCTCCCACTCAGAGTCAGTGCATCCAGAAGATTCCAGCCACACCGCCCAGCTTGCTACTGCTCACTATGCTTTGCCGCCTTCCCTCTCTGTTCCTGAAGTGGCCCCAGTAGACCTAAATTGTCACTCACTGTCCTCCCCGCCTCACACACACACACTTAGTAAATATTTCAGGCTTTGTAGCCCATGCATTATCTGTTGCAGCTGCTCTTCTCTGCCAGTGTAGCGTGAACACAGCCATAGATGATATGCAAACAAGTGGGCGCAGCTAGATTCCAATAACACTGTATTTACAAAACAGGCAAGTGGGTCGGATTTGGACAATGGCTATAGTTTAAGCATTTTAAACAAGATCTGATTCTTCCTCCCATTTCGGTTAGCTCTGGTTTCATAAAACTGATGTGTCTTCAAGGACAAATTAGATGGACTCGCAGTGCCACCCAGCTTGACTTGGCCTGCGTACATTCTTCTGGAAAGTGTATGTTGCATACAGTATTGGTTGCCTGCTCCTCATCCATTGCATGTTGATGCCTTGACTTAGAAAGGTGGTCATTTATTTACCCAGTTGCCATGAAAGAAAGATTGGTCTAAGCCCATCCTGAATACCCTGCTCCCTTTTGTCCATGATTGGGCTCTGGGAATTCTGGAAGAGGTGTTTTCCCCCTCTTTGATCAAAGGTGAGAGGCACCCACACCAAGTCTTTTGGCCGCTCACTGGCACAGCTCCCTGCTTTGTTTGGCACCGTGAGATGGCAGGCGCGCAGTTGCAGTAACCACCTTGTGATCCCGAGGCGGCAAACCCGAGGGTGAAAGTGGTGGAGCCACAGCGCCTGCCCTGCGAGCGCTGCTGCTGAACTGTGCGTTACTCCAAATAGATAGGACACGTCCTCACAGTCCAAAGAAGAGGGGCTGGCACCTGGGAAGCAGAGCTCAGGATGCTGTTCCTCCTGATTACTTTTCTAAGGGCCTTCTGGAATTCCTGATCACTAGACCCTGTCCTTCCCAGCTTTGTTCTTCTATTCCTGGAGGCCTAGTTCTTCATGACGTATCCCAGTTACCAGTCCCATCGCAGGTGTGTTCTTACCGGGACGTACCGTGGTGCTTTTGTAGTAGGAGTCTTTGTGCACAGAGGGCCCTCAAACCGCAGGCGGTGCCGTCTGTCCCCTTCCTGCCTGTCGCTGCCCCTCACGCATTCCTTGTCTTCTTCTCCGCTCTGACTGGGCTCATGAGGCCAGCGGGCAGACCCAGCCTGCCCTTCCCGTGTGCCAGGGCCCGCCGGCTGCCTCAGTGTTGTTTCCTTGCCGTAGGGAAAACCTTCAGATGGCCGTGGGCCCGTTGCTTCATATCCTGGAGAGCAACCTGCTGAACGTCGTGGACCCTGGCACTCCACCCGGCAAGACCAGGTACCTGCCGCAGCAGCTCTGCTTTGCGCGGCTGAGGGCAGGGGGGCTCTGGCTGCGGGGAGGGAACCCAGGTTTTAGAGGGGCAACAACCAGGCCGACAGTGACCGAATGGAGTTGTTTAAGAGGCCATGGGTCCCAAAGATGTTCCCAACATCGTTACCTTTCTTCCTGCTGCACCTGTCCTACCATGGCTTGAAATTTTTATGTTAGCAAGAAAGAACGCTAAATTAATTAATTAATGTAATTAATTAATTTATTTTACTAACTGAACATGTATGAAAGAGTAGCTAATTATGATGTCACACCGATATAACGGCTTAATAGGTTGTTTAGTTCGAACACCTTCACTGAGTGTACAGAAGGGTGTGCTATCCACCTGGCATTTTTAAACTTTGGAAGGAGGTCCTGCGCGTCCGTCGCCCCTTTCGTAGTGCCCGGAGCCCCAGTGCGGGGCACGGGTTTGGAGCGTGATGTGTCCCGGGCACTTGCCGGGCAGAGCGTGCTCTGCGGGTGGACAGCTTCACACTGCCTGCGAGCTTGTTAGTTCTGACCGACTCACTGGGTCAGAATCTGCATTTTCACAAGCTCCTCAGGGGGTCTGTGTGCACCCCACTATCGGAGAAGCACGGCTGTAGGCTGCCTTCTTGAGAGAGATTGTACCATAGCTAGAAGTGCACGCGTGTGGGAACGGGAGGGGCCGGGGAGGGGAAATAGGGATATTCAGGAGCTTTGGGCCAGATTTATAACAGAGATTGTGCCAGCGCCCTTCCGTCTCCTCGGCACCTGCAGTGACAGCACATCTCTAACTGGTCCTGGCCACCTTGCCCCCCTCGACCTTACATCATAGAATACTAGTGCTGCTCTTTTTTTTTTTTTTAAAGATTTTATTTATTTATTCGACAGAGATAGGGACAGCCAGCGAGAGAGGGAACACAAGCAGGGGGAGTGGGAGAGGAAGAAGCAGGCTCCCAGCGGAGGAGCCTGACGTGGAGCTCGATCCCAGGACTCCGGGATCACGCCCTGAGCCGAAGGCAGACGCTTAACGACTGAGCCACCCAGGCGCCCCTAGTGCTGTTCTTCTAGTGGAGGAGTGAACACATCAAGTCCTCGATCTTTCCTCGGAGATAGAGGAAAGGGGCAGGCACATATAGATTAATATGGCACCTTTCTTACTGATGAAAGCCATTGGGAGCATATGTTGAAGGCCAAACGGGCTTCTTAATAGTCCTTTGAAATGAACTTAATTCCCCCAAACTGCAAGCCTCGCAACAAGGAGGAGCACGTGCTCTACTAAACTCACCGCACGGCTGAGCGTAAGAAGAGCATCTGCCACAGGCAGGCACATCCCAAGGAGAGACGGGAGCTAGGGTCAGGCCATACATGCTCGGTTTCTACTTTAAAGGTCACCCAGGGAGGAGCGAGTGGGTGGGTGGGCAAGCAGGTGGACAGGAAGGGACCAGGAGAGCTACGCCAGTGGTGATCCCTTCTCATGAAAATGTGGGGGTAGGAATGAGGTTTCCCCCTACCATCTCCTTCAGAGGAGTTTTATACCAGGCTGACTGACTTCTGGATGTCACCTGGTTTCTGAGGCAAGTGTTGTTTCTTACTCAAAGGAGGCAGACAGTGTCCTGGCCTCCAGAGTCCTGAGGTGAAGGACTGTGGACTCTTTTCTCCTTGCAGAAAGCTGTACCTCTACGCAGCTCATGATGTGACCCTCATACCTCTCCTGATCACCCTGGGGATTTTTGACCACAAATGGCCCCCATTTGCTGTTGATCTGACCATGGAACTCTACCAGCACCGGGAATCTAAGGAGTGGTTTGTGCAGCTCTATTACCGCGGGGAGGTAAGACCTGTGAGGTGCAACTGGGCGGTAGCTAGGCACCCTCCCTCGAACCCCACCCACCTGGTTTAGCACCAAGTCTCCCTCCTCAGGCTCAGTGGAGTCTCCTTGGTACAGTCAGCTCTCTGGATCTGATGGTATGGCTCACAGCCATGACCCAGAGATAAGGCAGAACAGGAAATATGGTGGCAGGCTGGGACTTGGGCCTTACCGCACGTCCTGCTGCGGACTCCTAGAAACAGGACCACCCTCCTCTTCCCCTGAGTGTCTCTGTCAGGATGTAAGATCCTGACTGGGAGGCCTGTTTTGAAAATTAATGGTGGTGCCTTTGGGAGGCGGTGTGAGTCGTCAGTGCTGGTGGGGCCTCGGCTGCTTCTGCAGGTTGCTGTCCAGGGCAGACGCTAGAGCGTCTCCCAGCGATTAGACCTGTCGCCCTCCCAGCCTAGGGGTATGATGTGACTGGGTCTCCCCAGTCAGTTCAACAAGCAGTTCTTGAGTGACTGTCACAAGCAGGGCACGGTGCTCCTACTCTGGAAGCTGACCGGCTGGCGGGGCCTTCCTGGCTGTTAGGTGTGCGCGCGCACACCGTCGGGTCGAAGCCTCTCAGACCTCTGGGCACAGGTGAAGATAGCAGGCCAGCGTCCTCAGTGGCCTTGCTGAATTCTGTCTCTTCCACAGGAGCAGGTGCCAAAAGGTTGCCCTGACCGGCTCTGTCCACTGGACAAGTTCTTAAACACCATTTCAGTTTATACCTTGAGCCCAGAAAAATACCACACACTCTGCTCTCAAGTACAGGTGATGGAACTTGGAAATGGGGAGTGACTGATTTGTACAAACAGGATGTGTTGGTTTTTCAATAAATGCCTTTACACCCTGCCTCTGGCTGTCATGTTTGGGAAGGCAGGAACAAAGGTTAATGTATTTTAACAAGGGTTTTATTTCCTTCCAGTAGTTATTCTGAGGTCTCTTTTTGAAACGAGGAGAGGTGTTGAGACCAAAGGGGCATTTCCTATTTTGTTGCTTGATTACCATGTCCAGAAGCCTCTTCCATGATGCAGGCTGGGGACATCATGACCCTACTGAATAGTGTTGGTCTGGGACCTGAGTTCTTTTTCCCTGTCTTCATTTCACAAACACATATTGAGCACCTACTACGTAGTGGGAATTATAAAAGTGAAAAGGTTCTGCCCTGAAGTTGGTTTAGCCCAGTGGGCGAGGCAGATAAGTCAATGATGGCAATGCAGCATGTTTCATTCTGTGATAAGGTGTATCAGGGCTATTTGGGGACAGACAAGAAACCCCCCAGCCCCAGCTGGCAGGGGCCGGGATGGAGCAATTTAGAAAGGCTTTTAGAGAGGTTCCGTCCTCATCTGAGTAGGAAAGGTGAGTGAGAGTTAACCAGGTAAGCAAGGAGGAAAGGGTGTTGTGTGTAGGTAAAAGGTAAGCTTGGAGGTCAGGGTACGTTGCTGGTGGGTGAAATGGAGCCCTGCTGTGGAGCCCCAGCTGGAAGATACAGGACAGACTCTCAGCTTCTGGTGGCTGGAGCTCCTGGAGCAAGGATGAGGGCTCTGCAGTGGCGGGCTGGAACAACTCTCAGCATAAGAACTCCACCTTTAACTGGGCCCCCAAAGGTACCTGATGATCCCCCTATTATCCTTATCCTTGTCAATTTTGTCATTCTTCCCCAGAAGCTCTTTCAAACTTGCTCTGATCTCAAACCACCAATCTCTTAGGGAAAATAGCAGTCAAAAAAACCTTTCCACGTCCAACCATCTTTATGCTGACGGTTCCCAGACCTACTTCTCTAGCTGAAGTTTTTTTCATCTGAGCTTCAGACACTCATGACCACCTGGATGTCCCAGAGGCACAGAATTTTCCACATCAGAATCAAACCCCTCTCTCCTCTCAGACCTGCTCTTTCCTCAGCCTTCTGTATCTGAATGAAAGACACCTCCATCATCTACTCAGTTGCTAAACCAGTTACCCATCCTTATCTTTTCCTCTCACGTTTTCCTGCATCTAATCAGTTAAGTTCTAGAAGTCTCTCCTGTTTACTCTTTCAGTCTATCCACATCTTTCCATCTTTGACCGCTGTTGTCCCCTCCCCATCCTCACTCTGATCACTATATTTCTTATTTCACTAAGAAAGTAAAAGCAACCAGAAGAGAATTCCATGTCACCTTCACCGCAACCACCACCAAATCTCTTAACCCATAAGACCTTCCTTCCTGTTACTAAGAATGAACCATCCCCACTCCTGTCTAAGATCAACCTCCAGCTTTGCACTGATTCCTACAATTCTCTTTTTTCTGCATTGTTGCTTTCATCTTCCTACCCTAATTATTCCCATTAGCATACAAATATGCTGTAAAATCTCCTATCTTAAAATTTTTTCCCACATCTTTGAACTGCTATGCTACTTTCTTTCCCCTTCACAGCAAAACTTATCAAAAGAGTCCTTTATACTTGCCATCTCTGATTCTTCTGTTTCCTTTCTGTCTTGAACCAACTGTGATTAAGTATTCACCCCACCACTCCACGGAAACAGCTTTTGTCAACATCATCAGCGACCTCTGAGTGCTAAATCCAATAGCCAATTTCCAGTCTTACTCAGCTTCTCATCAGCAGTCACGGAATATTTTCTTCATTTGGCTTCCATGACAAATACGCTCTTGGTTTTCCTCCAGATTCTCAACTTCTTAATTTTTGCTGAATCTACCTTTTCCTAATCTCCGAATGTTGGAGTATCTCAGGGCTTAGTCCTTAGATCTTTTCTCTACCATTTCTCATATGATCTCAAGCAGTTCCATAGTTTATTTTATTTTTATGGGTCTGATTCTGCTTTTTACTTGTTCATGTGTTATGTTTTTTATTTTTAATTTATTTTTATTTAAATTTTAGTTAGTGAACATACAGTATAATATTGGTTTCTAGTGTAGAATTCATCACTTACATACAACACCCAGTGCTCATCACAAGTGCCCTCCTTAATGCCCATCACCCATCTAGCCCAGCCCCCACCCACCTCCCTCCATCAACCCTCGGTTCTCTATTAAGAGTCTCTTATAGTTTGTTTTTCTCTCTCCTTTTTTTCTTTTCTCCCTTCTCATATGTTCATCTGTTTTCTTTCTTGAATTCCACACATGAGTGAGATCACATGGTATTTGTCTTTCTCTGAATGACTTATTTCACTGAGCATAATACATTCTAGCTCCATCCACATCATTGCAAATGGCAAGATTTCTTTTTTTTTTTTTGATAGCTGAGTAATATTCTATTGTATATATATGTACACCACATCTTCTTTATCCATTCATTAGTCGATGGACATTTGGGCTATCTCCATGGTTTGGCTATTATTCATAATGCAGCTATAAAGATTGGGTGCGAGTACCCCTTCAAATCTGTATTTTTGTATCCTTTGGGTAAATTCCTAGTAGTGCAATTGCTGGATCGTAGGGTAGTTCTTTTTTTAACTTTTTGAGGAACCTCCCTACTGTTCTCCAGAGTGGCTGCACCAGTTTGCATTCCCACCAACAGTGCAAGAGGGTTCCCCTTTCTCTGCATTCTTGCCCACACCTGTTGTTTCCTGTGTTGTTAATTTTAGCCATTCTGACGGGTTTGAGGTGGTATCTCATCGTTTTGATTTGTTACTTCCCTGATGATGGGTGATTTTGAGCATCTTTTCATGTGTCTATTAGCTGTCTGGATGTCTTCTTTGGAAAGGTGTGTCTGTTCATGTCTTCTGCCCATTTCTTAACTGGATTATTTGTTTTTTGGGTGTTGAGTTTGAAAAGTTCTTTATAGATTTTAAAAACTAATCCTTTATCAGATATGTCACTTGCAAGTATCTTCTCCCATTCTGTAGACTGCCTTTTAGTTTTGTTGATTGTTTCCTTCACTGTGTAGAAGCTATTTATTTATTTATTTATTTTATTTGTGTAGAAGCTTTTTATCTTGATGAAATTCCAACAGTTCGTTTTTGCTTTTGTTTCCCTTGCCTCCGGAGACGTGTCTAGTAAGAGTTGCCACAGCCGAGGTCAAAGAGGTTACTGCCTGTGTTCTCCTCTAGAATTTTGATGGTTTCCTGTCTCACATTTAGATCTTTCATCCATTTTGAATAAATTTTTGTGTTTGTTGTAAGAATGGTCCAGTTTTATTTTGCTGCATGTTGCTGTCCAGTTTTCCCAACACCATTTGTTGACGAGACTGTCTTTTTTCCATTGGATATTCTTTCCTTCAAGTATTTCCATAGTTTAAAATATTTTTACACAATGGCTCCTAAGTTTTTACCTTCAATCTGGACTTTTCTCTTGAATTCTAGCTTCATTTCAACTGTCTACTCAGTAGCTCTAAATGGATGTTTAGAATAATTTAATTTATATTAAACTTCCCATTGTCCATGATAAACTCTTAATTTTCTTGCCTCTCCAAACCTACTTTCTCCACAGGCTACCCCATCTAGGTAAATGGGACTGCCCTTCATGCAGTTACTTGGGCTAAGAACTTGGGAATTACCCTTGCCTCCTCCCTGTTTCTCATGTCCTGCATCTGATGCGTCAGTAAATCCTATTATGTCTCTCTTCAAACTATATCCAGAACTGACCTTCTCTCAAGACTTCCATTGTTATTTAGTGTCAGCATCATCTCTCTCCTGTTCACAGTCTCCCTGTTATTGCCCTTTTCTTTTCCCCCCACTCTTCTTAGCATAGGTGCTTTTAAAATGCAGTCAGATCATGTCACTCTTCTGCTCAGAATTCACCCCCGGCTTTCCATCTCAAAGAAAAAGCCAGTCATCAAGGGCTTACGACATCCTCTCCTATCTCTTCTCACTGTCCTCCAGCAGCAGTAGCCATCTTGCTGTTCTTGTATGCCACATAGCCCTGTGTCATGTCCTTACCTCAGCTCAGGACCTTTGCACAAGCTATTCCCTGTCCTTGGAATGTTCTCCTAATATTTGCATGGTTAGCTTCCACTCTTCATTCATATCTCAGAGTGCATATCTCAGTGCCATCTCAGAGAGGCCCTCCCATATTATCCTACATAAAAATTTCAGACCTTTGTCTTCCCTCTACCTCCAGCCTTGGTTATACTCTATCACCTTGTGCTGTAGGCTGAATTATGTCCCCTCAAAATTCATATGTTGAAGTCCTAACTCCCAGTACCTCAATGTGACTATGTGTGGAGATAGGGTTTTTAAAGAGGTAATTAAGGTAAAAAGAAGTCATATGCGTGGGCCCCAATCCAATGACTTACGCGAATCATCATTAGAGGAGAAATTAGGACACTGACACAGAGGGTAGACCATGTGAGGACACAGGGAGAAGGCGGCCCTCCATAAGCAAAGGAGAGAGGCCTCAGAAGAAATCAACCCTGTCGACACCATGATCTCAGACTTCTAGCCTCCAGAACTGTGAGGAAATACATTTCTGTGGTTTAAGCCACAGAATACTGATCTGTTGTGTTTTGTTATGGCAGTCCTAATCAACCAATACACCTTGTCCTGTTTTTTTGTTCTCTGATGGTATTTATCAGTGCTTGATATTACACATCTATGTATTTATTTTTCTGACTAGAGCGCAAGCTCCATAAGAGCTTCTCCTTGTGAAGATATGCCCGCAGCATCAATAGTGCCGAGCACATGCTAGCACTAGAACATTTGTTGAATGGCACTACTATCCTGGGGCCCATGATCAACTTCCTGGGTTACTTAGTGGCTTCCTAATGAGTCATATCCTTTCTTGCCTTTTGTTTCCCTTTTAGACCTGGCCCCTCCTTACTTCTCCAACTTCATCCCTCACACCCTGGCCAGATTGAACTGTTTTAGGAAAAGGAAGTGCCGCTCCTCTGGGCTCTGGACTTTGGTACACATTGTTCCATTCCCTGACTCCTGACACACTTCCTTTGCCCATCTGATCCCTGCTCTAGACGCCTCTCATGTTTCTGCTTGTCTCTCAGTGGCGTGCTGTCTATCTTGTTGATTACTGTGTTCCTAGAGCCAAGTACAAGACTTGGTATAAAGTGGGCTTCAGAAAAGATTTATTGAATGGATTCTGAACTCCCCTTTGCCTGGCATAAGGTGGCTTCTGTGCACTCTTCCCTATTCACCACCAGGGGGAAGCATGGAGTAAAGGAAGACAGGTAGGCTTCTTCCGGGTTCCAGTTCGGACGCCACTATGTGCTTCTTTGTGACCCCCGACGCAGTTTTCTGAGCCTGTTTTTCCTCTCATGTAAAATGGAGATGATTATACCTACTAATTAGGGTTGTTGTGAGAATTAATTGAGTAAATGCAAGGGACTTCAAAGAGTCTTTTTTGCCCTTTTGCTGTTTCTGCCCTGTAGACTCTGAGCTGTGACAGGTTTCCTCGCCTGGTGGGGAACTTTGGCAGTGCACTTTCCAGCTGTCCTCAGCAGACGGTGTGTCCTCTCTTAGCCCTCACCACGGGGAGTGTGCCTGCGTGTACAGCAGAACCTTGGCGCCCTCGCTCACCAGCTATGTGGCCGTGGTCAAGTCACTTAACTTTTCTGAGCTTATGTTTTCCCCACTATTAAACAGGGATGTTAATATTTGCCTACCTGACTATCTGTCCTGAGGGTGGATGTGAAAAGCACTTCATAAACTCCTAACCTGCTCTTGGTCTTGACTCCTTTCTCTTAATGTTCTTAACATGAGTGCTGTGCTGTTAAGGTTACAAGGATTTGTGGAGTGGGTCTCTCCTTGGATGGCCAAATTTAGGGCCTCCCAAGATAGAGTAGTCACTCTTCTCCCATATGCCCGGGCTTGCTTGGGCAGATGGACTTCAGCGGGAATTTACCTGACAAATCGTCCTGAGGGCTGCATGGCTTATCTTACTCACAGAGCTCTTGGCTCTGGCAGGCACTGGGATGGAATAACTGTCTTTAGACAAGGCCAGTCACTGTTATGTGCCAAGTCCCCTTTAATAGTTCCATGTAGATGGTTCAAACGACAGCCAGGTGTTCAAAACTCTGAAGGGCCCACCTACAGAGAAGAAGGAAGAGAGAGTCCCCATGCCGCCCCACCCCTAGTCCTCAGAGCACCGGGACCTGGCATGCTGACCTGTTTATATTTATTGTAAGCAACTCAGGTCTTTGCAAGTGGTACCTGACATTCCTTCTCAGCTGGAATCCTCAAGGGCGCTGCCCGTCTATCTGCAAAGGAGGCTGGGAGGAGTTAAGAGCAACTATTTTGTTTACTATATGCCAGGAAGTATCATTCTTCAACGTTGGGGCTAAAGCTGTGGTTCCCTGTGTACCCGGGGGCTGCTAGAGAAAGTGGGAGGCCCTTTGCCTGGCTGGGGAGTTCTCTAGGAAGATGGCTGTGTGCTCTGTTCAGACCCTGCCCTCGTAGTCCTGACCCTCCCGGTCTATCCTGCCAGCCTCTAAGAACCTGGTCCCTGACTAAGGGTAGGGCGAGAGAGAGCTGAAAAGCACTATCCTCAATAAACAGCTGGTCTTCCCAGGACTCCTTTTTCTCTACCTGGCTTTTGAAATACGAGCTTCCTGGGCACCTGGATGGCTCAGCTGGTTGGGCATCTGCCTTCAGCTCAGGTCACGATCCCAGAGTCCTGGGATCAAGTCCTGCATCAAGTCCCACATTGGGCTCCCTGCTCAGCGGGGAGTCTGCTTGCCCCTCCCCTTGCTCATGCTCTCTCTCTCAAAATAAAATCTTAAAAAAAAAAAGGTTGGAGTTGGGGTGAGGGGGGATACCCAAATCTCCATTTTGGAAGCAAAGATCCGAACTAATATCAGAACTTGAGAGAGCACTTGTCTTGGAGTCACAGGCTGTAAGTTCAGGTCCTACCTCCATATGTACTATCTGTGTGACTTTGGGTAAGTCGGTTAACTTCTCGTTAACAAGCCCGTATAACCTCATTTGTGAAACGAGGCTCTAATGTCGTGTCTCCTTACAGAATTACCCCTGGGTTCTCATAGATTGGGTATGTCATGCACTTAATAATACGAAGAGAGACGTGCTATACGGATGTAAGGCATTGCTCACGTTATTGCTCAAAAAGCCGCCTCTGAGTGTTCCTCCGGCAGCGTTCTGAGCGTTCTTCTGGGGGTTCCTGACACATGGGCACCCAGTCCTGGGTAGTGTGCCGTTGGTGATGAGATCCTGGTGACTATTTTAGGGGAGCTCAAGCCACTCGTGGGATGGTTGAAAGAAGCATCGACCTTGGAGTAAAGAGGCAGGGATTTGGATTCCAGCCTTACCACTTTCCTGGGTCCTGTGACCTTGGACAACGTGCTTAACATTGCAGAGCCTCTGTTCATCTGTATAATGAGGCAACTGATGCTCTCGGTGAGGGGGGGTTGGGGTGGGGCAACTGGTAGAGAGTTAAAGCAAAATAACATTACGAAAGGTCTGGAACATGGTAGCCACTCAAGTACAAACTTTGAATCTGCATCTTCATGTGTTTGGGCCTTAAAGGAACCAGAACTCACAGCTCGCCGTCCACCCAGAAGTTTGAGTCACTCCTCGCGGTACCGAGGTTTTTAGAGAAGGCAGGCACGTACTTTGAAGTCAAGGGATGACCTAGGTAGGCCAGGAAAGGACGAATGCCGTGAGGCTGGGGCCAGTGGTGGTGGGGCTGTTTATACCAGTTGGGAAAGCAGGGCAGTCTTCTCTGAGGCCGACTTTCCATAGAGGAAAATCTGGATTCAAGAGAGAGTAAAAGTCTCAAAGGTAAAGGAGAGATGCAAGGAAATGGCCTGCACTGAATCACTGCAAGGACAGTATTCATCAGAGAATTAATTTGGAAGGAAATAGAGTGTGAAATAGCAGCAAAGCTTTCAACTCTGGGCACTGTGGCCTTCAGAGGCTTGCCAAGGCCCAGCCTGGGAGCTACCTCCAGAAAAGCAGCCGGGGGATGCCCAGAGACCACAAATTGCTGAGCTCGGAAGGAACTGATTGAGTGTGTAATTAAGGGGAGGGTTGTATGACACTCGGGTAGGTAGAACTTGATGGGGTCAAACCAGCAGGGCTTCTGGGAGATGAGCGAGCAGTCCCTGGAGCTGTTAGTAACTGAAGCCAGATGCATAAAGTTAGCTACAGCTTACCTGGGCCTCGTGGGGACGAGGATGGGCGTGCTCAGGAAGGGGAAAGGTGGAGTGATTGCTCCCTAAGTCCAAGTGTCCCCAGATGCTCACTACCTTAGTGGTTCTGTTCCAGGAGTGAGGTAACACTACAGAGCAATGGGAAGAATCTCTGGAAACTGAAAGGGCAGTGACTCTTGGCTGTGACTTGGCCGAGGTCACATAGCACGGAGGAGCTAGATTCTGAGTCCTGATTGTACATCCGGAGTGTGTCTTGCTGTGCCACAGTGATGGTGACAGCTGGGAGGGAACTGGTCAGAACGTGAAGAGGGAGTCCTGTATCAGGCAGTAGGGAAAGGGTATCATTCACAGTATATTTGTGGACAAGATGGGTATGTGGAGGTTGGATACTGAAACAACTAGATGTATTCATAACTGGTTGAATTCCTACAGCCCAAATCCTTAGTGTTACCTAATCCACAAGGCCCCACGTCACAGGACCCCTGCCCGCCCCTCCAACCTCACCCCCTACCTCTTGCTCTCCCCTCAGATCTTGAGACATTGGCTCCGGCTTATCATTCAGACTTCAGCTTAAATGTTTATGTGTATGTTTAGTTTCGCATTTACCTTTGTAGAGAGACAACAGAAGCCTGATGGTTGAACACACAGGCTCTATAGCCATACTGCCTAGGTTGATACTCCCATCTTTTAGGATCTGTGTGATCTTGAGCAAGGGATTTAACTCCTTTGTGTCTCAGTACACTTAATCTAGAAAATGGGAATAATAGTATTTACCTCACAAGAATTTGTGAAGAGCAAACATGTATGGTGTTTAGAACAATGCCTGGCATATAAGAAATGCTCAATAAATGTCAGTTATTATTATTTTTTGTTTTTGTTTTTCTTATCCTACGTCTCCTGCTCTGTCATCAGCAGGAACCTTGTCTGGCTTGTTCACTGCTGGGCATTTCTCTAGCACGTAGATCATGACTTGGCACATAGTAGGGTCTCAATACATATTTATTGCAGAATTAATTTGCTGAATTATTTGCTGAATTAGTAAAGTAACTAATTCAGTAGGCAGTCATTTTTCAGGGAAGTGTTTTGTGTTGTATGGTAGGCCGCTGCCCATTTGATCATGTTTTTCAATAGTCTGAGGAAAAATACGACTGAATAACCAGAGAGTGCAGGCTGGATATGCTTACTAAAGACATAAAACCAGGAGGAATAGCTTATTGAATGACCGAATGAAAGAGTGAATAAATGATAGGTGATTTGATATGTCCGTGCTAATATCTTTTTTTTAAATCCTGGGCAAATCTTATGGGATGAAACTTTCTGGGAATAAATACAAAGTTCTTGATCTCAAAATCAGTTGCCCACAACAGGGTAAGGGTTGTCGTGAGCAATTTGTTCCATGTGAGTCAACAGTATGATGTGTTCCTCAAAATTCATAAATGTGCTATCGAACCTGAAATGAAGGGGGATGGTCCTGTTCCATCCTGCACAGCTCAGAGCATAGCCAGAGAACTATGCTCAAATCTGGGAGTCAGACTTGCTAGCGGAAATGAACAAAATGGATCATCAAGGGGGAGGAACTCAGACCAGTATGTGGGCTACAGGCACATGTAGACTTTAGGTCAATATAAGGAAAATCTGAAATAATCTGAGCTGGCCATGGATGAATTGGGCTACCTCAGAAGATTCCTGTCACGGAAGGATTTTGAGATTACACTGGCATTTAGCTAGAGTATTGTAAAGGGTCATACACCATCCAGGGGGCTGGAATAAATGGCTTTTAAAGTCTCTTCCCACCCTAAGAACCTATGGCTCTATGATTCCATAGCATCTTTCATTCCCTGTGAACAGTCAGAGGCAGGCCTCATTTTTCTTTTCATGTGGTCAGGAATGGGGTTTGGTCCTCTAATTTGGTGATTCTGAACTTTGAAGAAGGAAAAGAGAAGTGCCTGAGAATCTGGTGACCTCATATAACCCTGTAAAAGTCCACCACGTTGGGCCAGATGGGCTTGGAGGTGCCAGGGAATAGTAGCCCTTGAAAACACCTTCTTGCTGCTGCTACCACCAACCCATCTTACAATTTCCACTCTGGTGCAGCTTTCTCTAAGGTTTTTCTGTGCTACCTTTCAGTGCCCAGGAGAGTAACGAGAGCGTTCCCTGGGTCTCCCTTCTGAAAGTAGAAATAGTTTCCAGCTCCAGCTAGAACCTTCTTACTGCCCAGCCAGCACTTCTGCGAAGCTTTTGAATTTACTCTCTAGAACAGCCATGTCAGACCTCTGCATTGCAAGCCCAGGGGTAAATCTCAAAAATGCTCTGATAACTCAGCTTATACTAGGCATATGCACATATGTTATCTGATATCCGTCTCACAAAAACTCTGTGACACTGAAATGTAAAGCAGCTGGCTCAGAGAGATCAAAGTCAATGATCCAGTAAGAGGCAGAGGCAGGACTCAGACTCCCACCTTTGACCTTGGGGTCAGCTTGATTTTCTCCCCATATCCTCAACTCTGTCCTCTGGGATGTTGGTTTCCCTTTGCTTTGTCTCCTTTAGCACATGCGGTATGTCCTTCCTTTTGGTATCTTCCTTTCTCCAAAGCTTACCTTCACCCATGGTTCTTTCTGGTTCTTTACCTGCTTCTTGTGATCTTCCTGCCAAGGATGGCATGAATTCTCTTGTATCCTCAGTTCCTCCCATTCAATTGGTTCCTTTCTTCCTGTCTTAAAATAATAATATTTTCATTATCTTGAACTTTCTTTGTTTTCCTTCTAGCTGTCATTCTCATTTTCTTGCCAAGTACTGTCAAACCTACTAAGTGAATATAATTCAGTGTCTCCTTGCCTTTTTCATACCCAGGCCCTCTTCCCTGGCAATTTGCCTTCTATTTCTTTACCAGAAATGCCCTCGGGGAGACCAAAGCATCAACTGATCAATTTTGAGAACCATTCTTAGTGTCCTCACCTTCCTTGATTCCTCAGTAGCATTTGGCCCTCTGGACCACCTCCTATTTCTTGAAAGCCACTCTCCCACCCCCTTGGGATTTATGTAACTAACTCTATACTTTTGTAGCTACCCCAGTGACTTATTCTTTACCTGGACAACCAGTTCCCCATCAGTTACATGAGAGAGGTGGGCTAGGGTCATTTCTAAGGTTTCTTCCAATGCTATGAATTTCAGGGTTTTTTTTTGTTTTTTTTTGTTTTTTTTTTTTTTGCTGGAACTTCTTCCACCCCTTCTGACTGTGCCAGTCCTTCGTGACTTAGTTCTTGTCCCTCTACTTGGTTCTCTCTACTGTCACTTCCATGGAGAGATAATCCATACTCATCTCCATGTGGAGGAATTCACATTTCCATAGCTATTCCACACCTCTCACTCCCCTGCCCTTATGTCCGACTGTCTGCACATAGAAGCTACATCATCCCTTCATGCTTAGCACTTCCTCAACCCCAACGAGCACTGGCTTCCTAACTTCCTCAATTTTTACCCATGATACCAGCAGCTTGGATGAGGTGTGGGAGAGAGGAAGCTAAGGGCCTCTAAGCTACATTCTGAGAAAAGAAGAAGTAAAAAATAGGCCCAGTACCTGGGGAAAAGGATCTAATAGAGGAGCAACAAAATGAAACCATTTAACTCTAGATCCTTCTCTCTTCCCTAATAAGTCTTTCCTAAGAAGAGAACCAATCTTCAAGCCAAAAAAAGGCCAAACGTTGTTGGGATGGATGAAAATCTTAGACAGAGAGCACGTAGTACCTGGTTGCTGTTCATGAGGTCAGATCTTCCTGTCCAGATGCATAATGCCTGAGGGAGAGGAGAAAGTTCTAGATGTTACTCCAGAGACTAGTCTAGAAGAAGTTAAGATACTTTTGGATTTTTAGTCTCAGAGAGCCAAAATAAAAGGCAAATTTGGTCCTAGTGTTTCAAAACCCATAAAATGAGAGACTCCAGAATCTGAAGACCAAGAGCTCTTTGTCCCCGGTAGCATCTGGAATGGACTCTTAAGTAAGTAAAAGTCTGTGAGCACTTAGGAAAGAAAGCAGTAATCAGCATTAGGAATCAGCAGTTAGTGAAACTATCTCTTTTCTGTTTGGGTTAATAGACCAATGAATCCAATATTCCCAAGAAATTTGATAAAAGTCTTTCCAGTTGGATTATGTTTCTCAGTCTTCACGTTGGCAACTTCTTTTTCTTTAGTCATGTCATACCTGTGTTTGTAATCACTTGTTCAATGTCTGACTTCTTAGTAAACTATGAGCTTGGTGGGGACAGGATGCGACCATGCCTGACAGTTTGCTGCCATATCCATAGTGTCCAGCTTTGTATATTCTGACAAAAAAATAAATAAAAGAATCAGTTACTAAATAGGTAGATGTTAAATGTGAGCTGGATGATAATAGACTTATAAGTGATTGCAAAAGTACATTTAAAAGTTAATAAATGACTGAATCGATGTCAATCTAAAGATTAGCTCTAACTATAAAACTCTTAGAAGAAAACTTCATGGAGAGGAGGCAAGATGGCAGAACAGGTGACCCGCATTTCATCTGGTCCCTTGAATTCAGCTAGTTGTCTATCAAATCATTCTGAACATCTGTGAATTCAACCTGAGATCTAAGAAAAGAATTACTGCAATTCTGCAAATAATGACTATTTTTTGCAAGGTAGGAGGTACAGACACGCAAATCAGAGGGGATATATTGGAAGATAAACTGCGGGGTTGGGGGGAGGATGGGGCCTCCATAAGCCTCCTACTGGAAAGTGATACAGCAGTGGAGCACAAAACCAGAACTTGTAGAAGTCTGCTCCAGTGGGGGACATCCCTGCCTGAAAGGTGCTCAGGCAGCTAAGCAGGGCGGAATCCTAGGTGGGACAGCGTGGTCTCGGGATCCCAGGGGACACACAAAGAATGGGGGTGCCTGAGTGTGGCAGAGTCCCCAAGCATTGGAGCAGGGAAGCTGGCTACAATCAGCAAGCCTGGGAGTGGGCTCTCAGCTCGGTGTTGCCATAAACTGCAAACCCCAGCATGAATGGGCTATCAGCGGGTGCCCAGCAAGCAGCAGAACCGCAGTGAGACTCCCCTCCTTCCCCTGGGAGGGTCCACACTGGTTGGAACTGCAGGAGTCTGCAGAGTGTGGCACACATGAAAGTGATTGCTTTTCCCTGAGGGTGCACTGAGGAGGGGGGTCATGATCTTTCAGCTCCAGGGTTGGAGATTGGGGCGCTGCCATTTTAATTTTCATCCTCTAAAGAGGTGCAAAAAGGCTTCAGGGAACAAAAGCCACATAGAACAATGGAAGCAGGTTACAATGAGCCTGGCCCCTGGCAAGGGTGGTGGAACTCCGCCCAGGCAAAAACACCTGAGAATCAGGGCAACAGGCCCCTCCCCTAGAAGGCCAGCAGGAACATCAGGCAAATACCAAGTTACAGATCACACAGAACTGAAAAACTCCAGCACTAGGGGAAAATAGTATATAGAATTTGAGGTTTATTTAGTTTTCCAGTTTAAAATTTTCTTTTTCTTTTTTTCCTTTTCAACTTGTTTCTTATTTCATCATCTCTTTAAGTCCTTTTTAAATTTTCATGTTTACATTTACATTTTATATATTTTTCATTTTTTACTTCCTTTCACTATATTCAGTTTTATTTTGTATAGATATATAAGTTTTTCTTTCTTGGGGCTCCTGGGTGGCTTAGTTAAGCATCTACTTTTGGCTCAGGTTGTGATCTTTGGGTGTTGGCATTGAGCCCTGTGTTGGGCTCCCTGCTCAGTGGGGAGCCTGCTTCTCCTTTTCCTTCTGCCCCTCCCCCAGCTTGTGCTCAATTTCTCTCTCACTCTCTAAAATAAATAAAAGCTTTAAAAAAATTAGTTTTTCTTTCTTTACAATTTTGGGATCTAGTGTCTTCTAACAAACAGACTAAAATACACCCAGGACCAAGTGTAATCACCCTGTTTTGTCCACCCGTTAGATTATATTCCCTTTTCCCTTTTTTCTTTCTTGGTTTCTGATCTCTTCTGACTTGTCTAGTGTATATTTCACTGGGGTCACAATTGATACTTTTCATTTTTTTCTCTTGTTCTTCTGTTCTTCTCTGGACAAAATGGCTAGAAGGAGAAATTCACAACAAAAGAAAGAATCAGAGGTAATACTCTCTGCCGTAGATTTAATCGATATGGATATAAGTAAGATGTCAGATGTGGAATTCAAATTAATGATTATAAAGATACTAGCCAGGGTTGAAAAATCATAAAGGACATAGAGAATCCCTTAGTGCAGAAATAAAAGAACTAAAATCTAATCAGGCCAAAATTAAAAATGCTTTAACTGAGATGCAGTCTAAAATGGATGCTCTAACAGCTAGGGTAAATGAGGCAGAAGGGAGAGTCAGTGACATAGTGACAAAATGATGGAAAGTAAGGTATCTGAGGAAAAGAGAGAAAAACAATTACTGGATCATGAGGGGAGTCTGAGAAATCAGTGATACCATAAAGTAAAACAATATTAAAATAATTGGGGTCCCAGAGGAAGAGGAAAGAGAGAGAGGGACAGAAGGTATATTTGAGAAAATCTTAGCTGAGAACTTCCCTAATCTGGGGAAGGGCATTCAAGTCCAGGAGGCACAAAGAACTCCCCTCAAAATCAACAAAAGTAGATCAGTACCCTGACATATAATCCTGAAGCTTGCAAATCTCAGAGATAAAGAGAAAATCCTGAAAGCAACTTGAGACAAGAAGTCCTTAATGTACAAGGGTAGGAACATTAGACTGGCAGCAGACCTATCCACAGAGACCTGGCAGGTCAGAGAAGGACTGGCATGATATATTCAGGGTACCAAATGAGACAAACATGCAGCCAAGAATACTTTACCCAGCAAGGATGTCATTCAGAATGGAAGGAGAGATAAAGAGCTTCCAAGACAAACAGAAACTAAAAGAATTTGTGATCACTAAACCAGCCCTGCAAGAAATATTAAGGGGGATCCTGTAAGTGAAGAGAGAGCCCAAAAGTAACATAGACCAAAAAGGAACAGAGACAGTATTCAGAAAGAGTGATGTTAGAGGTAATACAATGGCACTAAATTCGTATCTTTCAGTAGTTACTTTGAATATAAATGGCCTAAATGCTCCAATCAAAAGACACAGGCTATCAGATTGGATAAAAGAGCAAGACTCATCCATATGCTATCTACAAGAAACTCATTTTAGAGCCAAAGACACCCCCAGTGTGAAAGTGAGGGAGTGGAGAACATTTTATCATGCTAACAGACATCAAAAGAAAGCTGGGGTAGAAATCCTTATATCAGACAAATTAGACTTTAAACCAAAGACTGTAGTAAGGGATGAAGAGGGACACTATATCATACTTAAAAGGTCTATCCAACAAGAAGATCTAACAATTATAATATTTATGCTCCTAACTTGGGAGGAGCCAAATGTATAATCCAATTAATAAAAAAATTTAAAAACACATTGATAATAATACGATAATAGTAGGGGAATTTAACGCCCCACTCACAGTAATGGACAGATCATCTAAGCAGAAGATCGACAAGGAAACAAGGGCTTTGAATGACACACTGGACCAGACGGACTTCACAGGTATATTCAGAGCACTTCATCCTAACGCAACAGAATACACATTCTCCTTGAATGCACATAGAACATTCTCCAGAATAGATCCCCTACTGGTCACAAATCAGGCCTCGACCAACATAAAAAGATTGAGATTATACCATGCATATTTTCAGACCATAATGCTTTAAAAGTTGAACTCAGTCACAAGAAGAAATTTGGAAGGAACACAAATACATGGAGGTTAAAGTGCATCCTACTAAAGAATGAATGGGTCAACCAGGAAATTAAAGAAGAATTTTAAAAATTCATGGAAACAAATGAAAATGAAAACACAACTGTTCAAAACCTTTGGGATGCATCAAGGGCAGTCCTAAGAGGGAAGTATATAGCAATACAAGGCTCTCTCAAGGACCAAGAAAGGTCTCAAATACACAACTGAACCTTACACCTATAGGAGCTGGAGAAAGAACAGCAAATAAAGCCTAAACCAAGCAGGAGTTGAGAAATAATTAAGATGACAGCAGAAATCAATGAAATAGAAACCAAAAGAAGAGTTGAACAGATCAATGAAATTAGGAGCTAGTTCTTTGAAAGAATTAATAAGATAGATAAACCCCTAGCCAGACTTATCAAAAAGAAAAGGGAAAGGACCCAAATTAGTAAAATCATGAATAAAAGAGTAGAGATCACAACCAACACCAAGGAAATACAACCAATTATAAGAGAATATTATGAGCAAGTATATGCCAACAAATTAGGCAATCTGGAAGAAATGGATGCATTCCTAGAAACATGTAAACTACCAAAACTGAACCAGGAAGAAATGGAAAACCTGAACAGATCCATAACCAGCAAGGAAATTGAAACAGTAATCAAAAATCTCCCAACAAACAAAAGCCCAGGGCCAGATGGCTTCCCAGGGGAATTCTACCAAACATTTAAAGAAGCACTAATATCTATTCTTCTGAAACTGTTTCAGAAAATAGAAATGGAAGGAAAACTTCCAAACTCATTCTGTGGGGCCAGCATTACCTTGGCCCAAAACCAAAGAGCCCAAGAAAAAGGAGAATTATAGACCAATATCCCTGATGAACATGGATGCAAAAATTCTCAAGTTACTAGCCAATAGGATCCAATAGTACATTAAAAGGATTATTCACCATGACCAAGTGGGATTTATCCCTGGGCTGCAAAGGTGGTTCAACATTCACAAATCAATCAATGTGATATATCACATTAATAAAAGAAAGGACAAGAACCATATGATCCTCTCAACTGATGCAGAAAAAGCATTCGATAAAATATAGCATCCTTTCTTGATTAAAACTCTCCACAATGTAGGGATAGAGGGAATATACCTCAATATCATAAAAGCCATATATGAAAAGCCCACAGCAAATATCATTCTCTCTCTTTTTTAAAAGA
Organism: Ursus arctos; assembly: GCF_023065955.2. Classification (NCBI taxonomy): domain Eukaryota; kingdom Metazoa; phylum Chordata; class Mammalia; order Carnivora; family Ursidae; genus Ursus; species Ursus arctos. The sequence continues at coordinate 4,247,554 of NW_026622786.1, forward strand.
TTTTATTTATTTATTTATTTGACAGAAAGAGAGTGCGCACAAGCAGGGGGAGCGGCAGTCAGAGGAAGAAGCAAGCTCCTGCTGAGCAGGGAGCCCAATGCGGAGCTTGAACCCAGTACCCTGGGATCATGACCTGAGCCGAAGGCATCACTTAACCAACTGAGCCACCCAGGAGCCCCCGAATGTCATTCTCAATGGGGAAAACTGAGAGCTTTTCCTGTAAGGTCAGGAAACACGACAGGGATGCCCACTCTCACCACTATTGTTCAACATAGTACTAGAAGTCCTAGCATCAGCAATCAGACAACAAAAAGAAATAAAAGGCATCCAAATTGGCAAAGAAGAAGTCAAACTCTCTTCCCAGATGACATGATACTTTATGTGGAAAACCCAAAAGACTCCACCCCAAAATTGCTAGAACTCATACAGGAATTTAGCAATGTGGCAGGATATAAAATCAACCACAGAAATCAGTTGCATTTCTGTACACTAACAGTGAGACAGAGAAAGAGAAATTAAGAATCTCATTTTCAAATGCACCCAAAATCATAAGATACCTAGGAATAAACCTAGCCAAAGAGGAAAGGACTTATACTCTAAAAACTACAGAACACTTATGAAAGAAATTGAGAAAGACACAAAGAAATGGAAAAACATTCCATGTTCATGGCCTGGAAGAACAAATATAGTTAAAATGTCTATGCTACCCAGAGCAATCTATACATTCAGTGCATTCAGTATGGAAGGTCCTCAAAAAGTTGAAAATAGAGATACCTTAAGACCCAGCAATTACACTACTAGGTATTTACTCCAAAGATACAAATATAATGATCTGAAGGGGCACCTGCACCCCAATGTTTATAGCATCAATGTCCGCAATAGCCAAACAACAGAAAGAGCCAAAATGTCCATTGACAGATGAATGGATAAAGAAGATGTGGTATATATCTATACAATGGAATATTACTCAGCCATCAGAAAGGATGAAATCTTACCATTTACATCAATGTGGATGGAACTGGAGGGTATTATGCTGAGCAAAATAAGTCAGTCAGAGAAAGACAATTATCATATGGTTTCATTCAAATGAGGAATATAAGAAACAGCACAGAGGATCATAGGGGAAGGGAGTGAAAAATGGGATGGGAAGAAATCAGAGAGGGAGACAAAGCATGAGACTCTTAACTATGGGAAAGAAACTCAGGGTTGCTTCAGGGGAGGTGGGTGGGGAGATGCGGTAACTGGGTGGGGGGCATTAAGGAGGGCACGTGATGTGATGAGCACCGAGGGTTATACGCAACTGATGAACTACTGAACTCTACATTTGAAGCTAATGATGTACTATATGTTGGCCAATTGAATTTAAAGAAGAAAAAAAGAAAAGCTTCATGACATTGGATTTGGCAATAATTTCTTGGACACAACACAGAAGCATAGGCAAGAAAAGACAAAATAGACAAGTTAAACTTCATTGAAATTTTAGAACTTTTGTGTATCAAAGGATACTATCAACAGAGTAAAAAGGCAGCCCATGGAATGGGAGAAAATGTTTACAAATCATATTTCTGGTAAGGGATTGCTATCCAGAATATATAAAGAGCTCCTACAATTCAATGCACAAACACATGCACACACACAAACAAAATGGGCAATTCAAAAATGGGCAAAGGACTTAAATAGACATTTCTCCAAAGAAGATATACAAGTGGCCCATAAGCACGTGAAAAGATGTTTAACATCACTTGTCGTCAGGGAAACGCAAATCAAAACCTCAATGAGATACCACTTCACACCCATAAGGATGGCTATTATTTAAAAAACCCAGGGGCACCTGACTGGCTCAGTCAGAACATGTGACTCTTGATCTTGGGTTGTAAGTTCGAGCCCCGTGTTGGGTGTAGAGATTACTTAAAAGTAAAATATTTTTTAAAATAAAAATTAAAAACCCAGAAAATAACAAGGATTGACAAGGATGTGGAAAATGTAGAACCCTTGTACATTCCTGGTGGGAGTGTAAAATGGTACAGCCACTGTGGGAAACTGTATTGGCGGTTCCTCAAAAATTTAAGCTTAGAATTGCCATATGATCCAGCAATTGCATCTCTGTAGTTAAAGAAGTCAAAAGAGAAAAGAAGCTAAACAAACAAATTTAAGGAAAAAAGTTAAAGAGAAAGGAAGTGAAGGCAGGGACTCAAATAGGTATTTGTACAGCCATGTTTATACAGCATGATTCACCATAGCAAAAGGTAGAAGTAACCTGAGTGTCCATAGACAGAAGAACGGATAAACAAAACGTGCTATATCCATGCAATGGAGTATTATGCAGCCTAAAAAAGGAAGGAAACTGACACAAGCTACCACATGGATGAACCTTGAGGATGTCATGCTAAGTGAAATAAGCCAGTCATAAAAGGACAAATACCATATGTTTCCACATATATGAGGTACTTAGAGTAGTCAAATTCATAGAGACAGAGACTAGAATGGTGGTCGCCGGGGCTGGATGAAGGGGGAAATGGGGAGTTATCGTTTATTGGGTACAGAGTTTCAGTTTTGCAAGATGAAGAGTCCTGGAGATGGATGGCGGTGATGGTTGCGTGACAATGATGGACTTAATGCTGCAGAACTGTATACTTAAAATCGTTAAAATGGTAAATTTTGTTATGTATTTTTTTACCACAATAAAAACAAATGCGTTAAAAAAAAAAGGTAGTTCTAACTGTGAGCTTCAGGATTTTATTCCAGGCCCTTTCATCACTTGGATGAAAATCGTAACATCTTTGTTTCTGATTTAAAAAAATCAGAGAAAACCAATGCAAAGGATATTAGAACACGTTTCTAAGGATTCTGGGATAATAGATCACAATTAGTATTGAAATTAAAGAGGAATAATTGTACAATTCTGAATTCAAGATAAAAAATAAGCAAAAAATATATGGAATTAGGAGCGATGATTTGTTTTACATGCAAAAGATCTTGGGATTTTCATTCCCTAAAATTCCAAAGTAACCCCATAGTGGGGGGAGGTAAGCTTTGGCCTGTTAGAAGAAGTGTGTCTAGATAAAGAGAGACGACAGTCTCACCGTGCTCTGAGTTGACCAGGTAGTACGAGGGCACCAAATACTGTCTGTAGCTCTTAGCAGTGTACTTTCAAGAAGGTTGTAAACTGTAATAAAGCAGGATAAAACTATGGGACCTTTAGGAAACTCAAAACTGGACCTCATGGGTCTTGATTGATGAGCCAGGGGATTTAGCCTGGGAAGAAGAAAATTAAGAGGGACCTAATAACTGTTTTCAAGTATCTGAAAGGCTGGCATGTGAAATAAGGACTATCCTTACTCTGTATTTACTCATAAGGGCAAAATTGGGAGGACAAAAAGCTAAACGAAGCCTGATTCATTGTGTGCAAAATTTTCTAAATATTAGAACCGATGGCATTCAATAGCATGGCCTCCTGTTACTGGACGGTCACCTGCCAGGACTACTGCAGGGCAGGAGGTTGGTCCTTTCCAAAACCATGATTCTTTCAGTTTCTTGGTCTCAAAATCTTGGCATCGTGACTCCTCCCTCTTTTCTCCCCCAGTATCTGATGAAATCTTCGGGGTTCTTCCCTCACAGCTCTGTTGGCCCCACCCTTCACTCTTCATTGCCAGCAGCCTCCCCTCCTCAACCCTGGAGGACTTGTGCAAGCCACCAGTCAGCTTTCTGCTTTTGGGCTGCCCCTTGCTTCAGTCCATTCTGCATGTCCCTGCCAGACCCATTTTATACACTAATTATCTTATCATGTAATTCCCCTGGTCAAGACTGAAGAGTGGTTTCTACTGCTTCCCATATCGAGAGATTTCCTTTCTTGGCTTTTGGGGTCATTCTTCTTTCCCTCTCTTTTCAATTTCATTCTATTACTCAAATGACTATTTTGGTGAAGCTGTTCCTTTCAATGTCAACTAGTCTGATCTTCTTCCCCTGTTCATTCCCACTTCCATTCCCTCATTTGTGTTGTCCCTCTGTGTGTCCTCCACCCTCAGCTTTATTATAGGGACCACTTCATGTACCACAACAACCATGGCATCTTTCCTGGCCATCCAAATCCACACAGATCCTTCATTTCTCTCATTCATTTAACAAGTATTTACAGATTCTTCTTAGAATGTAAGCACTGTGGTAGATGCTGGTGAATACGTGGTAAGAAAAATTCATTTCTTGACTTCATGGAGTGGGTGAGATAGACTAAACAATTTCTATAAGGGACACAAATGGGATATTGTGATACAAAATGGTGTGTGTGTGTGTGTGTGTGTGTGTGTGTGTGGTGGGAATGGGTGGGTGTTCTGACAGGTAATCAGAAAAAGACTTTCTGAGGAGGTAAGAAATAAGCTGGAACCTAAGGAGGTGAAGGCATCAGCCACTGGGAGGGTCCAGAGTCAAGAGCATGCTAGTCGGAGGAAACGGTGTGTGTGAGTCCGGAAGCATGAAGAAGAGCTTGGCACACCGGAGATACTGGACGTAGAATGGTTTGGCTGGAGCATAGTGAGTTAGGGTAGAAGGGCATGAAGTGAAACTGGAGAGGTGCCTGGTGCCTGGTAGGCCATGTGAAAGATCTTTGATTTTATATGAATTGCGCTGGGAAGCCTTTAAAAATCTTTAAGGAAGGAATTGATGTATATGAGCTAAACATTTTAAGATTGCTCTATGTGGAGAGTAGACTGAAGAACAGCAAGACTGGAAACAGAAATTAAGAAATGAATGGAGGGGCACCTGGCTGGCTCAGTCAGAAGAGCCTGCAACTCTTGATCTTGGGGTTGTGAGTTTGAGCCCCACGTTGGGTGTAGAGATTACTTAAATGAATTTTAAAAAAACTTAAGAAAAAAAAAAAAGAAATGAGTATAACAGACCAGGTGAAAGATGGTAACTTGAACTGGAATGGAAAGAAGTAGATAGATTTAAGATATGTTTGGAAATAGACATAAAAGGATTTGCTTGCTGATGGTTTCCTGTGAGAAGTAAAGAATTCAGAATGACTCCCTGTGTCTGACCTGAGAACTAGGTGGCTGGACCTATATCATATATGAAGATTAGATGTGGGGGAAATTCAGAAGTTAAGTTTAGGACTTGTTAAGTTTGAAGTGCCTGCAAGACTCTCACAAGCCAGTGTCAGGGTGCCAGGTGACTCTACAAGTCTAGAACTCCTACGAAAAGGCAGAGAGGGAGATAGAAATTCTAGAGCTATTAGCATACAGCTGGTGACTGGATGAATTAGAAGAGTAAGCAGAAGGCCTAGGACCAAGCCAAGGGCCTGTTTGTATGATGATGGGAATGATTGAAAGCAAGGGCAGAGATTCATGATGCAGGAAGGGGGTCAGAGGTATAACCACGAGACCAGTAACTTCATTCTGGATGGCCCTAGTCTGTCTTTCTTGGCTAATGCAGTAATTATTTCAGTATGTAATATGAACACGGACTATGGTGAGGTGGAGAAAAGAACATGGTCCTACTCTGTAGTCATTGCTGGCATGTATCTTCTCAATGAGACGTGTGTACGTTCCTTGCAGGCAAGTACTGCAACTTCCTTATGTTCCCCTGTGCCCAGCACAGTGCAGGGTATAAAGTGGGTGCTCAGTACTTCTTGATTAGGTGGTGGTTAAACCTTATAAAGGCCCTTGCTGAAACCATGGACTCTGTTGCACAATGCTAAAGATCATTTCTTGCCGGGGCCAAGTGATGCCTGGTACTTTGTATGGATATGATCTTTGTATTTCCTTACTGGTATTATTACACTTTTAAATAGTAATGATTATATTTTAAAGGCCTTGCAGGCACTAAGAACAACAGGAATGAAGAGAATTCTAGGGATTCTCTAGCTTCATTGACAAGGAAAAAACAAACGAACCTTCACGGCAGCGTGTTGACATTTCAAAACTGGCATTTAATTATTTACATACCTTAGTACATTAAAGGTACATATACGGTTATATAAATAAATCACTGTGTGTATGTGTGTGTGTAAAAATTTTTAATAGCACAACTACTGACAGCTAGAATAAAAAACTTCAAAGCCTGGGAGAACTTTTGCAGTTGGGGAACAAAATAAGTCACAGTAATCCATGATTTCCTGTAACCAAAGTGGATTTTTTCAACCTGTTCTTTGGAATCCCAGTGTCCTTCATAACTGCTTTGGGCTTTGAGGGGCTATTTTGCAAGGGAAGACTGAGTTCTTGTAGGTTTGGTGAAATAGCTGCATTTTTCCGTGCCTTAAATATGTGTGAGGATATCATTTCTGAACCTTCTCTTATCTTCTCTGTGATCATATACTCACCTTCTTCCTCTAGCAGTGTGGGTTGCCAAGCACGACTAAGCACTGAGCCATTTGGATTGAATGCAAGGTGCTGGGCCCGGCTCGGCTGCATTTGATGCTGAGAACCGAGCAGCCAGAAGCCTGTATCCAGAGCTCTTGTAGCCCCGCTGAGAGCTGAACGCTCCTGCTCGGATCAGATTGATAGGGGCGGATGGGCAGGAGTCTCCAGGGAAGGAAGCTCACGGAGGGTTTCCGTGTGGGAAGCGAGGAAAATGAAAGCTCCTGGAAGCTTGGTAAAGATGAGAAATAAACACAGGCTCCCAGGAGTCTTTAACAGAAAGAACTTGGGCTGCGGCAAAAAAAAAAAAAAAAAAAGAATCTTGAAAACTTCAGTCCGTCCTGAACACTAACGAACTAGACACTGAATAACATTGAGATTTGTAAGTTCCCTCTGCCCTCAACTCCAGCTCCAGACACTGGAGAAAAGAAGAGGGCGGCTAGTATAGAGCTGCGCGCACGCCGTATGGTATGAAGAACCAAACTTCCCAGAGCCGAGCGTCGTCCCAGACCCGTCCCCGTCTCGCGCCACAGCGAAGACCTGCACCTTGCTTGGGCTGGATTTTTTCAACCCGTTCTTTGGAATCCCAGGGTCCTTCACAATTGCTTTGGGCTTTGAGGGGCTGTTTTGCAAGGGAAGACTGAGTTCTTGTGTGTTTGGTGTTTTTCCATGCTTTAAATATGTGTGAGGAAATCGTTTCTGAACCTTCTCTTCATCTTCTCCGTCTGTGATCATATACCCTCCTTCTTCCTCTAGCAGTGCGGGTTGCCAAGCACAACTAAGCCCGGAGTCAGGAAGTTAACAGTTGGCGTGTGGTCACCTGTAGGCAGAAGACAGATAGCGTCTGTTATAGTAAACCAGATAAAGAGCCACGTTAAAGACAGAGACGATTTTTATTTCTACAATCCTCATAGCATACCTTCTTTTTGACCTAGTTTATTAACTCCCTCCAAGACAAAACGTTTGGCCACAGACCAGTTTTTGTGCTTTACAAACTATTTGCTTTAGAATGTGTCGTTAGAATTTTATCACCAGATTAAGATGCCATGACTTTTCTTAAATACAAGGGCTTGCGACTTTGAAAAACAGTTACTGGTCTAGGTGAGAGAAAAGGAAGTGGCAGTAAGGCTCGAGTTCTTTAAACAGCACAGAAAATACAATTTAATGTTTTTTAAAGCAAAAGAGATGAGTTTGTGAGCTGAAAGATTTTGCAGAATAAACAAGTCTTTGCAAGTGACCTTCCCGTGTTCTCCCACCCCATCCCCAGCCCGTCTCCCACACCACAGCACACTCCCCTCCTGAGGGGCCAAGATGATCAACTGAGTCCCTTGCTTAAAACGTTGATGAAGTTCAGGCCCCTCAGTGGGACACACCGGGCTCCCCGTGACCTTTCCCCCTTTGCTCATTTCTTACCTCCACCTCCTTTATAGCACCCATCCAGTTTCAAGAGGCAGGCCTTTGCTACACCCACTTCCTCTGTTTAAATGCCAACCACCACCTTCCACCCAGGGAAAAAATCACCTTCCCATTGGGGCTTCATGGTGCTTCCTCTCTGGCCGACTGCACTCTGCACCATCGCCGCAGTAACGACTGTACTGTTCTCTAATGATCAGTTTACGCACCTGTTTGTTCGTCCCAGCCTGGGCACGGTTCTGGACACACAGTAGGTGGTGGTTGCTGAGGAAATGAGTCCTTGTGTTAAATACAGCTTCCCTGTCCTCTCAGCACTTTGAAAGTTCTCAGCAAAGGAAAAGGAAATGACTAAAGTGTAGACCGTTTAAACGGAACACTGCCAGCACCCTGGCTGGGGTACCCCCCTGCCTCCGGGGAGGAGGAAGAAGGACTGAGGCCCAGAGCCCAGTACTGCTGTGGAGGTGCTGTGATTTCTCTAGTTTACAACAGCCAGGACCGGCTACATAACCTGGGGGGCCCAGGGCAAAATGGAAATGTGGGGTTCCCTGTCCAAAGATTATTGAGAATTTCAGCGGACCAAGCCGAGGCTCAGGGCAGCTGCACAGGTCACACACAATGAAAGCTGGCCCTGTTGACAGCAGGAGAATAGGGAGGCTGAGAGAAATTTTGGATCAATTTTTTTTAAAGAGTAGCTTTAAATCTGCAAATTTGTTTTAGAATTTCTATTTTCTCATGCCTTACCCCCCATAAGACCCCTACAATTATTTATTTTCATTTAGAAGTACATATTCTTTCAACATACTTATTTTATTCCACGTTGTTTTAGGAAAACATACTCTTTGTTAGTACTTAAGAAATAATGCTATGATCCACACCCCACCACTTAGCCCTGAAATGAAGTAACACATCATTATTGTATTTCCTCCATTCAGTCCCCCAATTTGGGGGAGACTGGCTGGGCTCGCACAGGATTACGTTAACATGAAATATCTTTATCAACCTTTTGTTAATTTGTAAAGATTAGTTCTCCATGCAATAGCATCCAGTCTCTGAAATGTGATTTTATTTCACAGCATTCTTAGTAAATTAGAAATTGTTCTGTTTAAACCCCAAATGAACTTAGTTTATCAGATATCATCGTGATGAAATGTTGTTGGTATCCGCTGACAACGTAAATGAATGAAGATTTATGAAGGAGTCTTTTCAAAACTCAACTACTCTGTGGTGGGCCGCTCCTTTGCACTGCTGCACGTTCTCCAGCAGGGGGCCGCGCGAGCCGTGCCACCTCCCCAGCTTCTCCCAGCAGGGGCCACCTCGCTCCAGCCCACCCTCGCCTCCCTCCCTCCTAGGGACAGCAGGAAGGGGACCACGCACTGTCAGTGAGCACAGCAATACTAGGTGCAGCAGGGAGCGGGGCCACCCAAGAAGCCAGTCCAGTGGACCCATGCCAAGTCGCAACCTTCCTTGGTTAGGGCTCTCATTTCCCGTTCCCCATGCTTAGCTGTTTCGCTGCTCTCTTCCATATACCTCAAAGCCAGAGAACCGAGGAATATGGCTAAATTCATGAAACAAAACGCTCATTTTACTCTCCTAAGGTAAACTTTTCACCATGCAGGACCATCTGAACAGATCTGATTGTGCCAGAATTCTTACACTTGAGCTCCACTTTCTCATCTGCAAAGGAGATGATTACCACCTCCTTCTCAGGCCCCTCAAAGATTCGCGTGAGCAACACCCGGAGGTGACTGGTGAGGGAGATGCTGCAACAGTCGTCTCGCTTCTGTCGCCTGGGGCTCTGGTGCTACTGAGACCACACGGCCGCCGGCAGTGGAAGAGAAACCGGCTCTCGAACACACTTGTCGGAGAGAGAAAGTCGCGGGAAGAACTCCCACTATAGAACACAGGCAGAGCCCAATTTGTGCAAGTTTGTCTGCAGATGACTCTGCACCTGCCGCTCCTCGCTTCTCTCTCACCTATGAACAAACACGCGCACAGACGCCCACTCACTCAGCTAAAAACGCCTAGGACTCAAAGAACTACCCACGCCAGAACAAAACCAAGTGCACAGAAACACCAACAGCCAGGGCTTCAGACAGGTACCTCGCAGGATGCAGTGCTGCGCGGGGGGGGGGGGGGGGGGGGGGGGGGGGGTGGGGTGGGGGTACGGGCCAAGCCCAGGCTGAGCAGAGCCCAGAGGGGATGCCGATGCCGGGGAAGAGAGACAGAAACCCACGGACTGTGGACAACCGTGATTTGCAGGCACAGTAGTAATGTTTTACCTTAGCAAGATCCAGGGACACTTCAGAGCTTATACAAATGACTGAAAATATACCTTCAACCTTAATTACTTCACACCATTAAATTGGCTCTCACAGAAATTCCTGGTAAAGACCATTGATTACCTCTAGAGGTAAATTTCAGCACTGGGGCAGGGCTGCTCCTCGGCCTCCAGCTGGGCTTCCATGAGGGAGGTAGGACAGGTGCACGGGATGAATCTTCGAGCGGTTATTCCTCCTCCGCAGCGAAGGTGCCTCACCTGCACTTTTGTCTGCTTCCCCTAACCTTCCTCATCCACCAGCCCGATACAAAGCGGCTGCGCTTCTTGGGTCACGTGGCAGCTACCGTGCCCAATACTAAGCAAACAGGAATCCAAATGAACCAAAAAGGCAGTTGGATTTTGTAAGAAACAATATATTTTATTTTTCTGACACCACAGCTCTGGTGAGTGGTTTTGTACCAAATTTAATGGAGGTTACACAGAACGTTTTACGCATGGGAGGGGGAGGGAAAGGAAGGAACCACAAAATTAAAAACAAAAACAAAATCCTGGATAGCTTTTAGCATCTGTTCCACTCCCACATTGATAAAATTCACTTGGGAATTCCTAATAAAAGGAGAACATAAAACAAGGCGGGCAGGGAAGGGCGTGTCGGGGAAGAGAAAGGAAAAAGAAGACCACTGAGCATCCCAAGCACAGGCCTTTCCCTCCCGGAGCCGGAGCCCGGACGACACTCAGCCTGGAAGGCGAGGCTTCCTTGGATTTACTTCCCCCAAATAACACCGTGTATTGCAGCTGCCAAAGGGAAACAGGAGGAGAGCAGGGGTCGTCCGCGGCGGGGCAGGGGGGAAAGAAACACACTTAACCAAGGAGATGGGGGAGGGGGAGGGGAGGGAAACGGAGAGAAAAACGTGAAGGTGGGTTTGCAGACTGGGAGAGACAGACAAGTGCCGGAGAGCACTCGAACTGAAAAACAAACGTCCTAAGCTTCATTATTTTTAAAAAGAAAAATCTCCCCCCTCCCCCCACCCCTCGCTGAACTTAGTTCCTTTTTTTGTGCTTTTCATTAATACTCTGCTCTGAGGTCGTAGTTTGGTTTTTTTTCTATACACTGGAGTTGAAAGAAAATAGTCCAAAGGTCTGAAGATGGGTTCTCCACCTAAAGTAAACAGCCCAGCATTCCTGTTCTCCTCTTGTCCCAAAGACTAAAGTCTCTGCTAAAATCCCTTTTACAATATAGTACAGTACACACAAAAATAAAGCCCAAAGCAAAAACAAAACCAGAAAAGAATCCTGGGAGAAGCCAGTCCAAAGGACGTAAACATACAGAGAACGGTGCAACACATGACCGATGGCAATTCTCAAAGCACAGCTACAGATTCCCAAAAGTAGGTGCCATCACGGGATACCCAAGTCCACAAAAATAATTTTTAAAAAATAAATCTTAAAAAAAACACACCTGTTGATTAAATGAATCATTTGTTTTCAGGTAAATCCGTACATTCTCGAGTTCCCCCCTCCCCCAAAGCAGCCCTCGGGTCTCTGTTCTCCTATTGCATGACCAACAGTACTCCTGGAACTCCCTCAAAGCAGCTCTCAGGACCTGGAATCTCATCTTGACAAGGATCGGCACATCCAATCTTAGCAGCTTAAAACATCATGTTTCCTGGGTTGCCAGGTCCTTGGCTAAATCCACCCATGCCCACGTCAGCAGCCATGCCCCGGGGCCTCATCTGTGGGGGGATCATGATGTTCTGTTGGGGTCCCATCATGCCCTGCATGGACATCATCATGCCTGGAGAGCCCACAGGCCCAGGGTGGGTGTAGAGCCCCGCAGGCCCCCGATCCTTGCCCGGAATCATGCCCACGGCAGCAGCTGGATTGCTCATCAGGGTGGGCTGGCCGGGCATTGTAGATTGTGCTGGTGACATCATCCGATGGTGAGGTCCCATCATGCCTTGCTGGAGAAAGGCTGGTGGTCTCATTGGGTTGTGGCCTGGCATGGATGGGGCTGTACCAAGAGGGATGTCCGGAGTTCCCACTGGCCCTGGACCTCCCATGCCAGGTAATGCTAGTCCCATTCTGGGGGCTTGTTCACCCATCATCCCCTGCATGTGCGAAAACCCAGGTCCAGGACCCTGGGGCTGTTTACGGCCTGGGACTTCCCCTCGAGGGAAATATTGCAGTGTCTGGCTAGGCTTCTCAGATGGAATAATGCGAGACAGATCGAACTCTGGTATTCCGGTGGCTCCAGGTCGGATGACCTCCTGCAGATCTGGGTCTGTAAACACCGAAGGCATGCTGTTCCCCAGGACGGCGAAGGAGTCAGGACCCCCGGGGCCTCCAGGCTTGCAAAGTGCTGCATCTGCTGAACTCTGAGGCAGGGTGCTGGGGCGGCCAAGGGGGCCTTCTCCTGGGAAACCCATACCTCCTGGGAAGTTGCCCTGCCCCCCACTGGGGCCATTGTGAGGGAATGGAACCTGCTGTGGAGGAGACTGTACTGGAGGGAAGCCCTGGGGGAAACCCATCCGTCCTTGAGGTACCATCGGAGGCTCCTGGGACCCGTGCCCCATGATGGGATTGTGTGACATCAAGCCGGGCCCCATTGGGACCCCATGAGGAGGTATGTTCGGTCCCATGGCATTCGGAGAGGGCATCTGATTGGAGTGAGAAAGTGGCTGGGTCATTCCCATTGGGCTGAGGGTTGGCATCGGAACCACGGGGTTTGGACCTGAAATTCGAGGATTCTGTGTATTAATGCCCATGCCTAGAAAAATAAAGATATCAAAGGAATCACCTTAACCGAGAGCAACTTAGAAAAACTCTAATAAATCTAATTAACAACAGCAACAACAAAGTCTTCGTGTATCAAATGTGCAAAGGACTCTGCTGGGAAAACATACAACCCAAAATCCCTGCCCTCGACAAGATGAAAATACATTTTGGAGCATACAAGCCAACAGCTCTACAAGAGGATATATTCTGAGTCTTAAACTGTACGACATAAGGGTACGAAGAACACAACTAGGAAGAAAGCCTCCTGTGTGGGAAGTTACAAATTAATATGCAAACCAATTTAGCCTTCTTCATTGGAGACACTGTTTAACATAGAAGGAGCGAATTTGTCTGAATGACTTAAGTATGATCCTCTTTGGAGAAAGAGGGTTGGTTAATCAGTCCTGCAAGTCCAAGAGTCAGAAATAACAAGGAAACCAAACAGTCCTTTACCAATTGACATTTGGCATTATCTTTTTTATACTGCCTTACAAACAGAGCATTCCAAACTCTAGGGTATATGAAACGTTAACGAAATGATAGTTTGTAACAGAAAAGGAAAGCGTGTTGGCTCTACTATAGTCTCCGGGACACCTAAGTATTTGGTTTCTCTATAGATTTACCACTGCGTATGGTGAGGACGGTGCTTGCTAGGAAACGGGGGCTTTCCCCTGTCTGAAATCCTGTGGCTGCCTGTGGTTGGAGGCTTCCCTTCCAGAAAAACACTTACGAACTAAAGCCATTGCGATCAGCATGTTAAAAAGAAACGGCTTTCAGTATTGCTCCAGGAGGATCCCCATCCCACTCCTACCCCCTCAAAAGGGAAAAAAGAACCCATCTTGGTACACAGAAGCATCAGAACTTCTGTAAGGAACTGTAAGAACTCTAAGGAAACCTGCTTTCTAATAAACACACCGAATCAAAGGAATGCAAAATTGCTTTCGTTTTCTTCCTCTAGCCAAGACACTTTAATTCTACTGATGGTACTCTTTCTCAACTCATTCCACTTCCATCCGTTGAGGTCTGCAGCCGTCGAAAACACAAGCGAGAAGTCTCCCTTTTGTCTAACACTGGCTCTGCATCCTAGCTTCCTGATTTCTTACCTGGCATATTATTCATTGATGGCAAGTTGGGAGAACGCGCTGGAGGGGAGTCGTCATCGGAGCTGGCCACAGTCTTGATGGCGTCGTGGTATAAAGGGGTAGAACTGGGCATTGCGAACTTGGACATTCGAGACATCATAATAGATAGCGGGTTCTGGGAAAGGGTCGGCTCTGGAGGCATGGTGTAAGGTGTACTAGAGGGAAGACTTCCAGGGATATTCACAGAGGCAGACTGGCTGGCTGTAGGAGGTGGGGGGCCACCTAGAACAAAGCAAAATAAAACAAAAACGGGCAGGGAATTAGATTCCTCTCGAAGGCTACTGGGCCCTATGGTTATGAACTAGCAAGGCCAGGAATGAGACAGATGAACAGTACAGTGTTATTAGACCCAGGACACAAATCATCAGTCTTCCAGTCAGGCTGTGTGTGTGCGCAGAGGGGTGACTGCACGCGATACGGAGGGGACAGAGCAGCAGACGGGAAGAAAACACACCAAGAATGCGCTAGAAACAGAACTTCAAGCTTGGGAAAAGCATGCTTTAGGGACAACTATCTTCCTGAAAAGAATGTGAATGCAGCAGATCTCTCCCTGGCCCATCACAATTCAGAATCCGACTCGGGGACTTGGTAAGCCAAGGAGCCAGACCAGCAACCGACCCCAGGTGCGAAGTGCGTCGCCCTGCACACGCGCTTGATTTGCACGACCAAGACGTCTGAGCTAAAAAGTTCCGAGGTGGCTGTTGCACTGTCCCGCTTTTGTGAACCGCTACCCAACTGAGAGAGAGACGCCTGAGCAGGGCAGGTACATCTTCTATCTTATTCTGAGTCTAGTTTCTCTCCAGCGGAGACAACACGGACCTAGTATTTACACCTCGGGGCTCATCTTCCACTGACCACCTCTGGTCCCAGTCACAAAACCACCATCATCAGCGAGAGCTTCTCCTCGGAAGAAAATACTGATAAATTGCCCCTGATCTGTGAGAACAGCAGTCTACCAAGGAGAAGGTTTGGGTAACTCTCTCTGTGGTCAACATGTATTTATGAGAACCACTCTCAGCAGCCTCCCCTTTCTGCTTAGGATCACACACAGAGCCTGTGGACAGCCCCTTCAAGTGGGCGGGTCTCTATTTAAAGAAGCCACATTTACCCACTGTCAAGGCATTTTATTTCACCCCACGTGTTCACTGTGCAAATGTAAATTACTCCACGAAATGACACAGGCTTCCCATTTTCCCTCTTCCTTGGAACAGTCCTATCTGACAAACCTATTCTGCACTAAGAGCCGCCTATCTCTGCCAGGATCGGACACTTGCGTGGAACCCTGTGGAAGTACTGATCATGCACCTGGCCACAAATACGTCCTTCCGGGCAAAGGCCACCTCCTCCGGTTGCATAATCTAGTTAGGACAGTTTTCTTAAAGTACATAAATCAGGCTTTTGCAATCTCCGGCTACAAGGTGCAACTGCAAGGATGCGAGCATACTGACCTGACTCTACACTGCCCAGCATGGCTGGGGAGGCCATGGTGAGGGGTGCTTTATGGTTTGGAGGGATCCCGGGACTCTGAAGGGGAGGTTTTGGAGAGGAGGTCCATCCAGGTGACGGGGCAGGAAGTGATGGAGACTTGAGGTGAACAGGCGAAGCAGCAGCAGACCCCAAGACAGGGGGGGACTTAATGGAAGCAGCAGCAGCTGGGCCCGCCAGCATGCCTGCCAGCTGCGATGGAGTCTGGGGGGACTTGAGGTTCCCCGAGGGCGAGCCCAGCATTGGTGACTGGACTTGGCGCATCGTGGGAGATTTCAGAGGGTTAATGCCTGGGGAATGTACCTGGCTGCCTGCCACAGATATATCCAAGGGCTTCCGCCCCAGGCCACGCTGAACTGGAGGAGCTGTGTTGAGGCTAGTGGGGTTACTGGAAGGGTTGAGAGGTAGTGGTGGCATATGACTGAGCCGGCTGTTAGTCCTTTGGTCGGGCCCAATTGGTTCTCTGAGATTCCGCAAGCCACTGTTGCTGCCTGGACCCTGAGACATGGGAAGGAATGGCCTGGGGCCCATGCCGTACTCTTGCTGGGGGTGCTCACCAAAGGGCAGGGGCACCATCTTCTGCTGAGCGGGCAGCATGTCTGCGCCACCTGGGCGTAATTTCATCATCTCCTCAGGGCCCGCCCCAGCCTCTCTCATCTTCTGAGGTATCATCTGAGGGTTGGATCCCATGCTGACGTTTAGACTGACATCTCCCTTCATCCCACTAGGAACCATCCCAAACTCAAGTTCCCGACCAGGGCCCATCTGCGGGGGCATTCCTTTGGGAAAGTCACCCCTGGAGGGACTCAGAGGGCCCTCAACGGGTATTCGAGGGAAAATGGGATTATTCCCAGGCTCCATGTGTCGCTGGGAGCCTGGGATCATCCTGTTCATCTCCACGCTGGGCCTGATGCCTTCTATGCTCATCCCCGGGGGGAGACCCAGCTGTTTCTCCGCCAGCTGCTGTTGGAACATCTCTTCGGACAATCCTTGGGGGTTTGGGAAGCGCTCCCCTCGGCCAGGACCACTGAAGACACCCTGGCCAGGCGGGAAGTTTCGACCATCTGCGATTTTTGGCACATCGTCTGGCCAACTGACTCCAGAAAGACCTGGTCTAGATGCTGGGTTGGGGACGTTCGGCCCCTCCATTTCCGAGTTGATCATCCCTGCAAATCCAGGGAGGCGCATCTGGCTGCCCGGCATGTTGGGGTGGGGAGCCATGCCCCTCGGGGGCAGAGAATGGGGCATGTTGATCCCATCGGCAAAGGGCTCTGCCCCGCCAGGCCCCCAGCCTTCACTGGGGGCCATCTGGTACGGAGGGGGAGGCCCTCGGACCACGCCCCGAGGCCCATGCTGATGGACCATCATGTCCTGGAGGGAGCACTGCTGCACCACCACTTGCTCCTGCTTCCTCCTCTTCTCCTCATAAAACTCCTGCTGCAGTTTCAGCCATGCTATCTGCTCGGGGGTCATATGGTCCAGGTGGTCGGGTCCCATGGGCCCAGCCTGGGAGTTCATGGAAGGTGGAACCATTTCATCCGGAGAGAAGGGCACATCTCTATGTCCTTGAGGGCCAAATGGAGCTCCCACATCTGTCCGGGGCCCGGGGCCCTTCCCTAGGCTTTGGGATTGAGCCATCATGGCCTGTATTGGCCCTTCTGGTTTTTTCTGAGGTCCATCTAGTACCCCAGTATTCTGCTGGGGTCCCCCACTTTGTCCTCCCGTGAATTCTTTCTCGTCGGGGAAAAGCATACGTTGGATATCTCGGAGCGTTTGTAAGGAGCGCTCCCGATGTTCCAGCTGCTCCTGAGACAGTCCATCGGGGTTCTCTCCCAGTGTGGGGGGCTCGCCACTGGACACTGGTGGAGGTGGAGGGGCTTTGGGATCTGCTGAAGAGCTATTGCTCCCCTGGGAGACAGGGGTCACTGCTCGGTTATTGGGTGTTGAGTTTGGCCCGGTACCGTCTGGGGGCAGTGGAGTGGAGCTGGCAGGACTGCCTACAGAAGCAATCAGTTTGTTTTCTACACCAGGACTATCCCGGTCCAGGGGACGCGGGGGTGCAGCAGGCTTGGGTGCTGGTGCCGGAACGGGTGGAGTCGGCTGCAGTCTGGTATTCTGAGACGAATTCTGGTCCTGGTTGGCTGGAGCTGGGGGCTGTTGTGGGAGGGGTTTTGGATCATTCCGAAGGGCAGATATCTGTGTGTTCTGAGGATAAACGAGATTTTAGAAATCATTGGTAAATTGTACAGAAAGGCAATTAAAAAGGCAAGACATGTTATAAAGGATTTGTCCCAGTCCCATAAATCTATTCTGACATTTGCTGTAGAAACTGCCCATGGTCAACCCCACTCTGGACATGGAGCCGTTCTGATTTTTTTCTTCCACTTTACTGTCAAATGGCATCCTCTTTCCCTTGCTGAAGATTAGGTTTCAATAACTTTATAAGCATGCCAGGGGAGAGCCACTCTGCCAAAGTGAATACATTTGAGTATCTATTTCGAGGAACAGGTTTGATATCACATGTCTACTGTGTGTTTCTGATTCAAAGAGAGATTAGTTTCTCGGTATGTGGGAGGCTGTACCTAACACCTTTTTCTTTTCCCCGAAAGTACAACTGGGTCTGTAGGCTTCTCATTGTCAATCAAGAGGTCTGATGTTTTCAGCTGAAAGAGAAAGTACTTGTCACTTACAGCTCTGTACTCCACCAGCCAGAGGAAGCAGGTAGGGCCGCTCTGTTTCCGTGTCCCCTCTGGCATGGTGACTACCAAAGTACTCCTCTCCTTGAGTTTCCAGGGGGCCTGACAGCTCTGGTTTCTGTTTTCAGTTTGTGATCACTGATTCCATAGTCGATAAGAATTTGTACATTAACTTTAGTAAGATAATCCGCAGGCAGGAAGCGTCTGCGGAGAAATCTGAGGCTATCTAGCTCACGGTGTCTCTCGATCTGTTCTTTCCAATAGGCAGCACACTGCCCTTCTTATAGGTTGGAGGACAGCCTCCCTATGATTTATGAAGTACCAGTACAGACACTACACTAAGTGCCGGTGAAAGCACCCTCCCCGCAGTAGGTGACACGGATGCTGTGAGTGTCTGGAAGAGGGATGTATGTGTGCTGGGGCTGAACCTTGGCACCGATGACGGTGCTGAAGGGAGGGTCCTGAGGAAGAACAGAAGGGCCCGGCCTACGCACCCCATCTCAGGGGTCTTTCGCCAGCCTCCAGCGAGCCGCATGGCCCCTTTTTTGATGTTCATTTATTCCTACTTGCTCACTTAATCCAGTCTGTATTTCCAAACCCCTGAGGCTCTTCCTTACCTCCCCACTTGCTCTCTGGAATGTTTCCCTGTGTGCAAATTTGTACACGAATCTTTTTATGTGTATCTCTGCATCGAACAGTCTGTGTTGCATAAATACAAAGACTATCTTTGAGTGTTCACATTCTGTGGGTATGTATGTAAATGTTTCCCTTGCAGGTACCCAGGCACAGATGTCTGCAGACAGAGACCGGGGTGGGAAAGGCTGGCCGAACGTGCATGACTCTGCGTGCTCTCGGTGTCTTCCGTGTCCCTGACTCCCTCGCTGTAGTGTGGAGGTCACCTTAATTTTCCTTCCAGTGCCATTTTAAGTTTGGGATTGCTGGCCAGCTTTTTTTTTGTTTGTTGTTTTGTCTTCGTGTCATGTGACCAGGACAGAAGCAGCAGTTTAGGGCCACCTTTTGATTCTAGATTGGGAGCAGTGGTGATTTGATTATTCCCAATTCCATCCTTAACTCCTTTTCTGACTCCTTTCAGGATCAGAAAAAGTAGAGGTGAAAACTATAGTTAAGATCTGTGGCTAAGTCCATCAAATATTGGTTTGCATTGCACTATTCCCTGTGCGTTCCAGGGCAGTTTAAATTTTAAATGTTATATATACATATGTATAAAATTTTTAAGTATAAATAAAAATATACCTACATTTTAAATGTTACGCACATCCATCCTCTACCCTTCTCGAATAGCACAGATGTATGAGGAACGTGAAATGCTCTAAGTCTAGGAAAGCCAAGCTCTGTTGTGTCCATGGACAGGGACTTCACTGATACATGACATCGACAAAAATATCTATTTTATCTTGAATTGTCATTTCACTCACTTATTGCTACTTAACTTTTCCCATGTCGAGGACCCCACCCAGTACTGGATTTTATGTTTCCTGAAAGCAGGGACTGCATCTTGAACCTCTTAATGTCCCCACAGCATTCGGTGGGATGCCTTGACAATGCGATTCACAGCAACAGCTTTTGGTTCCATGTGGAATGCTCCATGTACTCAACCACTGTGTGCTTTTTCTAATGCGGTTCACGGCAGGTACTTAAGTTCCAGACAGGAGACAGACTAACGTTTATTATAATTTTGGAAATATCAAGTAATTAAAAGCATTCAATGGTCCTCTCACTTTGAAGTAAGAATCATTTTGGAAGTCATCGAGACTCTAATTACGGTATTATCAGCATGTGCTGTGGTACTGCGGCTTTACTTATTCCTGTTCTATTCTGCGACTAACTCAAGAGCGTTTGTTAGTTTTTAAAAATTTGCCCTGTACCCAGGGTCCGAATTCAGGTTTTCCCACAGATGGCAACATGAATGGAATCGAAGAGCTTCATACAACTCCTTTTTTATTCTGGGTCTTCCTCTCCTAGCAAGCCATCAGCATACCAGCCTGCTAAAGGAAAGGCCAGTACAGCGTGACCTGCCTGAAACCACGCCATGCCACGAGTAGGTGAGACGCCCGGAATGCAGCTTATACCATCAAGACTACTCGCTGTCAGTGACATTCCCCATCTCCCACCTTTATGGCCACCGTAGAGCCTTTAAACCGCACTCCACTTCCAAAATGGCCTACCAGAGGGGCTGTGCTTCGCTCTGCCTTGCTGTTAGAGATGTTCTGGATGTGAAAAGAGACGATAGTTTCAACCTGGCCCTTCAACACGGCTTCTGCAGCTCTGCAGAGAAGAAAGAGAGGCACACACTACAACTTGCTTCTGTTCCACTACCTGTAATTCCAAAGCACTTTAACCCCACACTGAACTTGTGAGAGGGGAGGGAGGGCGGCTCTGGGTAGAGCCACCAGAAATGTTGAGTAAGAATCAAGAAACACAGGTTTTCATTATCCGCGTCTATCATTTACCACCAGACTTCTGAAATCCAATGATAGCCATTAGCAAATCTCGAAAGAGACATTAAAAAAACCCCACGATTTTCTCCTTCAACCAGTACACTGTGGTAGGTGTTTTACAGAATCCTAGTTCAAAACCCCAACCATGAGGAGCGAATGTGAACTCTCACAACACCTCATGATAATCTAAGGCTGTGGAAATTCACTCGGTATGTATAAAGGGTAATTCACATTCTCTATAAATGACGTCAGTCACTAAAAAATCTGCCGACCCATCCACCAGAAACATAGGTACCCAAATGCTCACAGTAGTTATCTCTATGAATTCTAGACATATTTTTCTTTTTGGTGTATCTTCTAATTATTCTAAGATAGACACATATTACTTGTGTTATTTAAAAAAGAATGCTAAGTTACAGAAAAGTGCATATTGTGTAATCAATCTCTTTCATGTTTAAAAAAGATATATATGTATATTATAAGCATAAAAACTTTCTGGAAGGAAAGCCAAAGAAGTATTATCAGTGGCTGCCTCTGGGGAGAGAGGGTAGGGAGGTTTCATATTTTCTTTTCTTTTACCCTTTTCTGTACTGTTAACTTCAAGTGATAATAACACCAGTGAGGGGAAAACAAGGATTAATCTTCAGGGGAATAAGAACTTAGCTGTCCAAACACACAGCGAGACACAGCCGTTAACTTACTTATTGGCCATCTCAGTAGAAAACACATACACCACTTTGGCGGGAGTCTTCTGAGCAGGTGTGGGCTCCGGGGCAGTAGTCTGGCCATGGGAGGGGGTGGAAGACCTGGGGGCTGTAGCATTGGACGGGGTCATCGAGTGCGGCGTGTGCTGGGAATCCTGGGACTTTATGTGGTCAGCAGAATTACATTCTAAAAGAATGAAAAGACTCGTGTCACAGAAAGAACAAAACGTCTGCCAGCATTTACAGCACCACAACACAAACCCACCTCGAGAATTTCAAGGAGGAAGTACCCTGCTAAAAAGAAACCTCTCCACCTCATAAAAACTCCAAAACGCTTTTCCCGAAATGACGAATTACAAAGCACTCTTCCCCCCACCTCCTTACTTCTCTATTACGCACCCTTCAGACATTAGTGCAAACGTCCCTCCTTCCTGGAAACCTTTTGGAACCTCTTGGACCCCTGTGAGTTGAACCCTTAGCCCCCATATCCTCTGATTTCAGCATTTATCACACTTTTATTGTAACTGTTTAATGATCTGCTGTCGGGGTGCACTCAAATTCTTGGGGACAGCAACTACACCTTGCTGACCATGCCCCCCAGCACCCAGCACAGCGCTGGCACTCCTGACAGGCCTCCCACAAATACCTGAGGAAGGAAGGAAAGACAGGGCAGCAATCACCCAGGTTTTCATTTCTAATTTGGGATGGTGGGGGAGGGGGTCACCCTTCCACTCCTGGAATGCGACTTCATGCTCTGGCCTGTGGTTAAGATCTTTGGTTTTATACTAGGAGGAAAAACAACGGAGGCCACAGCCGCTGGCCCCACAGTCTCCCCGGCTGGCTCTATTCTGCCGCCTCCGCTGTTTCTACCCCAGGTAGTCACTCAGTCCTGCCACGCGGGAATCAGCGGTGACAAACCCCCACCAGTGCCAGCGCCTCCTCTCGTGCCTACGACTCTGGCAAGGTGGTGGCCAGAGAGCACAGGACCCAAGTCTGAGAGGGTTGGTCTGACCGAGAAGAGGAGATGCCAGGAAAACCGCTCCAGTGTGGGCCACTGGCAGAGACACACTGAGCTTGATGCTGACGTATACGTAGCAGGGAGGCCAGAAACAGCCATAAGAACGTGGTGAGGACCGTGGAACATCCTGCCATGAGCCCCGAAACACGGCATCGTCCTCAAGAACAAGAGCAAGGTGGTTCCGAACCGCTCTTCAGTGAGCAGGAAAAGGAGGAGAAACAGCTCATCTGAATGGACTGCGGCGGCTCCTGAGCCTGACACCTACTCTCCCCACCTGGCTGCCGTGAGGCTCTCCGGCACCCACCAATGTCAGAGGCCTTCCCTCGGGAACACCTACTTCCCTCTGAGTCTCAAAGATCTTATAGACATACCTTTAACGTCAGAGTCATCGTTTGGAGTCCCAGGATCTCTCTGATCAAAGGAGTCGGCGGAAATACTTCGCTCCCTTTTCCCCTTGCCCTTGGCACCATTTCCAGCCCCATTCTTCAGCCCCATGCTCCCACCTGGGCCAGGGAGTGCTTTAGGGGTATGGCCCCCACTCTTGGAGTCACAGGGGGATGGCTGGGATTGGCTGGCTGAGCCCCCCTGTTTACCCTGATTGGAGAATTTGGAATCCAGCTGGGGGTTTCCAGATGGGGACATCACTGTAGGGGGACGGACCATCACCTCCTGCTTTGACTTAGGGCTACTAAAAGAGACAAATAATAAAGGGAGATCAGATGCCGGATACAGCTGGTCAGCCCAAATCAGGGAGAAGCAGTTTCTCAAGTAGGTCAAGGAGACGCAGAGGACTAAGCAGCCACTGCACCTTTCACCTCAGTTCCTTCCTCGCTCCAACCCCACTCTCATCTTGGCGCTAACCGAGAGGAGGCTCAGGCAGAGTAGCCTGCCAGGTCTCAGGAACCCTAGAGTCACATGGGGACCCATCTCTAGGGCTTCTGTCAATAAAGGACAATGGTTTCTATGTACATAGAGAAGTGACTCTCACACTAAGACTAGCTCAGAGTAAACAAACAGGCATCGTTAAGATCAAAATACTACCCACCCCCTGGCTGAGGACAAGGAACAGCTGTAACAAGAGCCTAGTTTCCCTGCTGGAAAACACGAGCAGGACCCAGAGAGCGTGAGAGGAAACCCTCTGGTGAGTGGCAGGTCAGGGAAACCCTCCCAGATACGAAGCCCTCCCTCCAACAAGCAGTATCACACACCAGGGCACATACGCTCACCGGTGCCCCAAGGGATGAGGAAAAATTCTTTTAAAAATATCAATTTAAGTACTGTGGAACACTAGAAAAGGCTTCACAGCGGGGGGCTGGGGGTTGGTGCTGGCGTCCTAGGACCCTAGGCCTCCTCACCTCCCAGGCCTCGGTTTCCTCACGTGCCAGGGTTAGTACACTGTATTGGGTGGACTCTAGGGTCCCTTCTTCGTGCTCTGGGGAGTGGGGAGCAGTGCTAAAGAGGTGCAGTCAGAGAGTAATGGGCAGAAGCGTAACGGTGGAAAACTAACAGAAAGTCTGACTGCACTGTAGCCTGTTTACTACTCTATCCCTATTTACTTGTCTGTTTTCTCTTCCTTTCCCCACTCGGGTCTCATCTGCTTCCACTTCAACACGATGCTCCCTCAACGAGTGCTTGCGGTCCACCTAGGACACCCCCAAGGGCAGCTGGGCAGGCCCCAGCCCTTACCTCTGTGTGTTTCCTGATGGAGAGTTCCTCACTTTAGGGTTACTGGAATGCATTGATTGAAATCCTGAGCTCGCAGTCACAAACAGGGACGGGCTCACCGAGGTCCTCTCGGGCAGCAGCAGACACAGCTGCTGAGGGCAGTGGCCGCGGCCCGCTGCTTACTGGGGGCGTCCCTTAGCGCTGGCCACCTGTACGCCTTTTTCCTCTTTGTTTTTCTCTGCTGTGGAAGTGGGTCCTTTCCCCTTGCAGCTCCAGCATTCTCTGGGTGTGTGCCTCCTGCTGCCAAAGGAAAATCTCGCATCTCCAGGGCGCACTATGGGAAAAGGCCACCCAAAAAGAGGTGGGAGCAAAAACACAAGAAGACATAAAACACCCTTACAACAGGATCAAAGGTAAAGCAGCACTAGCCAACTCAGCGATGCAGCAGCTAGATCACTCCTCAGCTTCTGATGGGGTTAAAGGAACGGCGGTGTTCACGCTCTGGCGCAAGGGCAGCTAAGAGTGACAAGACTTTCTGCCAAGCACACGAGCCTCCCACCAAGCATCATGTACCAGGCGCTTGTAAGCAGACGAGAAAAATATTTTATCTTCAGCCATACAGTCTCCCTTACATTTCTCTACCTCCAAATACAAACCCGTCAAACACTTGGGTTTTTCTTTTCTCAAAACAATGCTTGGAACCCACAGGGTACTCCAAATCCAGGGCGACTATGTGGTGTTTAGCCTTGGATGGCAGACAATGGCACTGAGATGTAACTAACCCATCCCAATTCCAAACCACGAAACAAATTAACCTATGTTTATATTCTCAGGCCTTTGCGGTGGAGAGCCACTGGAGGAGGGACTTCTGACGTCAGCTACTGAGCCAACACCAAGTACAATCAGTTCTGCCCCCTGACTTCCATGATCTTTCTATTAAATTATGCCAAGAATGTGTCTTGCGTTCTCACTGTTCAATGACAGGAACCCCAGGCATGGGTGAGCATGGGAATGATCCATAATGCTGAAGGTAAAAGAACATCTTTGAAAGCTAAGATATTTTCTGAGCCAATTTGCAAGGCTAATTTGAAGCATAAAGGTCAAGAAAATATTCCCAAACCTAGCCAGAGAACAAATGAGAAAGCCTTTTCCTTAAGGAAGCCCAGACTAGTTCAGGGAAAACCAAGAGACACTTTCAGTCCCTTCCCCTTCCAGGATAGGTCCAACATGGTTTTCTGGTAACCACTGTCCCCTCAAGTCCCTCTTCACCTTCTGCTATCTTGCCACTGGGATACAGGACCGAAGGAGGAGGAGACAAGATGGAGGATTCGTGGCTGAGAGCTCTATTCCAGGTTTTGGCACCGAACAGGATCACTGTCAAGTGTTAAATGCTTATTTCTTCATTTGGAAATTTGCAACAGTAGCAGCTAGTTTACCTGAGACACTGAAAGGAATTTATGGAAGTTCTCAGTTCACCGCTTATGTTTTTTTTCTTTTTAAGTGACAAAGTCAGGAAAAAGAACTAGAATAAAACGTTATGGAATGTTTCTATGCCGACCTTAGGCGAAAACATCCTAAAAATCATTTGGTCTTGATTACATTTAAAGTTGTATTTTTATCCCCCACCACCTTTACCTTTTTTTTTTTTTTTCAGTTTAAACTATAAAATTGATCGTGGTTGTCAAGTTTGACATGCGTGATCATAAACCATTTTGTAACCTCTCGCTACACATCAAGAATCACTGGTAAAAGAGAAGTAGCAAATGAATCGTGCATGGACAAAGCCATCAGAAAACATTTACCTCGGGAACAGAAAAGCAGTTACCATGTAGGTAGTCCCCTTCTGTAACTTCTGGTACTTTCTGTCTGCATCACGCATCCTAGCACTCAATCATACGTCATACTGAGTAAAGTTCTATGTGTATGTTTTATCTCCCAACGAAGGCTATGTTCTTTGAAGACAAGAATCTTGTTTTAAAGTTCTTTGGCTTGTCTATAATAGTCAGCATGATGCACTCAGATGTGGTTGGACCCTCTGTGACTTACCCAGCTTCTCCCAGAACAGAAACACCTGGCATTGTGTTGCACTCTTTTTCCAAAGGAACTCTGAACATATTACAACTATCAAATCGCCTCAATCCGCCAGGCATTTCTGATGAGCCGGTAGCAATGATTATTTCTAGTAATCCTGTGAGCATACAACACTTTGATTTCAAAGAACTCCTACAGACAGTCTCTTGTTCTCGCGAGTTGCTCCGGCTTGATCAACAGGCACTGTGCAAACGAGCAGCGGAGCGCACAGCAACGGTGGGCGTGGCTTCTCCCAGGTTTGCCCTCCTCGCAGCCACCTCCTTACCATGACTTTATGGGTGGAGAGACAGCACAGGAGGCCGAGACAAGCATGTGGCCTCACTGAGAACTGGGGAACAAAAGCCAGGGTTTTCAACCCCTGATCTAGGGGAGTTGTTGAAGCAAGTCACCCTAGCCTTAGCCTTGGACGAGCAAAGAAAATCCTCCAAGCGTCTTACATAGTTCCAGAGACTGAAATCAGGCTCTTTGCGTCTACACTTGCAGGGTGCTGCTCAACTGTTTACCTTAAGAACTGGAAAAGCTCTTCCCCAGAAGATGCTTCATTACAGCCACACACCGATTTTTTTCCTGCCCTATAAAGAAAGCTCCTAATTTTAAGATCTATTTATTCAATGTTTCTCCCTTTTCTTCTTAGATACAATTTAAAATTCTTCCTAACTAGGTGTCAGGCACTCTTTTAAGCACTGTCCCTACATACTAAACTCACTGAACACAGCGCCAGGAGCCAGGTACTCCTACTCTCCCTACTTGAGAGATGAGGAAACTGAGCCTCTGAAATGTTTAGCCGTTCGCCCGAGCAAGGTGGGTCATCCCTGAGGTAGCCATACCCCAGGACATGGGAGAGCTGGCGCGGGGCCAGGCACCCCGGCTGTGCTCTTCGCCACTCTGGTGCCTGTCCAGATGGGGACTTGGTGGGCAAGGGGAGCCAGTGCACGGAATAAAGTGCTTAGCAGCCCACATCAGCGCGCGGGCGAACTTCTACCAGGATGACTACCATTCTCTAGCCAGCTCGCTTGCTTCTCCTGCCGAATGTCATTTCATATCTAGCTCATCTCCAACTGTCCCCTTCCTTCCCGCCCTCCCCTCTCTCAGTGCATGGTCTTGCCCAGGACTCAACAAGAAGAGAAGTCACCAGGCAGGACGGGACATGCTCACCACCAAATCTGCAAACCTATTTTCATAGTACCCGTCCCCTCCTTCTTCTCTGTTACTGAAACAGACAAAACAACCCACTTTTCCCCAAAGGTCAGTCCCACCACGGGTGGTCTAGGCCCCATCCCTTCTAGCTTTCTGAGAGCTCTCACTCTCTCCTTTGGCCTTCCCTGCCATTTCCTGCATATTTCCAATCACCACTCAGACCTGGGGTAGTCTCTGCCAGCATTGAGAAAAAAACAAAAAAATTACAGGAAAACAAAGCCCAGCTCCAGCATGTTATTATTCCCTTTCGGGGCCAAATTTCTTCAGAATTGACAAGACACAGGCTCTTCACTTCCTTACTTGCCGTTCACTCTTCCACCATTTTAAACCCACTTCCACCCCCACCCCCACCCGGATCACAGAAACCACTATTTTGGTTAAAGTCACCACTGGCCACTGTTCTAACCTCATCTTACTCCATCTCTTAGTCTGCCAGATGATTGCTTCCTTCTTGAAACTCTCCTCTTTTGGTTTCCATGGTGCCACACTTTCCTAGATTTCCTCCCACCTCTCTAGTCACTCTCTGTCTGCCCCCTGTGCTGGCTCCTTCTCTATTCAATCTCTACAACTCAGAAGTCCTGGGGACTCTACCCTGGGGCCTCTTCTCTTCTCATCCTGTAAGCTGCCTCCATGCCAACAACTCCCAGTTTCCCATTCCCAGCTCAGCTTTTGCCCTGTGGACCTGCACACACAAATGGCACCTTGACATCTCCCTGGATGTCTCAAACTCAACAAGACGGGAGAGGAATTCTTCATCTCCAGACAGACTCCCTCCCCAAAGTATTTGTCCTTCAGTCTTCCACACCGTAGTAAATGGCACGCAGTTGCTCATGCCACAAACACGGGCGTCATTCTTGAGAAGTCTCTCCTCACCCCAACCCTGCATTTTGAGCTTGAATCAGTAAAATCCTGGCTTCAGCATTCCTTCCTCAGAAAGGGAAGGCAGGTTCCAAGAGTGATTTGTTCATCCCTGTATTCCCAGCACTTACTATAGCACCTGGCACGTGGTATTTGCTCAAAAAATATCTCTTGAATAAAAGTGGAAGCTTTTCCCCAAGATCATCTTTCTAAGCCAGCCAGGCTCTCTAGTGCTACGATCCATCAGGCTACTCACCAAAACCCCAAGGGTCACGATACTGCAGTGCTCATCCTGGAGGTGAGGAGTTGGAGGAGTCCGGGAACCCCTTTCTCAAAGGTGCCCTCACCTGGATGAGGATAAAGAAGAAAAACTTCTAAATGGATTAAAAAAAAAAATCAACTATACATCTTGTTACTGAATATCTTAAGAAAAGACCAGATTTCCTATGTATTCTCGAATGCTAGATTAAGAGGCAGTTGTCATCTCCCATGTAAAGGGAATCAACTTCCAATTTTTAAAGAGTATATTATCCAATCCGTAGACATCTCAAGACCCCTGTGACTTTCCTTCCTCCCCAACTGCACATTTGATTTTCAGAGACTGGGAAATACTAAGGGCAAGTAAAATCAATGTTTCTACTTTCTAAAGTTCCGGGCATTTAGTAGGAAAAAAAAGCCCTTACATTTTTGCTTCTGCCCATTCCTCGTTAGTACAGGGAATTGGAGCTGACTGGGAAGGAGTAAGAGACAAAACTGTAGACGTGCTGTTGAATTCACGGAGCGAGCTCAGTCACAGTCCTCCCTACTCTGAACCATCACTCTACACGGCAGGCATTCAACAAGGAAAGGTATTTTCACAGGCTTTTGGGACAACGTGGGGCTGAACGACCTGACCAAATGATTTCCTGTGACTGAGTGCCTACTGTGTGCAAACCGCCATACTGAACAGGGCTGGATAAGTCAATAAAACAAGCTACTGGTCAAGCAGGACAATTTCTGGCATTAGTCCTCGTAAAACAGAATTATAACCCTGAGCCTCCCCCTTTGCCCAGATTTTATAGTTTTGAAATTGCAAGGCAGAACCAAGTTCCAGATTGTCCTAAGGCCAAATTATTTCAGAAGCTTTCAAAGGAGACTCTATAAGGTTGCCACAAAGTTGTAAATAAACTCACAGATTAATCTAAGCTCAGAATCACCTCTCAGTTCCAAGTTCAATTCCTTCAATGATCCTTTCCCACTTTCCTGCTCTAAGGAGTCAATTTATTACAACTATGCCATGTTTAACAAAGTTCATTTCTATGCTATGACCACTACTCCATAAAAGGCAGAGTATCAGACTTAGAATGTGAAACTAAAAGGCCGCGGGATTCCATTCCGAGCTCATTCTTAACTTCTGGCATGCCAACTCCTAATAGGCTTCCTCTCAGCAAAAGTACACAATAGGAAGAGCCAATCTTTCCCCAACGTGTGGAGGAAAGAAAACTATACAACGCACATGCGCGTGCACAGAAAACCTCGGTCCATACAAAATACTCGAGTATGTTTTCATACGCGAAGGGTCAGAACACCTCTACTGTCCTTCAGGCTAACAAACCTTAGGCAAGCAAGTAACTTATACGAAACTAAAGAGGCTTGACAAAAGTTAAGCATTCAAAAATGAATTTCTATCATTTAGAATAATGGCCACCCAAAGTAAAATTTCAGCACAAATGTCTCTTCTTTGTCAAATTCTCCTTGATCTCTAACTGTCCCTAGGAATGTCCTCTGGGGCCCTTATAGCATTATAGTCACAATGCTATTATAACACTTAAAAAACTGTTTCCCTGTTATGTGGAGACAGAGAGCCCCCTGGGGAGAGGGTCATCATCTCAGCACCCAACACCCAGGAGAAACTCAAGCAATGCTGGGTGATCCAGGGATTATAACGAGCTTGGAGCTTAAGTTTTGCTATCCTTGCCTCGCATTTACACAAACCTATGAAGACATGCTAAATAGCTGTTTAACTTCCCACCACCTGCCTTTCCCGTGAGGTGAGCTATTGTGGAAGTCCCTGCTCACATGGAAAAATGGAAGGTAACTACGCTTACACTTTTGACTTGCATTTACCTTGATGATCTGTGCCTTGGGAACTGCTACAATAATGAACAAATATCATTTTAACTTACAAGAGACCCTACAGAAGCATAAACAAAAATCCAAAATACTCAGATTGAATCACAGAACTCCTATGTTCGTCATCAGGTTCTTTACCTTTCGAGATGTCCACTCTGCTCTCTCTTCTACATTGGGACACAGAAGAACTTTTCCAAGAATGATCTCTGCCTCCCGAACAGAAGGGAATTTTTAGGTCAAAGTGGAGTGACACCAGCTAGCCCCACATTCAGTCCTACAGGGATGAGAAGAATAGAGAAGTTCATATCCCAATTCACACCGATCGCAAAGAAAACCACCCATTCTCCAATGCTCTGTGGCCAAAACAGTATTTGGAAGGAGCAGTGAGAAAATAACTAGGTCAAAATGGGGAAGGAAAGGCAAAACCACTAAAACTCAAAATGCAAGAAGATGGAGCAGTGCAGCCCAAATCCATCCCATTGAAGCCGGGGCTGTTCATTAGAAAAGCAAAACCACCAGACACAAAACCCTTGTGCTAATCAGTTTCTAACTTTCTCCACAACCAAGAACAGTCACAAAGAGGTAGCAAAATGAACTTTTATTTCATATCTTCTTTATGCCCTTGTATTCAGCATGACAGAGATGCTGAAAAAATATTGCAAAGCCTAAAATGCAAGTGGCCATAAGATAATTTAACTTTCAAAAATCAGTTGGTCTAGAGCAGGATTTCTTGACGTGGGACACACTGGCTCACATGGGGTCTGTGGAGAGACTTAGTGGCAGCTGTGACCCTACTGGGGAGAACTTCCATCTTCATCTGTACTCACTCACCTCTAGCGAAAGTTAGCACTGCCTTCAATTGTGAAGGGAGGGAACAAGCAGTGGTAGGTAGTATTAGCAATCCTGTGACTGTCACCAAAACAAACCACAGGCCACTTTCACATGGCATTACACTTGTTGCAGATATCCCAACACAATATTTACACTCTTCCCTACTTCAAAATTACAGTATGGTGAGATCCGCAGCTACACTCTGTTATTTAATGTGTTAGAAAGCAGCATAGAAATTACTGTATCATAATTGTTTAACATTTTGCTAACTGTTTCCATGTCACTTGTAAGTCTATGTGTTTTATTTTATGCATTTTAAAAACACAATTCTCGAAAGAGGTCCTACACTTCATGAGGTCGCCAAAGGGGTATGTAGGACATAGGAGGTTAAGAACAAATAAAGTTGTTCTAGAACAAATGAAGTTCCTATAAATTCTAACATCATAGTCACCAAAGCAGACAGACAAGCAAGTTATTCCGCCAATATTACTTCATAGTTGGAGGAAAATTAAGCCACCACGAAGCCAAGTAACACGTTCAAGGTCACTCAAATTTAGGATGGGCATCAGCCTAGGTGAGCATTCACAGCATGTATATTTCTACTCTTCCACAGGGACCTTTTCTTACATTCCAACAATTGTCATCACTATGGCTAACTTCCTACTAAATGGGGAAGAGGTATCACCTTTCAAAATCAGTAGAAAACCAAGACCCACACAACAGAAGAAGACAGATGTAGAAGGTGCTCCTTTTTGTTCCTTGATCAACAGTGCTGCCATAATTGTTACAAAGGCTGAATTTGGTCTGTTCCTGAGAGAGAGTAATCCTTTAGAAGTGAGGAAAAAGTTGGGCAACATCATCTCTCATTCTCAGAAGTGTTCAAAGCACTTTGCAGATAGACATTCACTTGTTAAGCACTGCAATGGGTTATGAGTGTCCAGGGCACTGGTATCACCACTTCATAAACAGGGAACTGGAGAATAAATATGAAAGATTCGTTCAAAGTCCCATAAGTCAATGGGAGAACCAGTTTCCTGATTTCAAGTTCAAGGCTCTAACCCCTATACCAAGTCACCATGATCAAATATTTAGTTGATTATAATGCTTGTGAAACCTCTGTACTTTTTTTTTTTTACCCCATATAAACCAGAAAGCATTTTCTTTTGATTCACAAAAGCAGATACTTCTGAACGCAATGGGGCAAATATCCCATAGAATAAATTCCAATATACATAAGTACTTTTTCACCTATGCTAGTCATCTAAAAATCCAGGTCAGGAATCCTGAGCTCAAAAGCCATGCTACATACAACTTGCCTTCTAAGGAGAACAGTATGGAATTGTTCCTTCGTCTTTTAGTCAACTTCCTACTAAATGGGGATACCTACCGTATCCTGTGGATACCTACCGTATCTTGTGGAACTATTATCATCTTACTTTCAACACTGTTACTACAAAATGATATTGTAATGGTTCAATACCATTAGATCCTCGGTCCTAAAACTATGAAATGTTACCCCTGCCCCAACTTTGCCTTAAATTTTCTCTTCTTATTCAGACCACGAATTAGAGGAATCCTCATTCTTCAAAGCATCCTTACACCATCTAACTTCTCCTTTTATTAACTCATCTCTGTCTTCAATAGCTTGAGTCTTTTTTCAATAGTTAGTAAGGATGTCTTTCTTAAATTTGTACTTAGGACCAAAACATTATTCACAGTAACTTTAATTCCTTGCTAAAATTTCCCAAATCACTAGTATCAAGACAAAAACCAAAATCAACAGGGCGATCATGTTGCAGAATCTCCACGAAGAGTCAAAGGTTCTTAACCCACACATGACTGTTACTCACCCATATCCTTTTGCCCTCCCAACCCCCATCTCTCAACTCTTTTACTATTCATCCT
This sequence comes from Ursus arctos, assembly GCF_023065955.2. NCBI lineage: Eukaryota > Metazoa > Chordata > Mammalia > Carnivora > Ursidae > Ursus > Ursus arctos. The sequence goes on from NW_026622786.1 coordinate 4,280,533, forward strand.
TCCTACCTACTTCCGATTCATCATTTTGTGCACTTGTGCTCTGTGCACAAGAGTCCAAATCTCCGGTCTAAGAATGAACACTTAATTCCTGTATATTTCAAATGCTAGTAACTCACCACACATCACTGACACAAATGAGTATCTTTACACAGCCACTAAATCACTTTCCCACTAAAGTCACTACCAGGGATCTATCCATGTTTGCCTTAACCAAAGCCTCACTTCACACCAATTCCATCCCATCTTAGAGTCTCTCCACCAAGAGATACTTTACGTCCATTTCTCTGCCTTGTCTACTAACTTTATCAGTTCCCAACTGGACTGCAATTTAGGCTCTAAGTCCCTCCTCTCTAGCACAGACCAGGGCCCCTGGAGGAAAGATTTGAGGCCTCCTCCTTCAGGCTTGGAAGCCTTCAGGTAAGGCCCCCAGCGACAATATTACAGGCCTCTGGCCCTTCCCTCTGAACATAATAACCAACCCTGCTGTTGTTTTCCTTAGGATATCTCCATTTCACCAGGCTCACCCAACACTAACCACTGACATCTTAATAGTCTTTGCAACTTTCAAAGGTCAAGACCAGGGTTCCACTTTGGAAATCACTGATGTGTCCACGACCCCCACAATGACTCAGTGACCTAGACATCACCACCTCACCTACTGGAGCCCTTTACTACTCATACACGCTTCTTAGCTTTCACTTCCCCTCACCCTTCAACAAGTCACTGGCCTGCAAAGTCCTCTTTACCTCTCTATCCACCGCCGGGATCTTACAGACCCCACCAAACTCAACCCGAATGCCCTTATTTAGCTCTCCATCTCGCCCCTCCAAAGCCCCTTCATCCCAAGACCTTGGGACCGTCCCATCTCCTCATTTAGCCCCTCCGAGCACTGCTTGGGACCCAACCTCTAAAAAATCGAGAGATGCCGCGGTCTCTGCCCACCGCTCAGAGAGCGGTGGGCAAAAGACGCCCCCCTCCTCCCCCACAGGTTTCTCCAGACTCAACTCACTACATCCGCAACCTCGACCCCCGCCCCTTTTCTCCCCTCCCCCCCCCCCCCCCGGCTCTCCGCGGCTGTGGCTACCCCTGCCCCCAAACCGGCTCAAAACACGCGGACGCGGACCCGGCCCCCCCACCCCCCGGCTCCGGCCCTTCCCCTCCCCCTCCCCCCCCCGCGAGGTGCCACTTACCCCCGAGGCGGGAGTGGGGGAGGGGAGAGTAGGAGCGGAGTAGGGGAGGGGGCTTCGGTCCGGGGCGGCTCTCAGCCCCGGGGGGCCGGAGCCGGGGCCAGCGGCAGCGGCGGCGCAGCGTCTCCCCCCGGCGGCGGCAGCAGCGGCGGCGGCGCCGTCCCACTCCCGCAGGCACACATAGGCTCCATTGTCCGCCGGCGCCTCCCCCTTTCCGGCTCCCCCCCCCGGTCCCGCCCCTTCCCCCTCCCCTCGGCCCTCCCCCAGCCGCACCGCGCCACGAAAGGTACCGCCGGCCCCGCCTCGGACGCGAGCGGAGAAGTGCCCCCTCCCCCGGCCCCGGCGTCCCGCCCGGCGGGGGAATAGGGACTGCCCCTCCCCGCCTCGGCGCTGGGCCCGCCGCCGGGAAGGGCCCGCCCCCCTCCAAGGGAATGTCATTCGTCCCCCCTCCCGGAACGCGCGCAATGGTACCAACCCAGCCGCTTCCTCCTCCCCCTCCCCTGCCTTCCCGGATAGGTACCGCCCCCGGCGCCCCGCCCACCAAGTAGCCTCTCCTCCTTGACCCCGCCCCTCCCTCCGATATTTTACTATGGGACCGCCCACCGCCAGTACCACCTCCTGCTTTGCATGGACACGCCCACGCGGTCCCCGCCCCAGTTCGTCACCCGGCCAGAGGTGACGCCTACTCCCCACCTTAAAGCGGCAGAGCTCTCTTTCTCAACTAAAAGAACCTCCCAAAGGGCCGGCGGGGTGGGAGTTGCGGCCAGGGAGGGTCTCTTCTTTCCCGCACCTTCCTCCCGGCGCGCACACTCACCCGGACCTCCCCACCGCCTGCCGCAGCACTGGGGAGCAACCCGAGGGGACCAGTAAAAAGCGCGGAGGGGGGCAGGGCAGCGTGGAATTTGGCCATCTTTGACAGAAACGAATTGGAAGCTGCCAAAGGAAGGGGTCTTTCTCTCACACTTTACTGCTGCCCTGGTCCCGGCCTAGTCCTCAGTGTTTAAGGCCACCCCCTCACGCCTCCAAGATACCACCACCCTGCCCCATCCCCTCTCCGGTCCCCAGTCTTCACCCGTCAATCTGTGCACCGCGCTTGCGGTGGCCGGCTTTCTCCCCTCCCAAGGGAGCAGGCCCCTCTCAGGGTTGCACTCTTCTCCACCCTCTCCAAAGCCGATTCTCGCCAGGGTCCTGCGGACGCGGAGGCTGTTGCAGGGTCTCTCCTTCCACGTCGGGCCCAGCCCAGCCCCGCTCACGCATCGCTACCTAGTACCCAAGAGGACCTTCTGCCCAGATCCTCAGATGGCTTCACGGCCAATTTTTAATCGAAGTATCTATCGCTCCCTTGATTTTTCGGGAGGCCTGTGCTTTGGAGAGCTCGAAGCCCAGGCATCCCGGCAGCGTCCCCTGTGAAGTGAGAAGGTAACCCATTAGATCGCACTTTTTCTCAGAAGGAAAAATGACGGCATCCTGGTGAGCGCACGTTGCTGAATAAAGCTCAGATTCGGGCTACTCCTGTTTTATCTTTGTGGCCCTTGTTGCTGCCGTGACCAACTGTTATTACAGACCTGTCTACTCACAGTCCTCCCCAGAACACACTGTTGTTACATCTCTGTATTTGTGCTTTGTAGAGTCTTGATCTTAGATGCTTCTGCAACTAGGAGCACTGGCCCACAGCCTTTCTGAATCAGTTAAGTGAAGACTGCCTATTTTATAATGTACTGCGTATTCTCCCTGAAGGTAGAGACAACATGGCCAAAAGAAGTAGGTAAATTTTCTTCTGCTTTTGCTTCTACCACCCATAGTTTTAACCAGGATACTTGATTCTGTGTCAGTTCCCCGTCTATAAAATAGGAAACCTTCCTTGGGGCAATCTTTTAACTAATAGTGCTGGTTGTAAAGGATGGTGCTGGAAAACCGTGAAAGATAAAACTTTCCAAACCATTTAAAATTCTTGAGTGACCACGTGTGTCTATACCATGTCTCCCCAGCCTAGATCTTATGAAAAACTGTTTTTTCATATCAAGATGTTTTCTCTTTGTCTCCCATTATGACTGAGGATATAAATAAAGAAAAAACATGATAGTATATACAAACAATATAAGTCTAAGATCAATTGAAGGATTCCAAATGGGAAATAATTAAAATGCTTTTTTGTTGGGGGCGCCCCGGTGTGGCTCAGTCAGTTAAACATCTGCTTTTGGCTCAGATCCTGATCCCAGGGATCTGGGATGGAGCCCCAAGGCAGGCTCCCCGCTCCCCGGGAAACCTGTTTTTCTCTCTCCCTGTGCCCACCGCTCCCCCTGCTTGTGCTCTCTCTCTCTGTCATGTAAATACATAAAATCTTTTTTAAAAAGATTTTAAAAAATTTTAAAAATGCTTTTTTTGTCAAGTTTTGGCAATAGGTGAGAACCTCTGTAAAAAAAGGCCAGAGGAAAAAGTAAGGTATGCATGTAGGGAAAGACAGCTAAACCCAGGAATATGCAAGAAACATCTGTGATTGCAGATGTAGGTGGAAAGAAGGGATTTACAGAGTGTACCTATAAGAGAAAACCACCACTAAAATAAGCTCCCGAGTGGAGTGGATCACTTCGACTTACAAAGCTCAAAGACAAGCTCATTATAACAATATACATACAAAAAAGTCTTAACCATTTTACTAGGCATTACACCCTCCACTATATGTGTCAAAATTCAAAATTATTTCCTGAACCAGAAGAAAAATGTAAATGAATACTAAACGTGGAACACTAGGGTAAAGGAGCAATAATACTGAGAATCACGTGTACTAGATAGAAGTCATGAAATCTAAAGGCTAGAGTCTCCATAGTAATGTTAATTTAGCTACGTTTGCACATGGGATAGAACTACATTTTAAAATATTTATTCTATCAAATAGTTAATTTTACTAGAATTTTGTCTTCTGACTTTTCTAACTTCCATTCATTTCCATCTCACTTGAGAAAGAATTCTATTTTGCTGTAGAGAGATCTAGCATGCTGTCTATACATAATACTAATGGATAATGATGAAATCATTTTTAAAAACATCCTATAAATAAACGCTTCAAACTATTTCTGCTACTCTAGAAATTCTAAGAGAAATCATTTTTAATCCAAATGGTAACATTGTTAAAAATAAAGGCTTTTGACGCTAAGGAGACCTGGATTTGATTTTTTTTTCTTTTTGAAATTTGCTTCTCATACTGATGAGAGGCACTCACTGTGGTGCAAACATGGATGGCATAAATTTGGCTTCTTAGTTCTTCAACTAATCACAGTATCTTTTATTTAAGTTTGCCTCCAATTTTCTTTACCGGTAAATTCCGTTTTCAAAATGTTTCTGTTTCCTCAGCTCTTGATAAACTTACCCCAAATTTTAGGGTTGGAAGGAACGCCCTCTTATTTTACAGAGGAGAATTCTAAGACACAGCGGTTTAATGACTTGCCGAGCTTATGCCCATTTTTAGGGAGTAGAATTTAAGTCCAGCACTCTTTAGCACTGTTCTAACCTGTGGGTTGTTCATTCCCACTAATACTTATCATTGTAGAAGAGAACACGAAGTTCTACCCTTGGGATGATGAAAGTAAGACTCAGAAAGGTTGAGCCCACTCAGCCAGCTGGTGCTAGAGCTGTAAGAGGCCCTACCGAATTCTTGCCCTGGTCAAAGCCCTCGGTTTGTCCACAATTTCCTGCTGCTTATACTGTTTCTTACCAATTCATCTACCTCATTGTCCAAACCAAAACAGGCAAGTTTCAACCCCAAAGGAAAACCACCAAGAGAGTCATTTGTGACTGCAAATGAAGGGTTAGGATGGAACGGTGTCTTGACCTCCACAGTGCTCCTGCCCAATGCTGTAAGAAAATAGCCAGGAAACAATGTTTTCTTTAGACTGCCCATGAAGAAGAAACACATTTCCCTATCCCAGCTTTCACGGGTCCATTTAAGCCAATGGGGAGTCTTAGAGCTTCATCCCTACTGGGAAAATTTAGGGCTAAGGGTCTCTTTTGTGAGGAAGAAATCAATATTCCCACCTCCTTCCTTCCCAGCAGCTCCTCCTGGGGGCATTGGCGCTTTGATGTGAGCGTGGGTCTCGTCCTGTGTTACCACAAATCTGCTGTCCACAATCTGGGAATTAGAGGCACCCTCTCTGTGAACGCTTGGACAGATCTGTGATGTGACACTCAGATTCTTCAGAAAAGAACCATCAGTGTTTCCCTTTTGTTTTCATACTCAAACCTGTATGGTTGTGTCTCCTGCCCTCATTGTCTGCCTTCTCAGAGTCCAGCTTTGTGACTTTCAGCCTGCTATTTCCTGAGCCCTAAATGACTGATACATCAATGCTGATCCTCTTCCCTGGGTTTCCATTTTCACCACAGCCCATCATGGATGAACCAGAAACAATGGGGGTGCGCCATGTGCTCCAGCCGCTTCTCCTAAATCTCTTCATCTTCATGCCAGCTCGTTACATCTGTCATTATCGTCCCACGTCCCTTTTGCACTTCAAATTCCACTAATTTACTATTTCATTTTACTCTTCACCTCTTTCCAAACAACAATTCTGGACAAGTATTTCTACTACTTCATTTCATTTTCTTCTCCCAGACATTTCTCTCGGAATGCTGTCCTTCAGACACACCTATTTAATTTTTCCTGGGTTCTCCCTTCCATGCTGGATGCCTCCCACTTCCCACAGTCATCCTCTACCCAGTTTCTCTGGAACTGCTTCCCAACAGCTGCCGATCGACTTCACCTCCATGGTTTGCGTCCAGGTTGCTCTCATTTGCCACAATGCCTTTTTGGAATCCTTGGCCACCCATCATTCCAGTAGTGGAAATTCCTAATGCTGAGATGTACCTACATTTTTGTTTCCACTCCTGCGCTGACAGACATTACTAGAAAAAAACCCTCGAAACCAAAGAAAGTGGGTCCCGACCAAAATTCAACTGAACTTTGTTATTATTTCCTTGGCAACCCCTTCATGTATCCTCATAACCTCCTATATCATTTCCCACAACATTTGTTCCAAATTTTATCCACTACTTCTACATTGTAAGACCTACCTTGTCATCTCGACCCATCTCTAAAGGGGATTTTTGCTCAGTTATCTGTCTTCCATTTACTTACCCTTTGCTTTAGTATCTCAGTAAAATGTTTCTTACTCCAATATTTTTTCTCCCCTTTCTTTTTATTCTCAATTTATCCAAAGGGTAACCTACAGTCTCACAAATCCCTTTCCTCCTCTGTAATTAACCCAACCATTCTACCAGAATTCTCTCTTCAACATGGCCCTACCAATGAATATCCTTTCCTTTCTGAATCTCCTATAGTTTGAACTCCAAGATACAATGATATTCTGTTTTGTGTCCCTCCCACACACACCCCCAATTTTATTGAGATATAATTGACATATAACATTGTATTAGTTTAAGGTACACAATGTAATGATTTGATATATGTATATATTGTGAAATGAACACCATATTAAGTGCGGTTAACATCCATCAACGTGCATAGTTACAATTTTTTTATGTGTAATGAGAACTTTTACGATCTCCTCTCTTGGCAACTTCATATATGCAATACAGTATTGTTGACTAAGTCACCATGCTGTACATTACATTCCCAGAACCTGTTTATCTTATAACTGAAAGTTGGTACCTTTTGACTACCTTCACCCATTTCCCCCACCCTCCACTCCCTGCCTCTGGTAACCACCAATCTTTTCTGTTCTTGTAAGTTTGGGGGCTTTTTTAGATTCTACATATAAATGAGATCATATAGTATTTGTCTTTCTCTGACTTATTTCAGTGAGCATAATGCCCTCGAGTTTCATACGTGTTATTACAAATGGCAGGATTTCCTTCTCTTTTACAGCCGAATAAGACACCACTGTATGTATGTACCACATTTTTTTCAATCCATTCATCTGTGATGGACAGACGCTTAGATTGTTTCCATGTCTTGGCTATTGTAAATAATGCTGCGATGAGCATGGCGGTGCAGGTGTCTTTCGGGATCGTGATTTCTTTTCCTTCAGATAGATACCTAGAAGTCTGTCCTCTTCATTGATTTAAATTCCTCTTTTGTCTTCTAATTGTCAATGTTCCTCAAAGCCTTTGGTTCTTTCATCCTTCCTCTCTACAAGTCTCCCTACAACGTCTCTCTCACTCTTCTAACTTCAGCCATTGCCCCTTTGGAGATGACCAACACTTCCTAGGTCTCTTGAACTTAAATCCTGCGTTTCTATCTACTCAGCTTGCTCATCTACAATCAACTTCACATATCAAAAAATAAACTCACCATCTTTCAAAATTAAGTCTCACCTCTGAATTCATTGTCTTTAACTTAGGTTCAAAACTTTGGCATAATCCTGACTCGAAAGCTCCATCTATCTGTCACTTCTCAGTCACCAGTGTCCACAAATTCCCCCTTAAATCAATTTCTTGTTTTCTGGTCCCAACTTGGGACTGTTGTAACAGCCCCCAAGCAGTCATTCCTGCCTCCAGCCTCTCCCCTTGTCAGCCAATTCTCTATGCTCCTTCCAGATAGATCTTCCTAAAAGACCTGTTTATAATATATTATAGGGTCCCTTGACCCTAAGATCAACAGTGTGGTTTAAAAGGAACAATATTGGCTTTAGAATCACCTGGACCTGGGTTTGATTGAATATTGGACGGCAATTTACTAGCTAAGTAACTTCAAAAAGAAGAAAAAAATGTCCTTTTCTTTCTCATTCATTACAGAAGTAGGTGTTTAGATCACCCATTTTAGAACACAGCCTGGATATGCAAACATTTAATATTCTCTACCTTTTAAGGTAGTTCCTAGTCTTGCCCTATATCTTGAGGAAAAAATATACACTTCTCTGTGCTTTGCAGTCATTTAGCAGTTGCTGTATTTATTGAGTATCTACTAAGTGCAGGGCATCTTGGGGGAGGTACAAAACAATGAATCAGGTATCCAACGCATCCCATTTTGTCCTCAAAGTCTAATCAGATTATCGGACTTATACAGAGTATTCATTTATTTAAAAAAAAAAAAAAGTGCATTGGTGGTGGTGGTTGGGGGGGGGGGGAATTCAGTAAGTGCCAGGCATCGTGCAAGATACCAAAGATTCAAGTAAGTGTAAGACAAGTCCCCTCATGCTGGGACCTGGGATCAATCTAGTTAAGAATACGGACAAGTGAACACTTATAATCAATTATAATAAATGCTATGAAATGGATAAATACCAGGTGTTTGGGGCACACAGAAGAGAGGCATCTAATCCAGACAGGAGAGTCAGGGAATGCAACAAGACCTGAGCGGAATCTCAAAGAATGCGTAGGAGTCAGTCAGGCAAAGGACTCAGCAATGAGCAAAGGCTCAGTTGTGTGACAATGTATATAAATAACCGCACTACAAGAGACAAAGTAATAAATAAGTGGCAGCGCAGAGGCAAAAAGTAAAATGGCAATCAGAGGAGACACATCATACAGGGGGCTGGGTGAGATGAGCAGAAACCGCTTTGTGTGGGGCGCCTGGGGGGCGCAGTCTTAAGCGTCTGCCCTCGGCTCAGGGCGTGATCCCGGATACCTGGGATCGAGCCCCACATCAGGCTCCTCCGCTGGGAGCCTGCTTCTTCCTCTCCCACTCCCCCTGCTTGTGTTCCCTCTGTCGCTGGCTGGCTGTCTCTCTGTCAAATAAATAAATAAAATCTTTTTAAAAAAAAAGGAAACTGCTTCATGGAAGTGGAGGCATTTGAGGCAATGTGAAGGGGTCAGAGGTCAGGTTGGTTCAGACCCACAGTGGGGCCAGATGCCTCTTTGTCTTCTCAACATTCTAGGCAGCGCTCTGCCCACAATGGCACAACACCTTGCCTGCTGCCATGATGATGACAACGATGATGATGACATCTGGGTTTTTCTCATGAAGTTGGCTCTTCTGATTTCCTAGAATGCTCCTAAGGGGAGACTCAAGATTCAACGGAGCCATTTCCGGGTGGAGGGGCCCTCAATCAGATCGCCTGGCTTTGAATCCCAGCTCTGCCGTCAGATGGCTATGTGATCTTAGGAAAATTACTTAACCTCTCTAGGGTTCAGTTTTTTCTTTCATACAGTGGTGCAACAATAATGTTTTCCTTACAGGGTAGTGTGAGGAATAGATGAGTGACTGCATGCAGACATGTAGGACTAGTGTCTGGCACATAGTAAGTGCCCAATAAATGGTCGTTATTAATATATTTCATCATCTCTGGATTATCCACAATGGGATTGGCCTTAGGGGGAGATTTTAGGAGCAATAAGAAGGTTACCTCCTCAATACTTCACTAATTCCCACACTTAAATCTCACTCATTGGTGTCTCTTCCACTCTCCTAACACATTCCTTTAAATTCTGCCATTAGAATTTCATAGCTTTGTATTTAAGATGTCACTTCCCCCAAAAGACTTTGGGAAGGGTAACACAACAAAGGGATAGCCCTGTTTTATTTTAATAATTTTTCTGGCCAGACTTCTATCCTCCTTAACTGTTAACTGTACTGAGGGAATATTGTGGGGAAGAAAGAAAAGGCTAATTCTGAAGCATGGAGAACTTTCCCCAGAAATTGAAGCCAGGAGATACTCAGAGGGTTTTCTGAGGGCAGTAGGTCCTCTGGGATTTGAAGAAGGGTTGGATTGGAGAGAGATGCCAAGAAGTAATGAGAAATACAAAAACAAGGTCATTTGTGTCAGTAAAGACACGCTTTACTAACTTAACAAACAGTGCTGACCTTGATTTGGGGACTCTCCATCCACTGCCCCTTTCTCTACTCTGTGCTGTGTTTCAGAATAAATAATTTCACTCAGGATAAAGGTTGAATCATTTCGATGAAGGAGACTATGCAGGTGATCAAGAAACACCTGGTTTTAAGACTTCACATTGACTTTTACGTGTTTACTTTTTTAGTTATTGTTTATCAATTAAAAATTAATAAGCACTTAATATGTGTCTTAGTGCCAAATAAAGTAGAGTGAGCATTTCATTAGAAGGTGAAGAAATAGGGGCGCCTGAGTGGCTCAGTCAGTTAAGCGTCCAACTCTTGATTTAGGCTCAGGTCATGATCTCAGGGTCCTAAGATGAGCACCGCGTCTGGGGCTCCAGGCTCCATGCATAGCGGGGGTCTGCTTGAGACTCTCTCCCTCTCTTTCTCTCCCACTTCTGCCTGCACGTGCGCATGCTCTCTCTCTCTCTCAAATAAATAAATCTTTAAAAAAAGGTGAACAAATAGTCCTTGTCACGAATCTTACAGTCCAATTGAGAAAATACAAAATGTTTAATAACAATTAATTCCTAGATTGTGTTACAGGTCTGACAGACAGGAAACGAACTCTGGACTTCCAGGGGGAAAAAAAGAGAAAGCAATGGGTAGAGTCTGGAGTGATCATCTGCGGCATCAGAAGTTGAACTGGGCCTTGAAAGACAGGATTGAGCAGTTCCAGGAGGGGACAGTGACCCAGGAGGGAGAGGCAAGGAGCCAGGCAAGAGACTGAAAGGAGAACGGCATGTGTGGACAGAAAATGATAACAGTAATGATGAAAACAAGCCATCATGACAGCCACCCTTTACTGAGCATTTGGTATGTGCACGTGCCAGGCAATATTCTAAGGACTATATTCATATTGTCTCATTTAATACACACAATGACCCCACAAAGTATGAACTATGGCTCCCACTTTACAGTTGAGGGGCCAGGTACTTTGAGAGATAATTCACTGTCCTAAAATCATGTAGCTGAGTGGGAGCTAAGATTAAAGTCCAAGTCATTTTGAGGTGAAAGCTCTTAGCCCTCCACAGTACAGCCTCTCTCAGTGCAGGTGTTGGGATGCAGTGACAAATACAATTGAATAAATAGGGTAGGAATTCATTATACAGAATATAATTTAAAGGGGCGCCTGGGTGGCACAGCGGTTAAGCGTCTGCCTTCGGCTCAGGGCGTGATCCCGGCGTTACGGGATTGAGCCCCACGTCAGGCTCCTCCACTATGGGCCTGCTTCTTCCTCTCCCACTCCCCCTGCTTGTGTTCCCTCTCTCGCTGGCTGTCTCTATCTCTGTCAAATAAATAAATAAAATCTTTAAAAAAAAAAGAATATAATTTAAAGAAAACATGCAAGAATGATACACTGCGAGGTTAAAAACAACCACCCACCCAAAACCCACAGTTTACTAAACACTGCTTAAGGAACAGACACACCTTTTTTACAGTGTCATCCAGAATGTGATTTAGAGTTATACCCATTTTACAGATGAGAAAATCAAAAAGAAGAGGTTTAATGACTTGGCCAAGCCTCCCAGGTGTTAAATAGCTCAGGCCAGATTTGAACACTAGGCTGGCAGCAAAGCCCATGTTCTTGCTGCTATTCCGCACTGCCTCTGTCTTTGAGCAAGGGAAAAATTGGGTAAAAATAACACTGTTGCAATTTGCGGCATTCTTCAAAGCATTTTCATATTCACAGCAACATCTGATCCTTATGATAACCATGTGATAGGTTTGGAAGATACCTCCATCATCCATCATAATGAATAATAATAATGGTCATAGTAATCATTAAAATAATAATATTAGGCAGCATCGAGTGTTCCCCATACACCTGGCTCTGTGCTGAGGGCTTTACACGGATTGTATGGTTGACTTACAGCAACCCTATAAGATAGGCTCTGTTATCATTCTTACCTCGCACATGAAGACACGGTGGCTCACAGAGGTGAAATAACTTAATGAAGGAGGCTGGACTCAGATAAGTTGCAAGAACTCATTCAAGGTCATGTGACAATGAGTGTGACTCCAGGACGAGAGCTCAGCTCTCCTGGTTCCACATCCATGCGTGCCCTTTTCATGCTGCTCTTCTAACAACCTATCTACAGCTCCAGGAAGGAAGACGTGAAGAAAGAACCACGGCAGGCAAGGAGAGCAGCTGGAAGGCTGTAGAAGTTTAGGGGGGCAGTGAGGCAGCCCCAGACAGAGTAACATGAGGGAGACTGCGAGGTGGCACGTCTAGGCGCCGTCTGAGGAAGGCTCTAGTAGCTCCCTGCTGAAGCATGTGAACACAAGAGGAAGGAAGAAAAGCTTCAGTTTGGTTTCTAGCCTAAAATGGGTGGAAGTGGTAGTGCGGCATTGTGGTCAGAACCAAGAGTGGTTCAAAAACGACGTTGGTCTACGGTGAGACGTACCACATGCCAACTAGGGACGGCTATGATAGAAAAGACTGATGACATCGAGTGTTGCTGGTGGAAACGTAAAATGGTACAGCCACCTTCGAGAAAAGTTTAGTAGTTTCCTAAAAAGTTAAACGTAAGTTTGCCGTATGACCCAGCAATGCCAGTCTCGGGTGTCTACCTAAGAGAAATAAAAACAGGCCCACACAGCCTTGTATGCGAACGTTCTATCGCAGCATTATTCCTAAAGGCCCACAAGAGAAAAGAATCCAAGTGCCTATATCAAGTGATGAATGGATAAAAGGGATGTGGTGTGTCCCTCAGCAGCGGGAATGAAGGACTGTGCACTGTGACACGGAGGCGTCTCGAAACCACTGTGCGAAGTGAAAGAGGCCAAATGCACAAGACTGGCTATCGCCTCATTTCAGGTACACGCAATGTCCAGAAAAGACAAATCCAGACAGACAGGAAGCAGATTAGTGGGGTCGGGAACGGGAAGCGACAGCAAATGGGTATCTTTTTGGGGTGAAGCAAATGTTTGAAAACTGGGTTTTGGTGGTGGTCGCACAACACTATATTTGCAAAAAAATCATTGAATCTTGCACTTAAAATGGGTGAGCTTACGGTATGTAAATTACATCTCAATAAAGCTTTTCTTTTTTTTTAATTTAAAGAAAAGTGAAGTTGGCTTGTGAAGGAACAAAGAATGGTTTTAGAATTATAGGTGACTGCTGGACACTGAAGTGGAGATGTCCTGCCAGGGGAGAGGGCAGGCTGGAAGTTCGCAGGTAAGAGCTGAAGTTCACCCCAGGAAAAGGCACCCAAGAGAAAAGGAAGATGTCAAGCACAAAGCTTTGCTGTCACTACCATCAGCGGCAGGGACGACGGTCTACCTTGGCTAACACAGTGTTCACCCTGGTAGCAGTAAGTCCCACTAATATTAACATGTACTTATATTCTCTAAGCTCGCACCCACTGAGCGCAGACGTATGTGACCCATGGCTAGGCACCAGCAGGGTCAGTCTACGTGGGGGAAAATTGCCTCTGAGTGACTAAAATACACAAGAATAAGTGGGAATGGACTGAATGTATTCCCTGTATATTGATGCTAAAAAGAGAACTGCATAAACACGTTCACCCAAATTAGAAATAACATCAGCATTAGGGAGTGCGGTGTTTCGAGAGCAACGATATTTCACTTAGTCACTGACCACCAAGAAGTGTGGATGTTATGTTGGACCACCCCTGGAGTCAGGCTCTTTGGCCTCCATATGGACTTCTGAATTTAGAAGGAGCCAGCAGAAATTCATTCTCAGATAAACTCCGCAACTGCTTTCCCACCTCAGAACGCAGCAACCCCCTTCCTCCAGCGCCCACCCCAGGCTTAGTCCTCTGGGGTGGGGATCCTCCCGGGCTAGGGCCTAAAGATCCCTCCTTCCCCCAAGGCCTGACAACCTTTTTTTGTTTCTTCTTTCACAGCTCCAGTGAAAATGAAACAAATTTAGACTACTGTCTTTGGTTGTGAAATAAAGGGGTGGGGGGAAGCATCTGGGAGTGCAGGATAGAGTCAGTAGGGTATAGAAGAAGCACCCCAGGGTGGGAAACACTGACCCTGGCTTCAGGACCATCCACCACCCCCATCACATGGTGAGGGGCAGCTAAGCAGGGTATCTAAATCCCAGGTTCATCTGGAGACTAAGGCTGGATTTTGGATGGAGGAAAAAATACATTTACTTTCACTAACTTCTAACTCAAATTCATCATTGCCTTCAAACACAAACATAGGCAGTATGAGCCATCCATGACTTTTTCACTGCTAGAATCACAGATATTTTTATATCAACTTACGGTTGTGGCAGATATCCCAAATATCGCTTATACTTATCACTGATGACGCAATTACGGTAGTTATTAAATCGGCCACTAGACCTTCTTACTAATGTTCTAATAAAGAAGCATATATATTAGTATACCACAGATTTGATGCTTTTGATTTTTGATCGTATTTCATTATAACTCTTTTTGTAACTATGTATTTTATTCTATGTGTTTAAGGTCATAATTCCATCCACGGGCTTCACCAGGCAGCCCAAGGCGGGTCCATGTCACAAAAAGGTTGAAGAATTCCAGGCCTGGAAAAACTTACCCCAGTCCCTATCCAGCACCACCAAAAATGAGCCTCCCTACAAAGCAGGCAGCCCACCATTAGAGAACATTTCCTTTGGGTTTTTAAGATTCCCATTAAAATGCAAATGTCCCCAAAGGAGAAGAACTTCTCCGAGCGTTATTTGTTAACCCCTTAAATGGGGTTGTTTAGCAGCTAGCTGAGCACAACACCCTACAATTCAATTAAACAAACATTTATTGAGCTCCTGCCACGGGTAAGGAACCAGGCTTGGAGATGGAGAGCGAAATCCTCCAAGGTTTCTCCTCTCAAGGGTGCCCGCGATCTAGTAGAAAGAATAAAACAAGTGCTGGAAAGACAGGACAAGAGAAATGGTAGGGAGAAGCGCAAGGAGCAAAGCGCGTCCTGGGAAAGGACGGCTTCGAGGAAAGGGACTCCTTCAAGCCCACATTCCAGGATTGACTGAGTGTGGGCCTCAGAATACGACGTTGGCCAAGTTCACTGCCCAGTGTTGCATGAAATAGGTAAAGCACGAAGTCAGCTAAGGCGGCTGAGTGCTCTGTTAGATATAAAGGGCCCGCCAAGCACAGAGGAGGGAGTGACTTAGTGGGGGTGGGGGCAGGGGAGAGTCTAGAAAGACTGTTGGTCATGATGAATGTGGCACGGAGGAAGTGACACAGGAGCTGAGCCTAGTAGGATAGGTTTTAAAAAAAGAGAGAGGATGGGGGAAGGGAGGGGGAGGGGCACCGCATTCCTGGCAGAGGTAAGCGTAAAGGGCCTGTTCTGAGGATGCCTTTAGAGCGAGAGTTTAGGGATAGTGGAGGAACCAGGCAGGAGGTGGGACTGGAATTGTAAACCCGAGTTGTACTGAGAAAGGATCTTAAATTTAATGCGAGGAAATTTGTACCCCATCCCTTTGGAACAATCAGGAAAGTCTTCACGAAGGAAGGCCTTCCTATTTGAGCTGGGCCATTAAAGCATCAGAAAAATTTCAACAGGTGGAGATGGGGCGGGCGGGGAGTGTTTCAGGCTACACGAACAGCAGAGCCAGCAGGGGCTGAAAGCACAGGGCTCCGTAAGAACCGCACCGCCGTATTGCCGGGTCCCGGGTGAGGGCAGGCGTCGCACCTGGGGGCTGGGACCCGACCCGCGCACACCTGGCTGCAGGGGAGTGGGCGGCGGGGGGGGGGGCAGGGCGGCGTGGTAACCGCGCAGGTTCCTCGCCCCAGAGCGGACCCTCCAGGTCAGAACCTCTGGGGCTGGAGCCTGTTGAGCAAAGGCCCCAGGTGATCTTGAGGAGCAAGAAAATCGCTTAGGTTCTGAGTAGGAGAAAAGACCAAAAAAGGAAGGTGGGCTGTGAGTGCGGGCTAAGCACCTGCACTTCAACTGGAAGGCCGAGGGGAGCTGCGGAGAAGGGACCCAGAGGGAGAATGGTATTTGTCGAGCTGAGCCGAGAGTGCTTAAGGAAGATTTAGGGGACAAAAGAGTTTAGGATGGAAAATGTGGGGACCCAGGAAAGGCCTCTCACAGGGGTCCAGGTAGGGAGTCATGAGGGCCTGAATCATCGCAGCAGCAGTGGCGGAGGGAAGGGACAAAAGCAAAGACATTTGGTGGCAGAATCTGCATGGCTCACTGGGTAACTGAAGTGGGTGGAGGGGCTGAGTCACACGGGGCTCCAGGGATTGCAGCTGGGCAAGGAGGAAACCAGCAGGACCTTTACAAGAAAAACTGGGGAGTAAGGCGCCATTGTGAGGAAGGCTGTGTGTTTCGATGTAAAGCGTTGGCACGGAGGCCAAGGATACTGTTGATTTTTATTTTGAGGGAGGGCACACTGTGGTTAGTGGGATACAGGAGGAGACACAGGTGGCCTATGGGGACTGGCAGGCGGCACGGGAAGGCTGCAGGGCCTGCCTTTATCACCATTTTGTTGAGGGCCCCCTAACAAGGTGACAGGAGCTCTGAGCTGTAAACCTAGGCCAGTCCCTTCTCTTCTCAGGAGCTCCCATTTCCTCTTCGGAAAAGCAGGTGATAATAAAACTTATCACCCACTCATCTCAGGGGAGTGCTGGAGAGCAACCAGTATACATACATAAATAAGTTTAAGGCACTCAGCAAGAACAAAGTGTGCTAGAAATGCTAAACAATAATAAATTCAGCCACCTCCTCCGCCACAATAGTAAACAAGGTGTCTTTTTTCGGAAACAGATGTGGCTAACCAGATACTAACTTTGAGGCTGTCTATAGCTTCTAACAAGAGGTAATTAAATCTAAACTCTTGATTTTCGAAAATTCCCTCATTAGAGAGTCTGAGTGACCCTAATACCTCCATCAAACGGAGGGCCTGGGCCAGATTGCAGTTAATCAACACAAAAATTATTTTATCATTCCACCTCCCATTCTAAGTCCATGTGTGACTAATATCAGCATCCGAACTGCAGGCAGTCCCCACCATCCCCCTAAGCTGCACTGTTTGTCACACCCCTGAGGTCCGTCTCTTGGCAGAATGGTGCCATATAAAATATTCAGATCCTAGGTAGGATGTGTGCAATCTACAAGGGAAAGAAGGCTGTCAGACAGAAAAAGTAAAAGAAAAAAAATAGCACTCCTAAAATGACAAAGATTGCAAATCCATTTTAAAGGAACACATCTCTAATGGTATATTCCATGCATAGCACATCTCTTAATAAATGCCACACCAGTCTCTGCTCCCCTAAAGAGCAGACCCGATAGGTAATAATTCCCCTTCTCTGTGGTAAAATCCAATTTTCACACCTGGTAAATGAAATAACTCCACTGTGAACCAAGGTCGGGTTGGGGTGAGCCGTTAACAGAAGGTTAGGGGCTGGGCATCAGGTAACAGCTCTTCTGGGAACCCCTTCCAGAGATTTGCTCTTTTTATGCCAGTTGATGCTATTCAGCCAGAAAACCTCCAACCTCCTAGGTTACAAAAGCTAAAGCCTTTGTCACCTGGAGCGGTTATGAATGAGTGCTGCGGTTCACGGGTCACACACGTGCGAGGCCTGGCTCCGGCCTTTGCCTCTTGTTTGGTACGAAGGTTCCTTACCATTTGTGTACTTTTAGGAGATAAGCTTATACTGCATTCCTGACAAATTGACCATGAGAAGGGGTGATGCTACTGAAATTTACCATTGCAGAGGAGTAATACACCGGAGGAAGAAAAAACATAATGCCAAAATCCAGCTAGAATCTGTGTACTGTACAGACCTAATCAGGAACCACAGAGTGGACGTCTGTGAGAAATCAACAACGAAACACACACACACACACACACACACACACACACACACACACACGGAGAACTGGAATGTGGGCCAGGAACACATCCCAGGATACATAAGAATTTAGTAAAGGTGACATCAGAGATAAGTAGGGATAGGGAGGATTACTCAAGAAATACTATTGGCATAATGGTTCTACTGGGTTTGGAAAAAATTTAATATCCTCATCTCACATCGCATAATAAATTCCAGAGGGATTAAAGAGATAAATAGAAAAATGAATCAGTTAAAAAAAAAACTAGAAGAAAATATGATGAATATTTATCTGACCTTGGGGACAGGGAAAGATATTCTTAGAATAAAATCAAAGGAAAAATAAATAAATAATCTGATAGATTTGATGACATAAAAATGTAAAGTTCTGTATGTAAAAAAAAAATCATAAAACCAGAAGGCTAGCTACTTAATGGAAGCAAAGTATTTCCAACAAATAGGATTTTAACAAATATGACTGAAAAGAAATTAATCTTATTAGTATAGAAAGAGCTCATACAAAGCAATCTGAAAAAAACACCTGAGTTGAAATTTGACATTGCAATTTTTAACATTTCAAAATTTACCATTTAACACACACACACACAGAAAATTAATAGGAAAAAAAATCACTTGAATGAATTCATGAAAACATCCATTCTAACTAGTAATTGAAGAAACAGTAAGTCAAATTGTATTTTCTGTGACGGCCTGGCTCATGGTAAACACTTTGTGATTATTTGTTGACTTGTTCAGATTAACAAAGAGTAAGAAAATCCCACGGGCAATTTGTAGGATCCTGACAATTTGTAGGATCACACAGGAAGGCAGGGGTCCGCAAACTGTCTCCGCAAACTATTTCCGGGAAGGGCAGACAGTAAATATTTTGGGGTTTGTGAGCCACGCAATCTCTGTTGCAACTATTCAGCTCTGCCACCGCAGGGTGAAAGCAGCCACAGACAATCTACAACTGAAAGAACACGACCCTCTCCCAAAAAGGCGTTCTTTGTGCAAGCTTAAATGTGAATTCCATATAATTTTAACGTGTCATAAAATATTGTTCTTCTTTTGATTTTTCCCAGCCACTTGAATGTGTAAAAATCATTGTTAGCTCATGGGCTGTATAAAAACAGATCATGGGACGGATTTGCCCCGTCCTATTGCAACATTTCTGGAAATCAATTTGATACCATATATCAAAAGGCTTTGAAAAGGCCATACACAGATTGGTCAGTATTACAACAATCAGGTACAAATACTTCTTTTAAATAAAAAATTAAAAGTATATACTCTTTCCCCTGATTGTCCTAACAATTCCCTTTCTAGGAATTATTTATAAGGAAAAAGAAATGTGGAAACTCAGAATTTCAGACCAATAAGCATCTCAACATCCAGCAGAATGGGGACGGTTAAGTTCATCCTGGTACTTTCATACAGTGAAATATTATGCAGCCATAAATATTTTGGAAAAAAATGTATGACATGCAAAAATGCTCACGATACAAAGTTATGCAAAAAATATATATTGTATATATATACAATATGAAATGTATATATCTAGTTTTGCAAAACACAATACATTTCACATGTATATGCATAGAGGAAAGAATGAAGGAAATGAATTAAAACATGAATAGAGTTGTAGATGCCGGGTTTGCAGGTGATTACATTTTTCTTTATTCTTTTGATCTAATTCTCTATACTGAATAGTTATTACTTTTGTAATTAAGAAAATACATTGGGGCTCCTGGCTGGCTCAGTTCATGGAGCACGTGACTCTTGATCTCTGGGTTGTGAGTTCGAGCCCCATGTTGGGTATAGAGATTATTTAAAAACAAAATCTTTAGAAGAAGGAAATTCACTAATATTATATTTAAAATAAAATAAACTGGGGAAAAAGTCCAGAACCTTAAGTTCACACAGAAAAGTGAGAGAAGAAAAAAAGAAAAAGCCTTTCAAATGCAACCTATATGTAAAATCTTGACAAAATCTGCAATGAAAACCAGACCCAGGCAACTGAAAGTCGCCAGGGTCTAAAATTCATGCAAAATCACCACAGGAGGGGAAAAAAAGGTTCTGATCAAAAGCAGCTGAGACCTGGAATCCACGACTGCCCCTACACTGAACATACCCAGAAAAAGAAGCAGGAGATGAAAAGGCGGCCTTGGGTCCTTGTGCGCAGTAGGGCTGGGGGGGGGGGCGGGGACACAGATGGCTTCTTGTTCCTACCCCCTAACGCCCCCACCTTCCCCCAAACAATAAACCACAAAACAGCTCTTGCCTCAAGCTTTAGAAGGACAGAGTTAGAATTCTACAACCAAGGCTTGCTTCTTTTGTTTTAGTGTGGAAGTGGTATGGCTTCTCTCTTCCGAGTGTTACGTAGCCATTTATACCTGGATGCATGTTTTTGCTAGAGAGAGGAAGGAGTTTGGGCAGTTTAAAGAGTTGGAGGGTTCCCTCAAGCCCACTTTAACCGTTTCACAGTCTGGTCTAGAGCCTGACCCGTATACAATTAGCGGCTGGCTACCGTCTGGGGAGTTTACTGTATGCCAGTCGATATGCTACACCTTTGTATCGTTTGCTTCAGTTAATTCTAACAAGAAGCCAATAAGGAGGACTTTTCCCAACATGAAGCAATTGTCATTCCAGTCAAGACAGACCAGATAAGACCTGGAAGCATCAGATAATTTGCCCAGGGTCATCTAGGTAATCAGGTGCAGAGGCAGGTTTCAACTCTTACTTCCAAGCTTTCGGTATCAGTGGCTGAAACACTAAAACCGGATTTTAAGAAGAGGCAGGGTGGAGCACAAGTGTTACCATCAAACATACCGGAGTTCAGGGTTCAAGATCATAGCATGAGTTGATTTTTCTTGGCCTCAGTTTTCTCACCTATAAAAATGAGAATAATAAAACCTATCTCTCCGAACTTTTGGAAGTTCAGAGATAATATAAGGAAGATACCTAGTGCATAGCAAGTCCTCAATAAATGGTTGCTATTAACAGAACACAACTACATATATATTTTTTCTTCCCTTCATTTCCCAGACATCTTTAATTCCTTGCTCTTCTATTTAAGATAAGGGAAGCATTTTTGAGACAACAGGTTTGGAAATGGGGGTACTCTACGGCGTGTTTACGCTTTAAAAATCACGTCTAAACTCTCTAAGACCACAAACCACTGCACATGGTGCTTTCCTAGAAGAGCAGAAGCAATAAACATATTCCTGTAGGAAGACTCAGTCTCACAGAGCCCGTGAGATGAGCCAGAGGAGAATCTTCTGCCCACAAAGAGGAAGGTGGTAACGTCCTTCACTTCCTTTGTGGTTTTTACCTAAACCACAACTCCTCCCTTTTAGCTATAAGTTGTTTCTTTACATCCATTCAGATGCGTGTTAGCTTTCTCCCACCTAATATGTCACTCCCTTCTCTGCCATATGGATAAATATCAGATGCTTCTCTTCCTCCAGGAAAGCGTCTCCAGCACACAGGACTGGTTTTGAGCTGCTCTCACAACCCATCCATTCTATAGCTGCCTGCATGGGAGTCTGTTCCCCGAGACCTTTGGAAGACTCCAGAGTTCTTCCAATGCCCAGGCTTGTGGCTTGGAGGTAGAGAAGATGAATAAGTGTACTGTACATCACTTAGGCAGAAGAGGAAAAGCTTCCTGCTCCGAAATGAATGAGAACATCACCGTTTCCAGTTGGAGACAAATGGAGGAAATATGATGTTCTTGTTTAGCTTTTTTTTTTTTTTTTTTGAGAGAGAGAGTAGAAAGATGAATGAGTGAAAGGGCAAATAAACACAATGCTCAGGCCAAGGAAAGGAAAATCAGAAAATACCCCCAAAATGGTAGGTTCAGGAAGGTGGGCAGACAGCTGTCTCCTCACTGCTGCTGTGGTTCCCGAGTTAATATTTGCCAGACTTAGCATTCCTGTGAGTGCCGTTGGGATAATGGGCCCCACTCAGCATCACGTGAGTTCTCCATCTCAGCCGAGGGACAGGATTTCAACCATATCACACACAGCTCTCATTACTTGTAAGGAAATGATCTTACTGAGGAAAGCAGCACAAACCATAAACACATTTACTTAAAAAGGCAAAGCTGTTAGGTATACCCCTCAACTTCACGACTAACACGGTACGCTGGTCCTAGCTGCTGATGTCCGAGTCCAGAATAGCATTTCCTAGAGTGGATCCAAGAGCCGCTTCAGGTCACGGGCTGTGATGCAAGAGGGACACTCTCGGGTTTAACTTTCTTGCCCGAAGGGGTAGAATAACAGTTATTTTCTAAGGAAGAATTTACTAAGTATCATCTGTGTCAAGCAGTGTTAGCTATTCCAAATTGTAGAGAAAGGAAATTCGTTGCCCTTGAGAAATTTACCATCTTGCTAGGGAACCAGTAGGCCCAAAACCAGGATTCTCAGGCGAGAATCATTAGATCCATCCTCACCCTTTCCCTGCTTCCCTCTTTTAGGTTAAACAACAACAACAACAGCAACAACAATGCTGTGACCTGGGGAGGCTGAGTGATTGTCCTTGGTCATGCAGCTAGTAAATTTGCAGAGACAGAGCCCAACTTTTTCTAACTCCAAGACTGAGGACCTTTCTCCCATACTTCACTTATAGCTCAAAAGGGAGAGCGAGAACAAATAACTGCACAAGTTAATATGATACAAGCCACAAGCCCAGAAGTGTGATGGCATGCAAATAAGGGGAATGCAAAGTCTGCATTGAGTTAGTCCAGAAAGACTTCTTTGGAGGAAGTTCTGAAGGCTATGACTGGGTAGGAATTGTCAGAAATTCAGTTCCATCAACAACCATTTCTGAAGTCCTAATATGTACAAAGCACTTGACACAGAGAGGAGGAAGCCCAATAGGATGAGTATCACGTGGTCTGTGCCCTGAAAGGCAGCAGTACTACTAAGTTTATTAATGGCAGAAGGGGAAAAGCTGCAGTAAGTCACACAGTGACTAGCCAGCAGGAGAAGAAAGGCAGACTCTTGGAAATATTGTGAAGGCAAAGAAAAACTGGCCAGGAACCAGGAGGGGATCGACTTTGAGAGCGAGAACTCAAAATGGTTTGAAGTGTCACAGAGGAGGAAGGTTTTCTCGATTTAAGCTGGGTGAAAGGGAAATAATCATTTAACTTCTACCCCAAAAATATTTGGAGTTTGTCCTTATAGATATAATGTCTTAATTCGTCATATTGTTTATAGCCAGATTCACTCAGAACTTGATATTGTGAAAACATTAAACACACACACACACACACACACACACACACACACACTCAGAGTGCCAAAGCTCATAATGGTCAAATCCCAAAGACAAAAGGTGCCTCAGAGACTGGTCCAACATCTCATTACAAATGAAAAGATCAAGGTCCAGAGAAACAAAGCAAAAACTTACCTTTCCACTAGGCAAAAAGGGTCAGGCCCCAAACTAGAGCCACTTTGTTCCAGCTCTAGTGGTTGTGTTTTCTAAGCCAAAAATTGGGACACAAAATACAAGTGCATTTATAGACATAATGGAGCAGAATATTTAAAATAAAAACCAAAGGTTACTGTGGTCCTAGATGATGCTTCCAGAACATTCCACCACACTGGCCCTTTTGTTTGCCAAAGACATGTTTCAGAAGAGAACGTAGTCTACTCAGAGTCAAGAGAGACTTCCTCAGCCATAAAAGAAGCATCAGAGTCTCTCTCCATGTAGGGTGAGCCCTTGGTGAAAAGAAAAGCCATGGGGACTCTAGGCAAGACTTTGATAAACAAAATGAGATGATAAATAACCTAAGATCATCGGTTCCCAGGACACCAGGTTTCCTCAAAGCCTAGTATGTGTAAGGCTCAATAAATTCTAAATAAGGACTATAGTAAGCTGATGATGACCTTGGCTAGTGCACTCCTTGGGTATCATATGATACTCATACCACAATAATTTTAACCTGGTATATCTGTTACTTGCATAAAAGCAAATCTAATTATTTTAATATCATGGTTAGATCATTTCTGGTTTTCAAAAGCCAAAACAAAATTCCCAAATATTAGTGCAATACTTCTGGAAGCTTTGTGGATTATTCTGGTACTAAAAGAATCATCCAAGATATACACCAAACCCTGTCCACACAAAATAATGCAGTGATGATGTCTTTTATACGAAGAGACTTTTCTCTTTTGGTGGTGCTAGATTTGCATGAATTCATTCTCACTTTCTCGTCTAACTCCTTTAATGACAGAGACCAGCAGTAAGTTAAGTTGCTAACAGTGACTAGAACACATCACCTCTGCTTCATTATGCTGGTACTGAATAAGTAGCCCTGTGGTAGCATCACCCTAAGAGTTAGTCAGAACGGAAAAACCCAGGAAGATTCAGGACTCACACTTGATGATGTCATTATTGTCATAAGTCAAGCAGCATTTCTCATCCATTAGTACCAGTACCATTAGTACCATTCAAATTTCAGAATATCACCACAATGTTTAGTAATAGTTTTGTTAAAAAATAGACTCACAGAGCTTTGCGCTTTGGGTTTCTATGTATTGAATTTCTCATTCTCACTTCCTGTCTTTGCCTACACTAGGAAGTGAGCTGATTCACTGTTATGATTCAGCATGTGCTATGGTGTTTGGTCAAGAAATAATGCCTTTCAAAATGTATATATTTGCATATGCATAGAATATCTCCCAAAAGGTATATGCAAAGCTGGTTGCCCCTGAAGTGGCTGAGGGATGGGATTTACACACTTTGTGAATTTTATACTTTGTGTACCATCTACTCATTTGCAAAAAAATATGCTTAAATTTTTTTTTAATGAATAAACAAATATTCTTGGGGCGACTGGGTGGCTCAGATCATTAAGCAACCGACTCTTGATTTTAGCACAGGTCATGATCTCAAGGTTCTGGGATCAAGCCCCGCAGCAGGCTACACGCTCAGCAGGGAGTCGGCATGCGATTCTCTCCCTCTCCCTCTGCTCCTCCCCCCACTCACCACCCTCTGCTCCTACTCTCTCTCTTTAAAAAAAGAAAGAAAAATTTTAAAAAATAAACAAATGTTCTTTTTTTTTCCCCACTGTAAATTGTTACTCCATTTTATTTTTTTAAATTAACATATAACGTATTATTTGTTTCAGTGGTACTGGTCTGTGATTCATCGGTCTTACACAATACGCAGTGCTCACCACAACACATACCCTCCCCAATGTCCAACCACCCCATCCCCCCAGCTCCCTCCCCTCCAGCAACCCTCCATTTGTTTCCTAAGATTAAGAGTCTCTTATAGTTTGTCTCCCTCTCTGGTTTCTCTTGTTTCATTTTTTCCTCCCTTAAACAAATATTCTTGTTGAGCTTCTTAATCCCTAAATATGCTTCACGACCAGTGACCAAGATTAAATAGCAGTTGATTTCCAAAGTCTTAAAGGTGTTGGCTCCATTCTGATCCAACCTGCTTCTTATTCCTCCACAATGCATCATGTGTCACATTGTCTTTTAAACATCCAGCAGAGTTGATTTTTTCAGAAGTTACACCATAAGTTCTATTTATTTTATTTGTTTATTTTAGTAAACTCTATGCCCACAACATGGGGCTCGAACTCATGAGCCTGAGATCAATAGTTGCAGGCTCTCACAACTGAGCCAGCCAGGCACCCCAGCAGCAAAGCTAATTTTTTTTTTTTGATTCCTGACAATTTTGAGAAATACAAATCAAAACCACAAAAGCTATCACCTCACACCTGTCAGAATGGCTAAAATAAAAAAACGCAAGAAACAACAAGTGTTGGCAAGGATGTGGAGAAAAAGGAACACTCATGCACTGTTGGTGGGAATGCAAACTGGTGCAGCCACTGTGGAAAACAGTATGGAGATTCCTCAGAAATAAAAAAATAGAATCACCATATGATCCAGTAATTCCACTACAGGGTATTCACCCAAAGAATATGAAAACACTAATTCAAAAAGATCTATGTTTATTGCAGTATTATTTACAATAGCCAAGATATGGAAGCAACCCAAGTGTCCATTGATAGATGAATGGATAAAGAAGATGTGGTATACAGTGGAATATTATTCAGCCATAAAAAAGAATGAATTCTTGCCATTTGCAATGACATGGTTGGAGCTACAGAGTATAATGCTAAGTGAAATAAGTCAGTCAAAGAAAGACAAATACCATATGATTTACTCATATGTGGAATTTAAGAACCAAAACAAGTGAACAAAGAAAAAAGAGACCAAAAAACAGACTTAACTATAGAGAACAAACTGATGGCTACCAGAGGGGATATGGGTGGGGGATGGGTGAAATAGGTGATGGGGATTAAGTGCATTTGTCATGATGAGCACTGAGCAATGTACGGAATTGTTGAATCACTATATTGTACCCCCGAAACTAACATAACACTGTATGTTAATTATACTGGAATTAAATAATAATTTCTGAGAATTTTCTGTCACCATTTGAAATAACTAGACATTCTGGGGTGTGCCAAAACCATGGCTGGGAATCACTGAAATACAGATTCTGAGAATGTTAGTCAGATTTTTAAAAATTTGCAGAATCCAATGATATATAAATGCACATAAATTCTATCAGGTTTACTCAAATTCTCTTGTACTTACTAGATGCGATTATCGATTATTTGAGTACGGACAAAAATCTCTACACTGCAACATAAGTTGGAGCATTAAATAGATAAGTATGGTGACTGGTTAAGGGATCTATTGTAAAATTGTAATACAGCATTTTGAAATGAGAGGAAAGAAAATCTATTCTCAGGGCGCCTGGGTGGCTCAGTCAGTTAAATGTCTGACTTCAGCTCAGGTCATAATCTTGGGGTCCTGAGATCAAGCCCCATGACTGGCTCCCGACTCAGCAGGGAGCCTGCTTCTCCCTCTCTGCCCTCCCACTCCCCAGCTTGTGCTCTCTCTCTCTTTCAAATAAATAAAATCTTAAAAAGAAAGAAAGGAAGAAAGAAGGAAAATCTATTCTCCGATTCCTCACCAAAACTGTGTACTACCTAGAAACGTAACTTCAGAATTTTAAACACGTGGAAAAAGAAGCATGATGAAGTGGAAAACACGCAAACTACAGCAGCACACCGAGTTGAGTTTGAATCACCCGACTTACTATTCTGACAATGTATTTGGCTCCTGTTGGTTACACACCACACCTGTCTACTGCTGGCTGTTTGCTAGGTTTTGAGCACCCGGCACGGAGCAGGGGTAGATGGACCATAAAACTATAATAGAGTGAATGAGGGGAAACTATGAGGAGCTCTGTGGGGGAGCAAACCTGGTCGGGGTCAGAGGTGGCCTTCTGGAGGGGTGATTGATTGTTCAAGGTGACACCTGAGCGGGTGACCTTAGAGTTAGCTTGCTGAAGCAATTCCCTCCCCTTCAGGTTTTTGTATGTAAAACACGGATTATAGTAGTTAACCCAGGGGTTTTCTCTGAATATTTAATAAGCTTTGTTATTTAAAGCATTTAGCGCCATATCTGGCGCATAGTAAATGCTCAATAAATGATAGCTATTATTGTTTGCTTTTTTTGGAGAGTCTCCTCTGGGTTACAGAAGAGGCAGCTCTCAAAGGTCTAAAACTTACAAAATGGCCCTTCAGCTAAATGCTCACGTTCTCGCGCACACACTGCCGCCAGGGGCAGGGGTGAGCAGACCCAGCACACAGCCCCTGGGCAGGAAGGCTCTGGGCCGTAGAGTCACCGTGACCATGAGCGCAGCCCCTCCCCCCATATTTTTTGTCAGAGGGTTAACATGTCCTATGCGTCAGATCTAAAGTCCCGGCCCCCTCAGAGGCTGCTGGGTCTCCCTGTTTAATCAGACATGAAACAAATCGCGTGCTGCGGCAGAGGCGTACAAACACGCTTTAATTACAATATTGTAACACCAATTAGAGATCTATCTAATCGAGGACTCGGCACTTCCTGCTTGGATATTACTCCCATGTTGGGATAATTACTGCTAATTAAGCTTGGAACTAATTAGGCTAAATGATCTCATTTATACCAACAAAGATGACTTCTAGGAGTTCATAAGAAAAACGAGGGTGATTTTATCATTCCTGGACTATTTGGCATTTCACACTGGAAATAAAACGCCATCCCCTGCCATCAAGGTGCACAGCGAGCTTGTTCCCCTGGAATTCCGGCCCCAGATGGCAGAAGGATCTTCATTTGTTCTACACAGATTCTCCTACACAGTCAAACAAATAATATAAAAATCCAGTGTCCTTCCACAAATGACAGCCACAGTCTCACGAAAGGCGGCCATCAAACGCAGTGACAGCAGTAAAGGGGGATCCGTTAGCAGCCTTGCAGAGCCCGCTTGCCTTGACTTTATGTCTCATGCACCTCAGTATTCTTACCACAGTCTTTACAGCTAAGAGTTAGTCACAGGTTTCCAGGTCAGTCAGGCAGATCTGGGTTTGGGGAGATTATTTATTCCACTAAACTTCAGTCCCGCATCACTAGCGTAGGAATAATAATAATGCCATGTACCGTCTCTGTGAAGATTAGTGAGATGACACATCTGGAATGCAGGATAGTACTTGGCACACAGCTGCCTTCAATAAGTAACAGGGATTTTTTTTTTTTCCTTCAAGGCACCATAATACTCACTTCTGAACTAAACCTACATTTTACCTGTCCCTCTTCTCTTTTCTGGCCTAGGGTGGTGGTAGTGGGAAAAAGCTCATGACAGGAAGTTATGGATCCTAGCTATTTTCTGGTTTGTCTCTAACGAGCTGTGTGACTTGAGCAAGTCACTTCTCCTTCCTGGAAAATGACATTCACTTTATGTACTGAGCCAGGTTACATGAATTTCTGGACTTAACCTTTAAGCAATACTCACCCATTTTAGAGATGAGGAAACTGAGACCTAAATAAATAGTATTCAAAAACAGAAACGACAAAACAAGAAAACCCTCACTGTTATTAAAGGACAAGATCAGGAATCGAACCCAGGACTCATTCCATAGACTACCCTCTTAATATATGTTACACTGAATTGCCTTATGCTCCCTTCCCATTTGACATCTCCAAGGTCCCTTCTGGCTAAGAATATCTGGTTCTGTCCTGTGGGGTGAGCCTCTCAACCTTGTTTTTAGCCAGCAACCCTCAAGTAAGTAGTCTTTTGTTTTTTTTAAGATTTTATTTTTTAAGTAATCTCTACAGCCAACGTGGGGCTCGAACTTACGACTTCAAGATCAAGAGTAGTATGCTCTACGGATTGAGCCAGCCAGGTACGCCTACAAAGAACAAATCTTCTTTTCTTTTTTTTAAAGTAGGTCCCGCGCCCAAGTTGGGGCTTGAACTCATGACCCTGAGATCAGGAGTTGCATGTTCTGCCAAACAAGCCAGTCAGGCGCCCCCTGTTGCAAGTCTAATCCATGCTCCACTCTAGGGAAAATAAGACGCCCCCCCTAGGACAAACACCCTGACAACTTCTATTCATTAGACTACCTGCCTTAAAATTCCTATATTGTGACAAACATTTGTCCCTATCAGAATTACATATTTTAACTCTTTTCACTACAATGGAATTAACTTCCACTTGTGGAAAATCTTTACACGATCTTCTCTGGGCTCTAGCACTTGGGTTTTATTATTGTTCTTTCTTCTGAGAAAAAAATTCTAGGGATTCTGTGGTTCTCTCTTATCTTCAGAGTCTAATAAAAGACTCCACAAATATGTGGGCACACAAACACACACAGATATTCTTTGCTGGAATGCTCTATCGGGGGAAAACAAAAGCCAATGAACAAAGCTCAAACCTCTGTTCTTGAGTATTACAGAGATTGAAACCTTCAGCCTGTGGACTTCTCCTTCTACAGAGGTGGTAAGGGGATCAAAATGCAATACTGGCTGGTCACCTCTGCTCAGCTCAAGTCGAGAATTTCCTGAGCCACCTGAGCTGCGGCCTATCCCGGAAGTGATTTCTACTGATGCTAGAAAAAGCTGGGATGGAAACACATCAGTCACCTGACTCTTAGGAGCCTTTGCAACAGAAGTCTGGTCTCAACCTGGCCTCTGACCTATGTCTCATTGGAATGTAAACTCTAGGAGGACAGAGTTGTCGCGTATGGATTCATCTCGAGTCCTCAGAGCAGTGCCCAACATATAGTAGTAGATGTTTATTAAATGTATGTGGAGCCCATGAATCGAGTACTGGGTTCCAGCACAGGCGCTTGGGGGCAAAACCAAGGAAGCTTATACACCTCCAGGCATGTCAAGGTCTCTTGCCTTTGGAGCGTTCCTTCTCTGGCATGTCCTCAGGAGGTAACCTGCAGCAGTTTGGGCTGTTCTTCGACTCCTCTGTCTAGAGGGTTCCCACAAGGCAGTCCCTGGGTCTGATTCCCATCACTCCGGGGTCTCTCTGTGGGAAATGGGAGTGGGATGCAGGGAAGAGGGTGGTTTTTTGCCTGTTGAAGAGGAACCAGGGACCTTGGGGGGGGGTGCTGGTGGTAAACCCTACCCCAATGCCCAGATCACTGAGCTCCCTCCAACCAGGACGCCTGGCTTCGATGGAAAAGAGGGTCTCTGTCTGCAGCTAACTCTTAGGAGACCGACAAATCCTGAACCACCCTTGCCTGCCTGAAATACTCTGCCCAGGGGTGGTGCCAAGTTGGCCCCTCACCGGAAGGGGAACGTCAGTGATGGCTGATCAGAAAGCACAAGGACAAAGAAGGAATAATGGATTTGGAATCAGGAAATTCAGGTCTCGGACCAGCAGCCTCACTTTCTTCCTACGTAAAATGGGGATAATAAGAGCAGTCTCCCTCGCCTCAGAGTGGTGAGGACCAAAAGAGATAATGAGCACCACAACTGATTGCACACTGCAAATGTCACGTAACAGTGAGTTATTACTCTCACCCACTAATTGTCTCTATTGGTGATGGCATATGCTTTGGCATGTCCGTGACCAAGAGGCCCCTGGGTGGGCCCCATGTGTACAGCGTGGTGGAGGGGAGATGCGCAGGCAGCTTCCCGGAGACCGAGTACCAATCTGTCTCTGCCAGCGATTGGTTCTGGCTGCTCACGAGGCAGGATGGCCTGAGAGCTGTGGGCCTAGGCAGCAGATTACACACATGTATTCCTGGCCTCCACCCCTTACTTTGCGGGGAATGGATTTATATGGATGAACGCCTACAGGAGGTAAGGATTCCTTCCCTCTTTGCTACTGGTCATGGGATTGGTTCCTTACCATGGCTAAGAGCATGGGCAGACTGACAAGTGGGGGACTCAGGGAAATGTCCTTGGTCCCAGGGAAGCCCAGTGTGACGCATGAGAAGAGCACACTTCTGAAGAATCCTGAAATAGAGCCGGAGCCTGCCTCTTAGCACAGGCCTTAAAAACTAACAGGTGAATGGGGCACTTGGCTGGCTGAGTCGATAACGTGACTATTGATCGCAGGGTCATGAGTTCGAGCCTCATGTTGGGTGTGGAGCTTACATTAAAAAGAAAAACAACAATAAAAAAAATACCTAACAAGTGATCAAGAGGATGAAAAATGAACACATGTTAATGAATAAATAAATGTTTTCACAAAATGAAGAAACCTTTTAAAAGAAGCGCCATTCTCGTGCCATCATCGTGCCATTCTCCTGATTCTCGTTTTGTCTTTTGTGTTAACACAGAGTTTCAATATATCAGTTTTGTTTCCTTAATACAGCTGAGATAACGCGGCTTCCTGTGCTACTGGGGCATGCCAGAGAGGTGAGGGTGGTGAGGGAAATATTCTGAACCCCCAAATCACAACATCGCAGGTCTAAGGGAGAATGTGGGTAAGTCAACCAACCCCTTCCTGCGACAGATGAGAAAATTGTGGCCCAGAAAGTTTACACGGTGTGCCCAACTCCACACAACTATGCTCCTCTGAAGACAGCACGTTGGGATATTTGCCTGAGAAAACATACCAGCTTTCCTCCTCTGAGGCAAAAGAAAAACAAAAATGTTTTACATTTGTTGCTTTAGGGGGAAAAAGTCAATGAAGTTGCCAAAAAACAAGGCCTCCCATTTATAGGCATCAGAAATGGCCCAGTGAATATGAGACTCTGAGAAATCCAAGACTGACTCCTGCAAAGGACAGAGGTACCAGGAAGTCACCTGAGGCAGGGCTGTCAGGGAGTCCACGTCCTGTCTGTTCTTGTACCCCATCTGGCCAGGGTGAGCCCCAGGTGGGGCCAATTTCTTCGGGCCTGTGTATGTCCACCCAGTCCCCTTTAAGGGATATGCCTGTCCTGAAACTATTATCCACCATCATGTCAAGTATCTGTTAAAAAAGAATATGTTTGGGGGGCGCCTGGGTGGCTCAGTCGGTTAAGTGTCTGCCTTCGGCTTGGGTCATGATCCCAGGGTCCTGAGATCGAGTTCCATATCTGGCTCTTGCTTGGTGGGAAACCTACTTCTCCTTTTCCCTCGGCCTGCTGCTCCCCCTGCTTGTGCTCGCTCTCTCTCTCTGACAAATAAATAAACAAATAAAGCCTTTTAAAAATTAAAAAATAAAAATAAAATAAAATAAAATAATAAAAAAGAATATGATGGCACATTTGAGGGGCTAAAGGGTTGGAATGTCCCTAGCAAGAACCTCACCATAATGCCCAAATTTAAAATGGGTCTTCCTTAAAGCTAATCTTTCCTGGAGGTATGAAAGCTGTTCTTCTTTAAAGTTGGGGGTCTGGGGCGCATGGGGGGCTCAGTCAGTTAAGCATTTGACTCTTGATTTTAGCTCAGGTCATGATCTCGGATTGTGAGATCAAGCCCTGTGTTGGGCTCCCTGTTCTGGGGGGAGTCTGCTTGAGATTCTCTCCCCCCCTCTTCCTCTGCCCCTCCCAATATTCTCTCTCTCTCTAAAAAGCAATCAATCTATCTATCTATCTTTAAGAATAAATTTAAAGTTGGAGGTCTGATTCACATTTCTCCTCTGCATTCAAGCTTTTGCTCATTCATTTATTCATTTCTTCAACTGGCACTTACTGGTTCCTATTCTGAGTCAGAAAAGAGGAGACAGCTTTGAGAAGTTAGTAGCCCTCAATGAAAGAGTCATTACTCTGGTAATTCCCCACATCTCCACCCCTGAAGACTGGATTATCTATCATTCTTCTTATCTGAGAAATGTTTCCCTCTATTGGAGGAAAGGGGCAAATTCATAACTGGTTGGTTTAATGCATCTGATCCGTCTCAGACATGTCACCCAACTAGAGCTAAAGTGAAGGAGGTAGGTTGCCGGGTAGACCAGGGAGCAGAAAGGTCAGAACCACAGGCACAGAAACGGTTCCATAAGCTCCCGGACAGGAAGGCAAACGTCACATATGGAAAGATCTTGTTCATTCATTCATTCATTCATTCATTCAGTGATGCTCATCTGTGGTGAGCACCAGCCAGTGCCATGCATTGCACTAGGGATGGGGTCATAAGATTAAATAAGGGAACAACCTTATTCTGAGGATCTCACGATTTAAAGGAGGAAAACATGCACATACACAAAATTATGATGGAATGAAATAAGTCCTAAAAGAAGTACACACGTGATGCCAGGTGGAGAAAGAAAATGCTGAATTTGGAGACATTTTAAGGTGGAGTCGATAGATCCTCATGACCATTTGGATGTAGAAGGTAAGGGAGAGAAGGACTTCAATGAGTCCAAGGTTTCTAGTTAAGGCACTGGGTGAAATGTGGTATATTTAACTAGGAAAGGGAATACCGGAGGAGATCCAGGCTTTTTAGCTGAAAGTGAACGTGTTCTGTTTTGCTCAAGGCGGAAGATTAAAGTTGAGGTGTCTATGGGCAGTTGAAAATGAATGCAGGCCAGAAATCAGCCAGTAATGCTGAAGGAAGGAGCAGGGATGGGCAAAGGGATAGGATGACGAAGAGGAACAAAGGTTGGAGTGTACAAATATGTAGGAATTTGAAAACACAACCCCTGCCCCAAAGCAGCTGAGGGTGCCAATCTCCCACCTGCCCCACTTCAGAGAAACTGCTCCCACATAGGTCACGAATGGCTTCAAATCGTCAGATGGAGAAAGCATTTGCCGGCCTGCACCTGGCCTGACTCTGTGGGATTTACACTGCAGACTCCTCAGTGCCTCTTCGGTTCTCTTCCTGACTGTGGCCTCTGTGATACCACCTCTCTACTTCTCTCACTCACTACTTTTTCTCAGCTTTCCTGTTCCTTTTCTTTAACGATTCAGAGTTCCATCCCAAGACCTTTTTATTCAAGGTGCTGTTCTGAGACTTACAAACAGATGGCTCTCAGACCAATATCTCTAGCCCCGGCATCCTGAGGAACACCACAGCTGGCACACAGAGAGCACACAATAAACGTTTGCTGAAATGAGCTGAGCTCTAGGCGGATTTTTCCAACCATGGGCTCCGTTAGGTATTGCCATCAGGATGTCCCATAGCCTTCAGATTCAAAAGAAACAGAACTAATCTCCTGTGGCTGATCCTTCTTTTTTAACTTCTATTTTTTCTTTTTGTTCAGAAAGTGGCACCTTTAATACCCAAGTGACTAAACCGGAAACCAGCATCATCCTAGACTCTTTCCACCCCTCATTCCCACACTATCATGTAGACTCTATCTCCATTATGTTTTAAATATGCCCCTTTCTCCTCATTCTCCCTGCTAGGAGCCCTCACCACCTCTTTCCTGCTTCCCTGCAGCAATCTACTGCTTAATATCTCTGCCCCCAGTCTTGTCCTATTCCACAGTACTGTCAAAACGATCTTATAGGATAAAGTTCAAATGCCTTGTCATGGGACAGAACTTTCCTCCACTAAACCCTTGCTCATGTCCTTCTACTTTCTCTAAAAAGAATCCTTTTCAAGAAAATAATTATTCACTAAGAAGCCTTGGTTTTCAAATGGCTCCACGACTTTGCACTTTCTATCCCCTCCTACCAGGTGCCCTTCCTCAGCTTATCTCTCTTCCCCGATTGTTCACCCAGAAGATTCCTCTAGACCTATAAAGCTCCATCTAAGAATTTTCTCCTTCCCTTGCTTCCCCCAGCTTCCCAGTGGTTACCTTCCCTCCTCTAGGTTCCTGTTTTTGCCACTTTCTACTGGACTGTTTATTCATCACAACAGGGAAGGCATTTATTTTATGATTTCTAGGGAGGGATCCTTAGTACCTGACACAGTGGTGGGTCTTCAGGGAATGACTGAATAAATAAATGAATGATGAGAATTGTGACGGAGACAGGAAAGTTGAAGAAAGCCACAGGGTAAGTGCAGCGCCTGGCTGGTTCAGTTGGTAGGGCATGAGACTCTTCATCTTGGGGTTGTGAGTTCAAGCCCCATGATGGGTGTAGAGATTACTTAAAAATAAATAAAGAAATAAAAATTAAAAATAAAAAAGAAAGCCATGGGGAAAATGTAAGCACATGCACAACAATACACATAAAGAAATGCCTCTTCTCTTGGACCGCCCTATGCTCTGGGCCTAGACAAAAGCAGGCCTTTCTCCAAAGATGTCCTCAAGTCTAATTATTTCATTTACCATGTCTTTTAGAAAGATCTGTGGGAAAGAGGGGAACAGGTTAGAGAAGATTGCTACCAACTCGCTTGAATTTACCCTCCTTTTTCATCTGATCCCTTTCTATATTTGAAAAAGAATTACAGCCTCTGCCTCAGGTAGGGATATAAGAAATTGTAAAGTATTAATATTTTTTTCTGTTTGGATCCACATGAAATGACTAAGAAAGTTGTTTGGCTTTGCTTCCCCCCCCCCCCCAACAATCTTTCTGGTTCAGCACTGCCCTAGTATGAAATTTAATGAGAGAAGGCATTTAAGCATTGTTAGAAGTTGAACCAAATGGTATCTTGTGGCTCCTCATGACTCTGAAACTTTGCAATGCCACAAAGTCCAGCATTCCATGTTGTGTGGGTCAACAGGGCATTTATTAGGAAGAATTTGCTCTGTCTGGTTTTAAAGCCTCTCAAGGCTGTGGAATTACATCTCTTACGTGATCGCTTGACCACAGTTTTGTTCTAAAACACCTCCGTCCTATGACAGAGCCCTATTGGGGAAAAGCGACATGACTAGAACTTTCTTGGGATGAGTGGGTAGCTTGGACATCTAAAAAGATAAGTCATTGGCTACAAAGTAGGTGGGGTTGTTAGCATATCTAAGGCTTGATATGCAGAGGCTCCCATCTTAAGAGGATGCAGCTTGCTTTGTCTAGGAGCACGTGTAAGGGTTTTGCTAGCGTTTGTGTGTGCAAGTGAGTTGCAGAGTAGTTTGCATGCAATTTGAAAGTGCAATTATTAGAGCTGAAATGTAACACAATTTGAAATAGATTGCCAGTAGCAGAGTGGAAAGGCAGTCAGACCTGCTGGGTCACTAGCCATGCCACCCTCAAAATAGATAAAGGGATCTCTGGATTAGGAGGCAGGAGAGATTGGTTCCTGAGATTGGGGTGGGGGTGGGGGTCCTAGGACAAGAACGGATTTAGGCTTCATTACGCAGGAACACCACTTGCTTTCACTTCTTGTGGTCTCATTACTTCCACCCATATTTTCCTCTAATAGAGTTAGGCTTTATTCCCCACTGAGGGTCAGTTACACTCCAAGTTCGATGCTTTAAGAAAATATTGATTTTTGTAACATTAATTGTTGAGCATATCTGTTTTTTTAAAATGAAGTATTTTCTCTTTGCTTTTACTTGACTGGAAAATAAATGAATGGGTTCCATTTTGTTTTTCCCTCCTAAATTTCCCTTAGGTATATACCAAGTATGTGTGAAATGTCAACTCAATTAGAATATTTTGGAAATAAGCTATCCATGATTATGAAAAGCAGGCTAGAGTAGAATTCTCTTCCTAAACTTAACTGATGATATTGCTTAATTCGCATACATATATGGAGGGATAGAGCAACCACACAGTGCAAAATTCTGGCTCACTTCCTACTTCAAATATACCCTATTGTCTCTAGAAATGCTTGAAACCAACCATTTGGTCTGCAACCAAATCTTGAAACCAAGATCCTTTGTCTTGATGGTAAATTTAAAAAATATGTGCTCCCTCCCCAGACCTTTACAAACTGTTAATACACTGGGCCCTTGATTGTAGGCTCTCAATGAAGATTAATCAGAGGGATAAGATTTTTAAAAAACAGTCGTCTGGGGTTCTAGCAACTTGTGAATTGCTAGTGTTGTTATCTAGGAAAGGGCTGCCAGCTGGTGAGAGGATGGGAGTAGAAATGGGCGGAGCTGGAGGGACGGAATTAAACATCTATTGCTCACCTACTGTGTACCCAGCATTATTTAGCATTTTACATCCATATTGCGCATAACCCTGGGGAATAACAATCCCCATTCTGAATTCCCTAGCAGTTTGCTTAAAGATCAATATTTCATGATTTAAATAAGCGCAAAGATGAAGTGAAGCCAATCTCAGGGAATTTGAGCTGGTCTGGGGAATTTATGCAAATTATGAATCACAAAATACTCTGGTTCTCAAAGCAGCCATTTTCTAGGACACTGGTAACTTAGAGGCAGCATGGAAGGGCGTGTTTTCCAGCTTTCAGCACACCCTCACTATGACAGAGTGGGGGCTCACCAGCAGCACTTGGCCAGGCAGGAGAAGGATGCCAAATGACAACAGCAAGCTACTTGTAAATTCTGTCCCAGGCATATTTTCTTCTGAGATGGATGGTATTAGCAGCCCTGCAAAAAGAATATCAGCCTACTCTATTACTCACGTGTCCACAGTTACACTGAGAAAAGAGCAGTGAAAATCCATTGAAGAGTTGTATGGGCTCAAACAAGTGATCTCACCTCTTTGGGCTTAAATTTTCTCATATGTAAAATTAGGAAGTTGGAATAGATGACGGCAAACATTCTTACGATTCTTGGTATTCTAGCATATAGGCATGGGCAAGCACGTTAGGTTTCAATATTCTCATCTGAAGAACAACTAGCTTGGTTTTATCGTGGCTATAGAGTTAAGAGAAAGCATGGAAAAACGGAACTCAGGAAACTCAGCAATGGTGCTGTGCAACAGAACTTCCTGCAAAGATGGAAATGTTCTCCATTCGTGCTGTCCAATATGGTGGCCATCAGCTACATGTAGTTACTGAGTACTTGAAATGAGGCCAGTGTAATTGAAAAACTGAATTTTATTTTTATTTAGTTAGTTTTAAGATTTTATTTATTTACTTGAGCGAGAGACTGAGAGTGCACAAGAGAGCACAAGCAGGGGGAGGAACAGGGGCAGAGAGAGAAGCAGACTTGGGATCATGACCTGAGCTGAAGGCAGACACTTAACCGACTGAGCCACCCAGGTACCCCTGAAGAACTGAATTTTGAATTTCATTTAATTTTAATTTAAGTGTGAATAACTACATGTGGATATTAGGTGCCGTATTGGATAGGGCAGATATCATCTTCATTTTAAGCTAGAACTTTAAGTATAAAGATAAAAGATTAAGAGAGTAGTTTGGGAATTGTTTCAACTGAAGAATAAGGAAAGGCATTAATTTAATTTAGGCAATTTACAAACAGAGCACTATTATTGTTTTAGACCTTCTAAAAAGAAGGATGGACTCTCATTCTGTAATGATGGCAATGATATCAGTATCTTACAATTGTTTACAACTTTATGCTCTCCAAAGTTCTTTCAGGCTATGGTTTTATCCTCACAACAACCCGGTGATGGTGAAGACAAGTAGTATTATCTCAGTTTACAGATGAGGAAATTGAGACCCAGATGCTTGCCCAAGATCACAGGCTTAAAACAAAAATGAAATAGAAATCTGAAATCACTTCAGACTGCAGCTCCACCAGTTTCTTTCTCAGACAGTACAACCTCCAATCCTTCCTCTTGCCTAACTTCACCACAGAAGTGGAAACAAATTATGGAAACAAGATAAGAATAAGAAAGTTGAGGAAAAGCAAGAGACCCGATCTTCCACCAACTAGATAATCAAAGCCTGAAAGAATCAAGAGTTAGTTCTGTCTCTTATAAGAGAAAGAAAGGAGTGCAAAATGAAGTCCCACTATGTGCCAGGCAGTTGACAGATTAAAGTTGACAGATTAATTCTATGAGGAGTATTCTCAGCAGCATTTTATTACTGGGAAAGTTCCCCATGAGATTACACACCTATCGAGTGGTATAACCAGGATTCTGTTCTACAGCTCCTGGCTGTTTCCAACAGTTACATTCACGTTCAAGAAAGAAAAAGCTTCCGACCCCCTTCCCATGCTCCCAGAACCATCTCCCTCCACACATACACCATCACAGAGGACACCGATCAGCAGTTACACCTGCAGCCTTCGGAGTCACTCAGACTCCATTTGAACCTCAGATCTAACATTGCTCGTGGGACTTAATGTTTCTGGGTCTCAGTTTCCCCAGCACAGGCCGAGGAATCTTTTTACCTGATTTACAAGCTGAGGAATCTTTTTACCTGATTTACAAGGAATCTTTTTACCTGATTTAGTGAGACGGTTTCTGAAAATACTTAGTATAGTGCCTGGCACAAGTGCTTAGTGAAGAGTGGTTATTAATATTTTACAAGATTACTAAGGTGCTGCGGAATGTGAGCAATTCTGAGACAGGAATTTCAAAAACTACTTCAGACAAGGTAGCATTTTTGCTACAGTCTACCAAGTAGACATCTCTGGAGGACAAAGGACACTCACTTGAACACTCTAGGTTAAGTCAGAGGCTGTAAGTTTGGGATCAGTGATTGAGGCAGAAGCAGTGAAGAGATGCCTTTGCTCAAAATGGTCCAGGAGCTGACCTGTCCTGACTTTTCATCTCCTGTAAGACAAATGTCACACATGGCCCTTTTCGACCTCTAACTCCATATACCCAAGTCCTCGCTGTCCATCCCTCCCTGAGTGTGTCACCTGCATAAAAAGCCAACATCCGCCCCCCAATGAATTCACATTCATTCATTCACTTGACGACACCTGGTATGTGCCAGGCGTGGTTCTAACAGTCAGACCACAGCTACGAACAAGTCACTCTCTTAGGGCTTGCTTTTGGTAGAGGGGAACGGACACACACAAAGGGAACAAATAAATAAGATCGTTTCAGATTATGGTAAGTGCTGTGAAGAATAGAAAGCAGGATGATGTGATAAAGAGTGGCTGTAGGCAAAGGGCATGGTAATTGATTGGGTAGGAAAGGCTTCTCTGAGGAAATGACATTTAAGCTGAGACCTGACCGCCAAGAAAGGGCCCGTCAGGTGAGGATCTGAGGGCAGAGTGCTGTGGGCAGAAGGTACAGTAAATGCAAAGGCCCTGAGGCAGAAACGAACGTGGTGCATGTGAAGGAGTGCAAGGTGGCCAATGGGACTAATGCTGAAGCAGAGGAGAGCGCTAAGAGATAAGGTTAGAGCAGATCAGGAGCCGGCTCATGTGGAGCTTACACTGGGCCGTGGTAAGGAGGTTGGATTTTATTCTCAATGCAGTGGAAAGCCATTTGGATATTATTCAGCAGGGGAGAAATGAGATCTGATTTGCCTTTTAAAAAGATTACTCCTAATCCTGCCATCCCTTT
The DNA here is from genome assembly GCF_023065955.2 of Ursus arctos. Classification (NCBI taxonomy): domain Eukaryota; kingdom Metazoa; phylum Chordata; class Mammalia; order Carnivora; family Ursidae; genus Ursus; species Ursus arctos. The sequence goes on from NW_026622786.1 coordinate 4,320,811, forward strand.
GCCCAAACACATCAGTGCAAGTGCGCAAGTGCCTGCACCCAGTTTCTCTTAGGAGGGTTGCCATCTGCCAGTTACCTGTCGTGTGTGAGTCTCTCCGCACCCCAGTTCAATCTGCTGCCAAACTGCCTGTAGTGTTTCCGAAGCTCAACCCCTCTGTGCATTTTCACTGCCATCACCCCAATTCCAGTCCTCAGCCCTTTGCACCAGAAATACTTTAGTAGCTCTCTCACTGGTCTTCCAGACTCTCATCTGTCCCTTCTGCAACGCACCCCACATACCACAGCAAATAAATCTTCCCAAACTAAAGATCTGCTCACATCACTTCTCTGCTCAAGAACTTTCAATGGCTCCCCACTGCCCATGAAACTAAACTGTAATTCTCGAACCCAGTGTTCGAGATCCTCCAGCATATATCCTGAACTGTGCCTCGCTCCATACTTCCGTCTTATGCTTTGGCCAAACTGGTCGACTTGCTCTTCTCACAACATGCCTTGTTTTATTAATGTGGTTTCCTGGGTTTGAACGGATGTTTCCTGCAGGTGCATCTGTTGAGATCCTATACCGCTCTCTCCCTGGAGTCGAATGATATCATCTCCATGATGCTTTCCCTGTTCGTTCTGACTAGATGTGAACCTCCCACAGGATTTTGTCTGAGCCTTTTAAAAGCATGTGCTATATTGTTCTTATACACAGCTATCTGCATACGTGTCCTCCTCCTCTACTAAATGATTAGTTCCTTGAGGATGATGACTGAAGCTTACTCATTTTTTATGCTTGTTAGTCCCGAGCAGAGGACATAGCGTGTAGGAGGTGCTTAATAAATATTTGTTGAATGAATGAGTGAATAAATGAATAAATAGACAAATAGACCTAAAATTCCTCTTTGGGCAGTATTGCTCCATGAGATGATTTTAGAAAATTATGAATAATCATAAGAGGGAATAAGAAAAAGGGTCTAGCCCTTTCATCTTCACTATGGCATCTAAGGGCTCCCGGGAAACACAAATAAGCATGGAAATAGGTTTCCATTGTTTTACATGGAATGGATGTCAGAAAAAGTCACTTGGGAGTTGCTGAAAATTATGCACTGTGTTAACAGTGCCCTAGGACATAGATTCCATGTCTGGGGCTCCCCACTACCCACAGTCCTTCGGTCCCCAAGGTAGGTTTATGGGAAATAATGTAGAACCATTTCCCTTAGCAATTAATTTTGAGTTGAGCAGTTCCTTTGCAGAAAAAAAGATAAAAGTTTCATCTAATTCCCTAATTCTTCACTGTAGTATTAGCATTCCAGAAAGCCTGAATTAGTGTGTTGGGGTTTACCTCAATCAATTGTGTTGTGCGTTCATTTATCTCAAGTGACTCTGCCTCGGAAGAAAGGTACTGAATGAACTTCCTCACAGAGAAAAGGCCTCTATTTATGTAGAAAATGGGTATATTTGCTGGGGAAGGAAGAAGGCAGTCTTTCCTCATTACTATCTTTTGTTTCATGCACTGACCTTGACTCTCTTTATGAAAGGGGATAACTGGATGTCCTTGTTTTGTTTTTAATTTTATTTATTTATTTGAGAGAGAGAGAGAGAGAGCATGCACAAGCAGGCGGAGAGGGAAAGGGAGAGAGAGAAAGGGAGAAGCAGACTCTCCGCTGAGCAGGGAGCCCGATGCGGGACTCGATCCCAGACCCCTGGGATCATGACCTGAGCCGAAGGCAGACACTTGCCCAACTGAGCCACCTAGACGCCCCATCCTTGCTGTTTTTTAAGTTGTACATATTGTTAGCACATTGTTTCGTTGCAAACCATCTGTTATTAATTATGGCTGAGACTCATGAAACTCTCATGAAGCAATGGTACCTGTACTCATTACTTCTTACTAGTTAACAAGACTCCTCCTGGAAGATTAAGGGATACACCAAAGATCTGTCTCTCAGTGAGAGAGAAACGTGGTCGTTGATACTTCCTCAGGATGGCTACCTCACCCTGGGCTGCTGCCCCTCGTGGATCCCATCCGTGCCAACACACCTTCTCGCCTACCAGCAAGCTGGGTACCAGTTGGGGTTTGAGCAGCAAGAGTAGTTCCCTGTATCATTTATGTTGTTTTCTTTCCTTTTTAAACTTCATAGTAGTAATTTATTCTGAAATATGAAGTCTTGTAGCATGTCCTAAGGAAGGGAGTGAAAGCAAGACTTTCTAACTCTGGTTTCGTGTGTGTGTGTGTGTGTGTGTGTGTGTGACTTTATTACCAAGAGTTTAGGTAACAGCTTTTTACCAGCATCTTAAAATCTCTGTTTTCTTTGCACCTAGTTCCTCATCTTCAGGACCCAACTACTCAAATTGCCCAGAAGGTCCAGGAAATCTTTTTCAAATACTATTTTTACATCTGTTCTAGGAGAGGTCAGTGGAAAGGTGAGGGTGTAAGTACTAGCCCTAGAGGACTGACGTGTCCATGCTCTTGCCTGTGGTTCTCCAGGACAAGGAGGGAGAGAAAGCATTTCTATTATAATATTTGGCTCTTTGAGGTCAGAAGTGCTCTCCTGTAACTCAGGAAAATGAGGTAATATTTTCACCTCTGGATCCCAGCAAAGCAATTCACAGTGGATACAGCCACGCAGAGCTGATGGGATGGGAAAAGCTGTGCAAATCCCAGTTCCACTCCTAGCAAACAGGCAATCCCAGGCAAGCTTCCTCCCCAGTGAGGCTCAGTTTATCCAGCTGTAAAAGAGGAGCATATCATCCAACTAGGTTACGTGGGAGGCATATGTGAAGCACCTGGTATTCTTCTAGACAAGATAGAAGCATGTGGGGGGCATGATGGGAAAATGTGGTGGATTGGTAACTCGACAACTAAAAGATTTCCTATGACTTTCCAAAGGGCTCTGTTTTTGGCCCATCCTGCTCAATTTGTGCAGCAGTGATTTTGTTAAAGCTATAGAAAACATTTTTAAATGTTTTCGTTTATGGATGTTACAAAATTGGGAGTCATGACCATCAAATGCAAACAAACAAAAAGCCAAAGTAAAACATCCTCAAAATGTCAATTCTAAGAAAACGAACTTTAAAAGTGATCAAAGCAGAATAACTTAAGTCCAACATATAAATCACAAAAGACCAGGTTGCCTACAAAGCAGCATGGGTTTAAAAAAAAAAAAAAAAACCTAAAAAGGAGGAGAGGAGAGTAAGGAAGGAGAAATCTGGGGGGAAGGAGAGCTTACATTTCTCTGATGAGGTGCTGGAAAAATCAGATGTACTTGCAGGTTGTACCAAGAGAAGTATGGTACCTAAAGCATGGGAGGTGATTGTTTTCTATTCCTGTGGAGCAAAAGGATCAATTCTGAATGCCTCGCTGCAGAAGGAACACAGAGAATCTGGGGTGCATTCAGTAGAGTGGCCAGAAAGAAAAATCTCTAGACTGTGTCCTTTAAAGAACTCGGAATGTTCAACTTGGAGAACAGAAGACTCAGAGGGACCCTCATAGCTGTTTTAAATATGGGAAGGGCCACAAGGGGTGAAGACAGTGAGACCAACTCTGTATTTCCACAGACAGAACCAGGACTAGAGAGTAGATGAAAGCAGCGCTCACAATAGGTGCGCTGAGCTGAGCTGTCTGCGTGATCTCGTGAGTGATCAAGTGATCGAGTGATCCTCCTGCTGGTAATTCTCAGAGGCCGTGTGGCTCCTTGGGGCAGTGTTATCATCAGGGGTTAAAGCAACAGATGGGAGACTGGCCTGAGGAACTCAAATTTTCCTTCTACCCTTAGAAATCCATGGCCATCATTGACTCCAGTCTCTCTCACAGTTTTCCCCTGAAGAAACATCTTTGGGAGATAGGTCCAAAGATAAATGCTTTTAGAATACAATGCTTCTATTTTTTTATTTAAAGAAAATCACAGGGTGCCTGGGTGGCCCAGATAGTTGGGCGTCTGCCTTCATCTCCGGTCATGATCTCCAGGTCCTGGGATTGAGCCCCAGTCAGGCTCCCAGCTCAGCAGGGAGTCTGCTTCTCCCTCTCCCTCTGCCGCCCCCCGCTCGTGTTCTTTCTGTCTCTCTCTCTCTCAAATGAATAAATAAAATCTTGGAAAAATATTTTAAAAATCTGAGTTTTGGGGCAAGCACTGATTTCAATCAGCAGCACAAGACTATGAGAAGTGGACTGGATTTGAAGACACTAATTTGGGTCAAATTCCAGTTCTGACACTTACCAGGTATTTGCCTTTAGGCAAATTACTTGACTTCTCTGAGTCTCACTTTCTTCATCTGGCAGTATTAATAATACTTACTTCAAGGGCTATTGGGAGGATTAAATGAGATACCATATCGCATTGATTAAGATGGGTATTTTTTCATATTTTAATAGCTCGGAAATCAAGATGCATTTTACCATTGGTAGTGTGCCATAGTTTAATTGGGAGTGCTATTTTTTTTCTTTCATAGTGGCACATAAAGTAATATGGGTCTTACAAAAATCAATGGCAACTTATATTCAAAGGAGTTTGATAACATATTAAACACTTAGCATAATGACTGGCACACAAGGAGTGCTCAATGCCATGTTAATTCCCTTCTTCCTTTGCTAGACAACAGCTTCACAACCTCTTGCAAAACAGGGAGGTCCTCAACAGTTAATAACTGGAACTGGTCTACAGATTCTCACAATGGAAAATTAATGAGAAGGTTCACACTACCTTCTATGGAGCATTATTTCTATTCTACACACAAACACATTCGCTCTATACACTCTACACAAATGGTATATATATTCTTTATCATCCCATTTCCTGTGGTCATGTAAACTTTCTATAATTTTCCAACTTTGTTTACTGAGGCTATTTCGGTTCCAACATTTATTGAGCACAAGGCTCAATGTTTTGTCTACTTTCTCTTAGGAAGGAGGACATCCCTGCCATCACTAGCAGTCTACTACCTTCTTCCAAACCAATCACCTACCACAGAATGCCTTTGTCAACTTTAATATCTTTCAGATCTGCCTTCTTTCCTCTTCTGGTGCTCAATTCAAGATGCTTTACTTCGTCACAAGAAACATATAATAAACCCCATGCTCCAATAATATGTCAGTAAGGGAAATTTTTTCATGACCTGGTTGGCCCTGAACCTAATCATTAGAGAAGCTTTTTACAGTCAGATACTGTGGTGGTAAGTGTGGATTTTTCCTCGCTAAGAACATATGTTGTCTTTTATAAAATGTTATTAAGCATGCTTGTCTCAATGTTATTTTGTGTTGCTGAGTTACCCAGGCTAATTACATATTATGCAAAATCCAATTCTTTATAGCTGCCTTACATGTAACTGTTTAATGGTACACAGTATCTTACCTTACATTAATATTAGAAATTCACTTGCTAGCTCTTCTTCTCTCTCTCTCCCTAAAATAACATCTGGACAGGTGATTGCTGCTTAGTACTCCCAGCAGCAGATGTTCAGTGGCAAAGTTGAGTTTCATTTCTGCTGGTATGGCTAGTTGGCCCATTAGTTGACATTTATTGAGGGCTCAATATATACCCATCACTGTGCTAGATTCTGGGACTAACTAGAAAGATAAATGCTAGACCTTCAAGGCCTTCGTCCTTTGGGCCAGACATGGAACAGAGGCCATACTGAGCAGAAACTCTCTTAAGTGACCGACACTTAACTGATTAATCTGTGGCCTCCGTTCCCTCTGTAAATGTAAGGACATAAGGCCCACGATGCGGGGTGATCAGAGCCAGTGGAAGGCTCCTCTAGAATGCCTGCACTCTGCTGTTCCCCCAGCAGAGCTGTCTGCTCACCAGAAGTCAGCATGTTTGTTCCCAAAACTCATTGTTTGTTCCTCAAAACAATAATCATTGTTATTACACAATTGAATTAAGCTTACTTACGGTAAGGAATGTGAATAAAAAAGAGACAAGTTGTTTCTACAAGATCTAAGGTGAATGTTTAGAAAAGGCACATTAAGGTGAGTTACTGAAAACACATGCTGTCGACATATGCATGGGAGAGCCACCTGTAAAACATCATAAAAAATCTGGAAAAATCCTGTTGCCTCACAGAATGTCTTTAAGATCTTGCTCCACTTTAAAGAAACCAAGACAAAATGATTGCAAAAGCCTCGGAGGTGTGGCCTATATGAGAAATAGGACGCAGAGCTCTAGTGGGAGGCTTGAAACTCAAAAGACAAGCGAGGCCTTGGCCTTACATCAAAAACTTGAGGTATGTTTTAAGTTGAAATAAAAGCTTAAGGAATGATTCCGTCGTTTCGTATGATTCCTGCTTTAACTAACTTGTTCAACTAAATCACCAACTATTAATTTCATACGGTATAAGGATTTCTACTGTTAATATAAAGTATGTCAAAAGCTACAATATGGGGTACTAAGGCAGACAAGATGACCTCTTCCAGGGGGAGAGAGGGCTTAAGACAGGCTGCGTGGAAGAGGTGAGTCCTGAATTGTGTGCCAAAGGGTAGAGTAGGAGTTCCTAGGGAATTAAGGAAAAGCCAGTCATTCTCCAGGGAAGGGATCAGTAAAGTCATATAAGTCAGTTTTTTAGACTTTGTCAATCAACCCAGAGGCAAGAAAATGCAGGTCTGACTCTATTCAGCCATTACTATGTGTCCTTAAACAAGTTGTCTATGCCTCAGTGTCCGCTTCTAGAAGATGAAGACACATACAGTCTACACCTCAAAGGGCAGTTGTGAAAATTACAGGTGATGACCTTTAAATGGTCATGCATTAATAAAAACATGGCAAAATTATCTTAAGGCTTTCTGGGAGCAAGGGAGTAGGATGGTCTGTGGATGATCCTGGAGATGAAGGAAGTGTAGAATGCCTCTTTTAAAATCTCCTGCCATGAACATAAACCGTAGAAAGTTCAAGAGAAGGGAAGGTGTGATGTAAGCTCCCAGGTGCCAGGAGCCATGTCTGCCCTTGAGACCAGCAAGCCAAATGGGAAAGCAGGTACTCTTAACAACCAGCGCTCAGTATCAAACATCACGGCTCACCCACCACTTCCAATGAGCTCATTTGGTTCTCTCAACAAACCCATGAAATAAATATTACTACAATCTCCATCTTACAGATGAGGGAACTGGGTCTCATACAAGTCAAGCATATCACTCAAGGTCGGACAGAGAATAGGGACTAGAAGCCTGGTCACCTAATTCCAAACTCTGTGAGCTTCCCAACACCCCTCGTTGCTTTTCTTGTGGGTCCTTTAGTTCACAGATCCTGAGCTGCAATGTCTTGCATTTGTTCATTTGTTAAAACTTCTCATAAGACAGGATGCAGCCACTAATAGCTAAAATGAGGGCTGGAGATTATCAGGGATTTCAATTATCCTGCCTATCTCTGACCTCCATTACCAAGGATAATCTGAAGCTAGCTCTAGTAATTTTCTGAAACTTTCATTAATTTTAAATAAATTTATACAATGTCATTTCCCCCCCTTTATCCAAATTAAAATGTCCTTGTCTTTTCAGTTTCTCATTATAGGCAAATCCCTTGCACGTCTTGGAGACGGTCTGTTGTTTTTCTCTAGATCCTTTGTAATTCTGCTTTGTTTTCTTTGAAATGAAAGGACCCAATGCCGAATTCTGATTCTAAGGTGAAGTCATAACATCAATGTATATCATTAAAATGTTTTATTGTAATTACAGAAATAGTCAATGCCAAATTATGTGCACTATATTATTTTCTGCATCATTCTTTATCCCATTCTCAAAGTTAATACAGCCTATTACATCTCATTCATTCTTCTGGCTGCCTCTGCACAGCAAGCAGATGTCTCCATTGAGCAACCACAATGAATCCGAGATCTTTCTCCTGAGCACTTACAAGTAGAGTAATTCAGAGCCCATCAGTGAGTATGAGCTGTTTCAATTGTTCCTTCCAGTGTACATTAGCTTGCACTTGTCTATATAAAATTTCAAAGAATCATAGATATTACAGATGGAAAAGACCAGTTAGTCTATCGGGCCTGCCCACGCTGCAAGCATGGAAGTAATTCTATCAGTTCATGCTATTTTAACGATGTTTATTAATAATAATTACAACTACTGTTTATACTACATGGTTTCTTTCAACCTAAAATCAGTTAAAAGCCTTTTTTTTTTTTTAAGCAACCTTTCTTTTCCAAAAAGGAACCGGAGCTCAGACATCACTGTTACCATACCCAAAGCCAGTCCAATGAGACCCAGAATTCAATTTAGTTCAGTTCAGTGAACATCTCTGAGCACCAACCACTTGTAGGAAAGGGGCCATGTTGGGTGTTTAGAGGGATCCGAAGGTGAATGCGACCTAAAGCCCCGTCCTCTTGTTCATCCCCTGTGAAGGGATTTGTGATAGTGAACATGGATAGCTATTATGACCGTGCCAAGAAAAGAACCAGATCACACGGACCCTATGGGGATGGAGAGACTCCTCAGGCTCTAGGAATTGAGAAAGACTTTGTGAGGAAAGTGATATTTGAGCTGGGCCGTGAAGGGAGGATGAGCATAATGTCCACCAACACGGTTTGTAAAAAAGGGGACATAAGCAAAGAACCAAACCAAAACAAGGGATCTTGGCTAGGTTTCTACCTTATACCGCAAAGATGAGTATGTGCGTTCTCATTCAAGTGGACAAAATCTGGGAGCAGATGTCTACAGGCCTCTTTAAACAGGATGAGGCCGCAGAAACTCAATTTAATTAATAACTTAAATAACAGTCAAAACACATAGATTATCAATCATGAATATACTTATGAAGACAAGGCAGAATGTTTTAAATTGGGACTGTCTCAAAACAATTTTTTTTTCAGAAGACCTGGTATTGTATGTAAGAAAAATTGGGTACTCTGAACCACAGACTAAAATCTCCAATCCAGATTTTAAAGGGATAAATGACCCACCTGTCAGTACCCTAGTACTACTTAACACCATATGATACAGCCGAAAGCTGATGCTGGTGTACCATTGGGCCACTTGAGGGACTTGTAGATTCTCGTTGGATTGCTGGGCAATTATAGATTCTCAACCTAGAATGCATAGAAAACAGGATTCCATTTTCTGGCTCCTTCAATAGAGACACATGTAAGTGCAGATCAGGAAAATGCAAATATACGCTTACGATTAATAAGAGTAGGTGTTTCTCCACGTTTGGTCAAAGAACCTAATCTTTACAAACACTATTAACTGTCTATCTATTGCCACAATAATTAGCTACTTCATACCCCCCCTTAATAAAACTATTGGTATGAAGAAGAAGGAAACTACAGAGGGCTTCCTGTTCTTCTGTATTTGTCCCCTCAGAGACCATTACAAATGTTGTCTCCTGCATGAAGCTTTCCCCAGTTCCTCCTGCCACTATTCCCTTCACCAGCAAATAAACTGTCCTCTCTCTTGACTACCCCCAGTTCTTTGCTTCGTTGCCATGTGCTTTATTAGTTGTGTGAGCGTCCAGCTCTTTCCACCAGAATGGAAGCACCTTAAAGGTAGGAATTCGGCCTTACTTGCCTTGCATTCCCACAATGCCAAGTTCATTTTTCATTGCCTGACACACAGCAGACATTCAACACACGCTTGTTAAATCATTTCATCAGGTCTGAGAGACCTTATTTTGACATATTTTAATTACTAAATTTTTTTTCCTTTGTACCCTTGCCAAAATTTGCCCTTGTCTGTCTAATCACGGCATTCGGATTCAGAAGCAGCCTAAGCGCATGGGTGCCTACCACTACCGGTCATTCAGTCAGGGCATACCTCTGGTAGTGAACTGCAAAAGCGCTGCCCTAAACAAGGCCTGATTCTTGATTCGGTCCCATTCACATTCATCCACTACGTGACTCTGGAAAACTTTGGAGTCAGTCGGACCTAAGCTCACACAGACTTACACACAAGTTCTGATGGTCACTTACTAGTTGTATGGCTTTGGGCAAGTTAAACTCTCTAGACCTCAGTTTCCTCAACTATGAGATGAAACATAAATAGCATCTAACTTGGTTTCAACAAGACAACACATGAAAGGGTTCAACTCAGTGCATTGCACCTAGCAAATACTCAATTAAGTACTAACATTATACCCTTGTTCATAAAGTAGAAATAATAATACAAGTCTTTCAGGATTCTTACATGAAATAAATGATATAACAAGCAAAATGTTATCCAACACATGGTTCAGTCAATGCTTCCTTCCTTCCTGTGTGCTAGAATAATTGCTACAATTGACTGAGCACCTATTACCTCCTAGGTAATGTGTACCAGTCACTTTAAATATATTGTGTCATCTAATTTAATTCTTATAATAAGCTATTGAAATAATAATCATTATCCCTATTTTACAGATGAGTAAATTGAGTTTCAGAGAGAATAAATAACCAGCCCAAGGTCACATCACTAGTTCATGACAGATTGTTCCAGAAGCTAAAGAGGGATCAAGAACAGAATAGGAAGCGGAGAAAGAAAATACAGACAGGAAGAATAGGCGGAGACTCCCTACGAAGCTTAGTATTCCTATTTATCACCAACCTGGTCCCCAGGTTTGGGATTGTGCTCGCTTTTTAAACCAGCCTCTGGGACCTGAGAAAATATATTCTCACTTTCACTGTTCACACACTCCTGCTTTTTCATAAATGCATGAAATGATGTCACTCATCTAAGAACTAAATCTAACACATTTCCCTCACCTAATTTCTTTCCTGGTTATAAATTTGCTATTTGTTTTCACAGTCTTCTTATCTGCATTATACTAACTGTCAACCATGAAACATTTTAATTTTTAATAATCTGGTTATCCTTAATTTCTTAGAGTTCCATAATGGACTTATATTAGATATGTCAAATACATTTGTCGCCACCTACATGAAAGGGAAGACCGCCTTTCCATAGTTCATACTAAAAGGCAACCCAGTTTTATACTAAGTAACAACCTCCCGCCCACCCCATCCCCCCACAGCCCCCTGGACTTAGAGGTGCATGTCTGACCCTTGGGCAACGCTGGTTAGGGACCTAGAAGGCCAATGAAAAGATGAGTTGGGTTATTGGATTCTTTCCTGGGTATCTGAATTAGGAAAATCTGAGGCAATGAAGGAATTATCAGGGAGAATTACAAATGAAAGAATGCAAGGAAAGAAGACATGAAGAAACAAAGGGAGGAGGGTGGAGAGAGCAGGGTTCTGGACATGGCAGTCTTGGAAAGTCAAAGAAGCAACACCAGGTGTAAGCAAAAGCTATGAGATTGAGAGAGGTTACTCAGAGTACAGCTAAAGACCAAACCAGCACATAGCAAAAGGAGCCCAAGTAAAGCAGCACACAGTGAGAGAACGAGTTTGATAGAGGCGAAGAGGTTGCCCCTAGAGCTGCCTCAGGACCTGAAAGACTTCCAGTTCTAATTTCGGGTTCCATCCGCGAGCATCCGCACAGTGAATGCCCCTTTTCTCGAGGAAACCACAGTGAGTCAGTCCTTTGCAACCAGAAGGCCTTTTCTAGAGGGTTCAGCACTTAAATCCTCTTTAGAAAATGAAGATTAAATTGTATTGTTTCCTTCTTTGTTTCAGGTGGGTCACAGCTGCAGATTCCTAGAAGTCAGGCATTCACCTTCTTAGCCTCTGATTGTCCAGACTTCCTCAAAGACCTATTTTCCTTGTTTCTGAGATACAAGAAACTTCTCCTATTCAGCTACTATGTAAATATCAATGCAAACTTCACCATTCATTTATCACCTATGATCCTCTGACGTAAAAAATAAGCTCTTAGATACGGGAACCACAAGGCTCAAGAATGAGAAACATGATTTACAAGTTTTATGGAAGAAAAGCTGAGCATAAGAAAAGGAAAGACTCAGGGATTTTCAAAATACTTCATCATGAATGTACAATTTAGTCTTTGCAAAGGGGGAGACGGGTGAATATCTTAATATAAGAAATTTCCTTTTTTAATGTGGGATATAAGATTGTGTAATTTAAGATTTTTATCTGTCATTCTTTTTGTGTTTAGTTAAATTTCTTAATAAGCTACATTTCAACGTGAACTGTTTGTTCACTTGACAGCAATTATTGACCACCTGCTCTGTTTCACCCTGTGCTAGGCAGGAGGGGTACAAAAACTAAAACCAGTCTCAGACCTTGAAGGAACTACAGCCCAGAGCAGGAGGCAGACTATTGCAGTGCCATGTGGTAAGGGCCACATAAGCATTTACCCAACCCCTAGAGATAGGGTCTAAGAGATAGGGTCTAAGACTCTTCCCAGAAAAAAATGCCCAGTTTAAGTCTTGAAGGAGCAGCAGGAGCCAGCTTGGAAAAGATGAGGCAGAGGGATGTCCAGGCAAATGTAGAAGCCTTTAGCGCAGATGCTAAAACCTTGCATTCTTTAGACTATGACTGACTTAGGGGCGCCTGGGTGGCTCAGTTGGTTAAGTGTCTGCCTTCAGCTCAGGTCATGATCCCAGGGTTCTGGGATCAAGCCCCACATCGGGCTCCCTGCTCAGCGGGGAGTCTGCTTCTCCCTCTCCCTCTTCCTGTTTCTCCCCCTGCTTGTGATCCCTCTCTCTCTCTCTCTGTGTCAAATAAAGAAATAAAAATAAAATATTTTTTAAAAAGACTATGGTTGACTTAAACACCTCAGTATATCATGGAGTTCTATACAATAAACCACCAATCCAGGCAGCTTTAGAAAAGGCAAGTATGTCCTTGACCCACATTCAAAAAGTTCCTTGTTCACACACCTTATGCAAATTTTTTCTCCTCAACCATACACTAACTCCACAAGCCCCAAGGATAACAGAAAATCCAATGTACCTAGACAAGATGAAGTGACCTCAAGGTTCCCAAATTTCTCTTCCAAGCAAATGATGGCTTGGCTTCTTTCAACTGCCATTACTGTAAATTTTGAGTTTGTGTATTTATTTTTCAAGGAAAAAAACGATTATGGTTTTCATGGAAATTACTAAAAAGCTCTCCAAAGCTTTTGATTAGAGGCATTTTGAATCTTTGAGTGAATAACATAAAAATACTTTTTAAAAAAGTTTTTTACTTTAATTCCAGTATAGTTAACACACGACATAAAAATACTTTTGATAATTACTTAGATCAATAAAAGTTAGATTAGCAACAATAATATATATGCTTTTCTTTTCCTGTAAGTTTGGCACTTATCAATAACCACATTTCGCATATTTCTATAAGGTATATTCTTACGTTCGAAAAAGCTTGCTGATATATCATTTCACAAACCTGTTCATGTTTTCCCATCTATAAAGTCAATAATACATTGCTCTTATGTAGTTACTTCTTAGGATTTTAGGAAGTTAAGCAAGATATCCAATGATAGGAATTTTAAGCAACCAAGAATAACGGAATAGTATAAGTAAAAAAATTACTATATACGGTCTTCCAAATTCCCTCCTCCACTTATAAAGTCATTATATCCTACATACTTTTTTTTTTTTTTGCAGACAGAAATAAAACCAATTCAAAGAGAGTCAATGGTTTACTAATCCTCAAAGCAGCCTTGAACTAGTCTCCCTTGCTACAAGCAAGATGATATTTGTAAAACATGGTAGATCTTACTTTGGATTCTGAAAATTACATTAAGAGCTACCATGTGAAACTTTTAAATTATATCTTTTCAAAGATTTAACCAATTTCAAGGGAATAGAGCTTGGAATTACTCATACAAAACATGATTAATAAAAACATCATTCACTCTCCAACCTGTCTGTCTCACTCTTGGCCACGTTTCAGAGGCAGTTTATCACTCACGTCCTAAAGGTATATTACATATATATATATCACACATAGTATCAGCAGGTCTTCAGCAATACCCTTCAGGAGTTGCCTATTGTAAAGATTGTCAGTAGCCCTGTCATCCCCCAAACCATAGTGTTTAACACATAGCATGTATCATCAGCACTACAGTTGCTTAAACTGGCCCCTTGTACCCTCAAAACGAAACGTAAGCAGACTACGAAAAGGAACAGCACAGTTTCTATGAGAAAGCAGTAAGAACAGTGAAGCTAAGAGGGCCCATTCATTTTCAATTCATACTTATTATACAGGAAGATGTGCATTCAAAACAGCCTATTCTTTTGAAAATGGTTCTTTAGCCTCCTCGCACATGTGCCTGCGTGCTGACTGGCCAATTCTCTTCAAATCCATAAATTAAAATCCCACTTTTGCCTATTGTGCTTTTCACTTCAAAATGTCAACATAGTTCGGATATATAGGAATGAATCCCATTATATCCACAAAGCTCACAACATCTCCCCTTTGGGAACCACAGCCTTCGAATTGGGCTTTGTATAAGGTGACCAAAAGACCAGATCCATGGAACATTCTATTCACAGAATTAGAGAAACGCGGAATAACAGGAAAGAAACAGAAGTGATGTAGCCCAGCCCTTCATTCTAAAAGGGGTCCAGGAGAGCAGAATGGGGAGTCTTTGGTCAAAGAATTACAAAATCCAAACCAGAAACTGGTCCAATGCACTTGTAAAAAACATGTAATGATTCAATTAGAATTGGGGACCCTTTTTTTTTTTTTTTTTTTTTTTTGATCAACACTCTAAATCTTAAGTCTTTAACGAAAGGAGTAAATTTGGCTGGGATATCATTGGTGACTGCCTCACTTCTTTGCTTTTGAAGTGATTTGGCCTAACATGGAGATTTAATCGGCAAGCCATTCTGCTCCGCATTTTCTTGTGAGTCCTTGGGTGAGTCACATAACCTTACTCAAATATAACAGGAGGATAACAGTATTACTTAATTCACAGGGCTATTATAAGAGAGGACTGAGCAGATATTTTAAAGTGCATTAAAATGTCAAGGCTTAAAAGAAATGGAGAAAATTTCCATTTTACATCTTATATTTATGTCTCTTGGAAAACACGCGCGCGCACACACACACACACACACACACACACAGTTCCCTTCACTAGAGCTACATGCAAAAGTAGTATTTGTAACCAAGAAGTCTGGGGAATGTCCCGCGTGTTGTGCTGGTTTTAACCTTCGGCAGGACTAGGGGCTCTCACACTTTTATTTACACGCAGAACCCACACCACACACCTTTTAAAATGTGATCAGTCTTCATTTTTACTCCCCTGGAGTTAAGGGTGAACTGACCACTGCTATCCAGCTCCCCAGTTCTGTTAAATTTCTCCCTCCACCAGATCCTTGTTTTATCCACATCTTAGCTCCCCACTCGCTCACTCCTCTCTTTAGATTACTCTTCCGAAGCCGACTCAAATTGCCTCCCCCAGAGGCAGCGCCCCAGTGAGTAACACATTGGGAGGCGGGCAGAGTGTGTCGGAAGTGATCAAATACTTGCAAATGAAGTCGTACAGCTCACAGGAGAAGGCAGTGGCCACAGGTGCCAAATGCAGATGAGGATGGCCAGCTCTGGGTAGGGCTGTCGCTATAATGTAGCCCAGCGCTACCTCACTGCGTAACAACGTTGGGTGCATAGAAATGACTCTTATTTTGCTCATCACATGACTTAACCACACGACCTATGTAGTTTCCCAAAGTATCGGCACCAAACCTACGATTTATGTGTGGGTGGGCACGTCTGTCTTCCTTTTAAACTAAATTAGTCTAAAAAAAAAAAAAAGATAGATTGACACCACCAAAGACAACACTTCTCTGAGTACTAGAGAAACACAATGTAGAAAATGGTGACCCAAGCGCGGACACAAGTCGGCCTGCATGGCAGTGACTGGCATTTCCACCATACGCACTCTCCTCCCAAGACCAAAATGGGGATGGGGAAAGTTTCTACTTTGGGAGATCAAACCAGTAAGATTTTAACAACCCAACCAAAACGGTAAGATGAAGAGGCTGTAAAATTTTTTTCCCTTTATAAATATGTGTCCTTGTTAGGAGGAATGGGAAAAGCCATTTCATTACACTATTGTCTTTGGAATTTCAAGATGACAGTGATAACGGTGGAGTTTCCTGCAGCTGAGTGTTTCCTATCAACTGGGGAAACCAAGGAGTAAGTGAAACGAGACACAAGTCTAACCACGTCTTTTGCAATGCCCGGCAGTAGGGTGTCACAGTGTGCAGAGCCTAGAGCTAATGTGAATCTAGATGACTGCTCCAGAGGCCAACTCACAAGGAGCGTGGGGTTATTTAGTAGTACAAGTGTAAAGGGTTAATAGATACTATTTGTGTCTCTGTTGCATTGTGTGAAGAAGGGAGGGGATGCTTTTTACTGTCTTTGGAAACACAGGGCTGTTACATGAGTAGGAATGCCTCCAATGGAATGAGAATCGGCAGGGGCAAGAACGCAGGCAAGAGAAAAGGACAGCTAGCTCATGTCTAGTTACATGTTTAGGGCAATTACTTATACAAATTTCCGTTCTGCCCTATTATAGTATCTGCATGCTGTTCAGTATAAGTTATCATTATCATAATTACTAATTTAACCATGTGGTTAATGTTGTTTACACCACCAAGACTACATGCTCTCTGAGAGCAAGGGCTCATCTGTCTCATTCTTTCCTGTGTCCTCCACGCCCAACAAGGTGCCTGGTGCATAGTTAATGCCCCTAAAGTATTACTTGAATCAACAAGTGAACACATGGATGAGTTCACGCGAACTCACACTGTGACGCATGGTTTCCATGTTTGCTCCATGTGCCATGAGCAGGGCTGAATGCACTGCGATAGTCCAGCACAGCAAGCAGATTCCAAAAGCTGCCTGTCTTTCTGGCAGGCCCAAGTGCTGGGCTGTATGAGATCGAGTGTGGAGGCCAGGTAAGGGTGCTGGCATGGCAGCCGTCAGGGCACTCTGAACCCCAGGGTGTGGCCCACATGCTACCGCAGCTGAGCCCCTCAGGTCACTGAGCCCCTCAGGTCACTGCCGATCTTTCCAGGGCTTCCAGGGCTTCGGTGTCCTCATTTAAAACTTGATGAATAACCTTTTTTGTCCCTTGAAGTTCTGAAATTCTAACATTTTAGGAAGAGATCCAGAACCTGAAATCTTGCCCATGACAAACCATGGTAAGCTCTTCTGCTTACAAAGTGGGAAAAAAATTAAGTTTTAAAATACAAAGTTCAGTTCTACTCCATCAAAACATTATATGTGTGTGTGGAGGGTGCTTCTTGCCAGATCCAGGCCAATTAATATCTTTCCTTCATCCTTTCTCACACCCAGAAGTCAGGTTCTCCAGGCCTTCAAGGGAAGAACATCAGTATTCTCACCCAGGGCTGGCCCTTTGCTTCAATCTCTAGCTACCCCAGGGAGTCAGTCTGGTAAACATTTGCAGTTAGAATGGAAGGAGGCACAGCCTCCCAGACTTTTGCAGATTTTTTTGGACAACTAGCAGAGTCACAGAAAACCTCGAATTAGGTAAGAAAGCGAAATTCCCCCAGAGAATTCAAAGAAAGCTACAACTGAGAGCCTTGAAGCAATCGCTGTGTAAGAAGAGAAGAAAGGAAATCCGCAGTTCAAGAAAATAAGCAGATATATTTTTTTCTTTAAAAAAAATTTAAAGATGAGTATTAGGCACCGATTTTAGCCTTCTATTCCCATCTCTCAAGATGTCACTTTAAAAAGCAAAAGGTTTTATCCACAAAACCACCAGTGAGTAAACAGCCTTCACATTCTTACCCTCACACACACAGTAAGATATTTACTCTCTGATAAACAGCAATTGTAAATAAATCTCATTTAATCTCTAAAAGCCACAATAAAAATCTTTAACCTCCAAGGTAGAGTTTACAGATGTGTCTGGAAGCCCTGCCAGCGCCAGGAAACACAAGGTCTTGAATAAACTACTATAACAGGAGGCACATTTTCTCTCTCAAGCATCTCACATTGACCTTCTTTTAAACAAAATATGTACAAGGGAGGAGGAAAGGGGAAAACCCAACCCCTCCCACCCCATTCTCTGTACAAATCGGCCAATAAATCTCACGAAAAGACACAAGAGAAAAGGACAGAAGCCAACAGGTGGAAAAAGGCTTTTTGTTTCCTTGGAAATGCTCAGACACTTGATCTGTGTTCCCCGTTCTTTTTGTCTCGGGGTGTCTTTGATGATGGTTTGACGACGATGATGAGGAGCAAGAATAATGATAACACTTCTACGTGGTGATTCCGCAGTATTTCTAGATTGAAGATTTCTCCATGCCTTTTAGACATAAGGATCTGTTCTGTTTCCCCAAATCCCAGGCAGACATGCAGCATCCCCATTCAGCGCTCTGGATTGTACAGACGGGGAAACTGAGTCACCCTCACTCCCTCTCAACCCTCCATGTCCCCCCCCTCACAAAACTCCTTTACAGTATCTACCACCAGAGAAATCCCCGAGACTGGAAAAGTTTCTGGATTGTCTTGCGGCAGAGTTCTCATGCTCTCCCGTCTCGCTTCCTTGCCGCTCTGCCTCGGGAGTCTGGGCTCGGGCGATAAGGATTGGGGTACCTCCCCTTCACGAGGCGTGCCAGGGCAGTGTGGGGAAGTCCACACACACACACACACACACACACACACACACACACACACTCTCGCACACACAAAGCTCGATGCAATCTCTGCAGGCACTCGGCAGAGCCCCGGCCAGCCCTTGCTCAGCCTGAGAACCACAGCCCCAAGCTTGCAAGGCCTCCTTGGGCTCCAGGCTGGGGCTGCTCTGAACGAGGGCTCTGCCCTTCTCTCCCTCTCTTTCAGGCTTCTCTCTCTCTTCCTCTCTCCCTCTCTCTCTTTTCCCCCTTCACACCTCCACCCTCACACCCTCCTCCCACCCCTCTCCATCCACCCCTTTTCCCCCACCAACCCAGAGGCACAGATCGTGTTACTGGGGTTCCCTAGAAAGAGGGGCCATCCCCAGCCCTGCGCGCCTTGCAAGACTTCCAGGGGCAAGGCGAGAGCTCCAATGGCAGGACCCCAGCGCTCCTCCTGAGCAGCGCAGGAATGAGACCCCCACTTCCAGGCACGGGCGAACGAGCCTGCCACAGAAGAAGGAATTGTTAGGGCTCTTACCTTTTTATGAGGAGAAATTCTGGAGAATCATTTCAGAAACTGAGGGGGGAAAGTGAATGAAGACAAAAAAGACCCTTTTCCTGCAATCCCTGGCCTCCTGGTATCAAGACACTAGGACAACATCAAAGCAACTTAGGGGGAACACTTTAGGGGCCTATTGTCTGCTCTGGTCTGATCTGTTTTTCTTCTGACTCCCCCTCTTGCTGCGGTGACACTTGGTACGGCCCAGGCATTCATGCCAAGTAGCTTTCACACATGGAAGCTTGTCTCAAGCAATTGCTGACAAGCCACAAACAAGACATTCTCCCTCCCTTCTCGGCGCCCCCCCCACTCCTCCCCCTCCACCTTTTCCTCCTCCCCCCTTGTCTCCCCTCCTCCTTTCTTCTGAATGCAAACTAAAACTCTCCAGTGACAGGCAGGCTCGCAGGCTTGGCCTAGCTGCGCACGCACACGCACACACATACACACACACACACACACACACACACACTCCTCTCTCTCTCTCTCTCTCTCTCTCACGCAAGCAAGCAGCTCAGCTAGTTGCTGCACTGGTGGAGTTAAGAGACAGGAAAAAGCCTAGGCTGAGTTGGGGGCAGGGAGAGAAAGAGAGAGGGAGCGGGAGAGCGGGAGAGCCTCCTGTGTCCTGGTAAAATGGCAGAAGAGAGGTGAGCCCTTTGGAAAAACAGCAGTGGCCATACACGTGTGCACACAGACACACACTGGGAGGCAGGCTGAGATCCAGGAAGAGTGAAATAAATGACCACACACGCAACAGCAAGGTCCCATCAGCTTGAGGTTGGGGGAGTGGGGAGAGAAGAGAGTAGGTAGACCCAGCTCGGGGGTTTCTGTTGAATGTTGAGGTGCCTTTCTTCTCTATAGTAGAGAAAAACTGGTTCCCTAAGGATCCAGTCTTTCTTCCCCGCATAACTGAGCACAGACCCGAGCTACTAGTTAAAATAAAACCATGAAATGTGTAAATGTGCGAGTAAACTTTAACTGTGGGTTCAACTTGTACCCAGGATATTTTTAAAGTGGATTTTTTTTCCAGAAACCCTAGAGAGCAGTAGCAAGGAGAGTAGTAACAAGTAGTGTAAACTCTGAGAGCTGTGAAGTGTGATGCTGAAGTTACTGATTGCCAGGCGGCTGGGGTTTATGGAGGGTGGGCACTGCGAGTCGCAGGGGGAAGGGTGGGTGAGGCTCTGCGAGCTGTTTTCTAGGAATGAGGGGGAATGAGGTAGGATAATGAATATGGTATGAAGCAAGCAGGAATTTGATTGGTGTGGAGGGAGGAGGAAGATGGGGGTGTAAAGGAGGAAAGAGAGAGAGGGGGGAAAAACACACTGCCTTTAAAAAAGAAGAAGAAAAATGGAAGCCCAGAGATTGAAACACGCGGGGAGGAAAATGAAATGGCAAAGGAAGGCATAAAATGCGAGCGAAAAGGAGCACAAAGGATGTGCAAATTTGCAGATGGCATGAAATCAGGAGGGCCAATGAGATCAAGAAGAACGACAGGATGATGATGTGACATTCATATTTTTAGCATGTTGTAGAGTCACAGACCTGACACGGTCTCCCCTGTCTAGGCCAGGAAGTTGCCCCTCTACCTGCAGGACCTGCAGGGAAGCTGAGCTCCTAACTGGAGTTAAACCAGATCTGTGTTCTTGCAGGAAGGTGGCTTCCAGTCTGTTTCTCAGAATCGTCTACAAAATGCAAATTATGTGAACATGCAACCCTCCCTCCTTCGTAGGGGTACAATAAGGAATAAATTACGACTTTTTACACTTGATGCTAGCTAAATGGCTTGTCACTACCTAAAAGTGACCGCGTCAAAGACACATCCTTGTTCCTGAGTCTTTGCCCTTAGTTTGCTTCTCCATTGTGGCTGAGCCCTACAACTGTCTGTCCCGACTCTCATTCATGCTGCTTGTGAGAATATTAACTACTTTTGATTGAATTTTTAGCACGTTCCCAAGCATTTATACCATGTAGTATAAGACCATCTCCATTTACAGAGGATAAAAAATGAGGCACGGAGAGGTGAAATAACTTCCCTGAGGTCACATTGCAAGGTAGGGGTGGAGCTCAAATCAGACTCAGATCTGTGTGATTCCAAAGCCCCAGGATTTACCCACCACCTTATGTCCTCTGACCCACGGAGCACCCCGCTCAGCCACACAAATGCGTTATTTCTTTCTGTACCCGAGGGTTGGGCTTGGGTCCTCTCACTTTGAGCCAGGGGACCTTCTGACCTCCCCTCAATAGACTACTGACTCACCGTCCACTTCTAAGTGATGGTGACTCACTACCCACAATGAGGCCTTCCAGGCAAGAATTGCATGAAGGGTCAACTTAACCTTTAATGCCCACACGATTTGTAGATTGCTGGGCAATGGAGAAAGGCAGCTGGGGCCAGGAAAGCTTCCCTTCCTAGAAAAATAATAAAAGCCAACTAAAAACACCCGCAAGGTGTGGATAATAATGATGACAGCAGTTGACATTTATGAAGCTCCTCTCTCTGTTAAACAACCCCATAAGGTATAAGCTGTGATTGCTCCCATTTTCCGGATGAGGAAGCTGAGACACAGAGGTTTGGAGAAGTGCCGAGCTCACTCAGGCAGGAAGCACTGACTGGCCTGTGGCCCGAGCAGCCTGCTTCTCCAGAGACCATGCCCCCCAGCCCTCGGCCGTGGGCTGTGCGGTAGCGAAAGGGAGTGAGGAGCGCTTCCGATCCCTGGAGTGAAAAATCTAAATGCTCAGTGACAGAGAGAAGAGAGGGGCAACAATAATGGCATCTCTGCGAGCGGCTAAGGACGAAGAAAGCCTGCGCCGGCCCCGCAAACAGCCCCAGCTCGCGAATTCCTCCGCAGCCCCACCTGGCAGAGGACAGCGCGCGCGCAGCCTCCAGGTCAGGACAGGTTGGTAGGAACACCAGGTCGGACTCTCTTGCCTCCAGCACTGATGGCTTCCGCCTGCCAAGTCCAAAGAGCGAGGAAAAGAAAATCCAAGTAGATAAGTGGACAAGATTACTGCCTGAGTGTTTCTCAGTTTATTTGACGAGACTTCTGAATGCTAAGCATGCAGCATGCAAGAAAATGCCCTGAATTCTTGGGTAGACCTGGATTCTAGTGCCGTTCCATCACTCACGGTCATGTGAACCAGGCTTTTCTGGCCGAGCTTTGTTTCCTCATTTATAAAATGGCTAATGCCATTAGCTCTAGCACCGTCTCCAGCCCTAAAATGCTATCCTCCTGGTAAGTGCCCAGTTGATGAGGAAAAGACGAAAAGCAAGGTAGCTGATGAGAGGGGTGCTTGGGTACGCGTGTACGTATGTGTGCCCGAGAGGGTTGTGGCATAAAAGGGCGGAACAAGAAAGACCCTCCTGGGCTGGTCTACCCAAATTATGGCACATCTCTTCCAAAATACCTTCCACGTAATAGCTATAGTTTACTCTATTTTGTTTCACTGCTGGGATTCCCAACAATGACAAATTTACTTGCAATATTAACAATCTTTTTAAAAAACAAACGCCTCTAGAGGGGATAAGGAAAATCAGCCACTCATACATTAGTGTGAATTATTTCATTAGGCTACTTTCCTCGAATACCTAATTCATATTGAATGGCCATTTAGGTTGGAGAGTGAAGTGGAAAGGGGAAGAGAGTCTTGGCATCAGGCAAGATTTGGGGGTTGCTTAGAGCAAGAGAAGATAAGGGGGTACCAGGAGATGGAATAAACTATGAGAAGATGGGGACATAATAAAGGCAAATGGCTTCAAAATTGTATTGGGACAAGTCTGGATTTAACAGAAGAAGGACCAGGATGCCTGGCTGGCTTAGTCAGTGGAGCATACAACTCGATCTTAGGGTTGTAAGTTTGAACCCCACGTTGAGTGTCGAGATTACTTAGAGATAAAATATTTAAAAAAATATTAAAAATTAAAAAATTAAAGAAGAAGGACCCTGGCTTCATCTTGCTCCACATTGCCCTTTTCCTGCATCTGGCACGTGCTCACAATAGTTTCCTATGGGGTCACTATGAGGCTTAAGTTCATTTAAAACATGGTTTTTACAAGGGAAAGATGCTCAGCCATCCAAACACCCAACTTACAAATTAACGTTAAAAAACCCAGCCCATTCATAAGTTGATATCTATCTACCTGTACATATTTAACTGTGGGCAAAATGTGGGAGTCAGACAAAAGAGGTTTCTGTCTCCTCCACAATTCTGGAAGGTGAATTGTCTGACATGAAGGAGAGAATCAAGCAGAAAATCAGGAACCAAGTTTCAAGATTTAGCAAGATAAAGCGGCAGTTTAGAGGCACGCAAGGTTAGAACTCACCTGATCTGAAAATAGCCACTTCTCCTAATAATAAATTAAATAAATTATATTACATAAAAATACACCTACCCCCCCACCCCCATGATTAAAAGGCAGGGTGAAGCTACTGGGTTCTGGAAAGATATGAGTCCCGATATGATGTACTTATAAGCTAAATGACCTTGGTCAAGCCTTTTAACCTTTCTGAGCCACAGTTTTATGATACTTCACACGGTATCACGAAGTAATGAGTTCCTGTGTCAATGGGCTTTATAAAGAGTAAAGCGCTATACAAATTTTAGCCGGTAACAGGTAAAAATCTGTGATGCTAAGAGCACGACTCTGTGTCAGGCATGCTCTTTACATGCAGTATCTCATTTAATTGTCACAACTCACCCTGTAAGAAGAGTTACCACCACAACAACACATACAGTGCGCTTATGTACTTGGTCTCCAGAGCCGGATAGGCATGGTATGGAGTTACAGTGACTTACAATCGCTCTGTGACTTTGGGCAAATTACTCCACCTTTCTGAGTCTCAGTGTCTTCATTTGCAAAATGAGGGTATTAATAGTGCCCTCTTCATGGGATTATTTCAAGGGTGAAATGAGATACTGAGTGCGTGTGACAGAATTAGTGCAGCACCCAGCAGATGAAAAGTAATCAACAAACGTTAGATGTGATATTTGTTCTCATTTCATAGACTGGGTGAGATTAAGTGCTTTGCCCAAGTTCACACAGCTCTTAAATAAAAGGCGCCCAGGGGCGCCTGGGTGGCGCAGTCGTTAAGCATCCGCCTTCGGCTCAGGGCGTGATCCCGGAATCCGGGGATCGAGCCCCACGTCAGGCTCCTCTCCTGGGAGCCTGCTTCTTCCTCTCCCACTCCCCCTGCTTGTGTTCCCTCTCTCGCTGGCTGTCTCTCTCTGTCAAATAAATAAATAAAATCTTAAAAAAAAAAAAAAAAGGCGCCCAAATGTGGTTCTGTTTGACCCAAAACCCCTGCTCTTTACTGCTCTTTTATCTTGTCTATCTTGCCATTGATTTTTCTGAACCACAGGTAATGGAAAGGACGTACTAATTGCATCATCATTTGCTTTACCTTTATTAGCTTCCCGCGTGAACTGTTAGTCTGTAAACATAAACACTCAACGAAAATATTTTCCATACAGAACATCTTAGAGAGATGATGCTATTATTTAAAAATACTACTTGAAAAGATCCCTCAAAGCAATCCAGAGTAGAGTACAAGCATCTCAGAAAAGCATTATGGCAGACAAGGGTTTTAGAGCTTAAAAATTGTTAGTCTAAATTTCCTCTTCTCTTCTCAGCTAAGCTTCAGGTCAAAGAAGAGCATGAAGTGGCCAAAAGGTACAGTATGGGAGAAAGAACAAAGCAAGCAGGTAATCCGCAGACTGTAGCGTGCTTCTCCCCAAGATTTAAGAGACGTGCAGAAAATCGAGAACTTCCATTTTACAGGCAAAAAATATTTCAGGGAGCACAACTTAAGTTTGAAAATACATATTAACAAGAGATTCACATCACTGAGCTCCAGTGAGAGATGGCAGGCAGAAACCAATCGTCACATAGTGAGGAACAGAAATCCCCTCTCCGACGGACAATCAATCAGAAGAATGGGCTCCACGTGGGGAGGTTGAGAAATAACCATTCTGGAAGCGGCCACCAGAGTCAATGCCCCGTGGTCCTAACACACCATTTTTTTTTTTAACATGCCATTTTTAAAGTACACGTATTTCATTTTATTTTTTTCCCAGGCAACTTTCTGAAAAAGCTCTAATTGTTGCAAAGGACCTATGAATGCTTTTAGTGGACCCTAATTAAATGAGGAAGGATAATCAGAGATTTGCTTCAGTCCGTATGTGTTTGATTCATGTTTATAATTGTCACTTAAGTGGGTTAACTGATGATAACTTGAAGTCGGGTGCTTGTCGCGGGGAGACGCGGCACCTGTGTATGTGCCCTCATGCACAGTCCTCTCGGGGAATGATGGGCCCGGATCGGCATTAGTAAGCACCCCAACTCTGCTGGTCATAGAGCGTCTGTCAGGAACAAAGTGTATGTGTAATAATACAACTGGCATGTCAGTGGGACAGAAAAGCCACTTTGTCCCGTCTCCCTCTCCTCTAAGCAGGATGTGGAAGGCAGCTTAGAAGGCCTCGAGAAAGGCCTGAGGAATTGCCATTAGCCCAGGCAGGGAAGGCACAAACTGGAACAGTGGGCATTTGCCGAGGGCTTTATCTGTAATGCCCCTTCCCTGAGATCTGCTTCTGTATGAAGCTTGCAGCTCATCAGAACAGAAAGAGGCTGGAGAGCTACCGGTGGGAGCAACGGGTTTTGGTAAACAATGAGCCAAGTCCTTCCCCAAGGGAGCAGATCAGAGGAGCTGTAATCACGCTGGAGAGAAACTCTCCAGCAGTTATAGAGACAGCCAGGAAAGGACTGCCTTGCCTGATCAGCCTCAGAAGCTGGGCTTCCCTGGCCTTGGTTCATGGCAGAGGGATTCAGATATGGTCTGAGGCACTCAGCTGCTCCTGGGCCTGCTAAGAAGCCAGCACGGGCAGCAGCTACCTGGGCCACCAGCCACAGCTACGTAACGCTCTGCTCAGAGTGGCCGTGAGTTCACTTTGGGCTGACACTGGGAGGGGGACCTATAAAAGGATTTCTTACAGCCTGACTCCAGAGTTTGAGTTGTTCCGCCCTGCAGAGCTGGAAGGAGATAAGTGCTCTGAAACTATTATAGTTGCATTCATAGTACATCTGGACCCGAGGTTGTTTGACCTCTGAAAACCTGGGATGGAAATAATGCAATTATCTGAGCTAAAGACAATTTAATAAAAAAATACTGAAGCCAGGAAAAAGAAACTTATCTTTTATGCCACATGTCTTTTGCCCAGCAATGGAATGTGTACCTTTCATAAAGATGAAAGATGCAGTAAAGACTGAATAGAAGGTGTTATTTTCAGTTCAATTCAATAAGCATTTGCTATTACCTGTTGTGTGCAGAACACTGCACTTGGACCGGCGCCACCAAAACGGTAAGACTGTCTCTCTTCCAAAGGAGTGTGCCTTCTAGATAGAGAAAAGAGAGAGATGCTTACAAGTAACCAGATCACCAGCCATCCTGAGAGAAAGGAAGCCAGCATTTTTTTTTAAGTAGGCCCAACGTGGGGCTTAATCTCGTGACCCTGAGATCAAGAGTCGCATGCTCTACTGAACAGGCGAGCCAGGCACCCAGGTAGTATATGCATTTGACGTACCTGCCCAACACATTCCCTCCATTCATGGAGAATAACCCCCGGCTACCTGCTCACAGAAGCTCCAGCACTTGTGTCTATTCCACGCAACCAACTCCCCTGGCCAGTAACGTTCTCTCTCCCAGAAATTTAATTAGGACTTAACAGAAGCAAGTTGATCTCTCTTAGCCCTTGAGTTGAGAGAACTTCTGAGGTTAAAAAAAAAAAAAAAAAAAAGTAATGGAATCAACCTACTTGGAGAGGTAGAGATGAGAGTCCACATGGCCTGAGAGCGAGGGAGCGTGTCCTTGGTTGTCTGCTTTCCAAACCATGGCTGTAGCTCTGGTGGACATTCCTGAATTTAGTGCCTTCAGATGTTCCTGATTCTAAGTTACCCCCCTTCATCCCTCCCCTCTGGACTAGCTCTAATGGGTTTCTCTTTCTTGCCCCCAATAGAGAGAATGAAGCTCAGTAACTCAGTTCAGCCGTTCTTAGATGCCAAGCAGTGCCCTTGTTCAGGATGCATCTCAAATAAATCGAACTCACAAGGAGTTTGAGGCCTCGTAGGGAATCTGGTAGGTGAAAAGTACATATGTAGTACTATAAAAGAAGTGTGAAGAGAATCTGGGGAGGAAACAAGCATTTATTTCTTCAGAGGAATTTTGGGAAGGTTTCACAGAGGATGCAGTGTGTGATCTAAACCTTGGGTAGGATTTTAACAGATTTGGTAGGATAATGCATTTTGATCAGAGGAAGGGGTACTTCCTACTGAGACGGTAAGGAAGGGCACATTAAGGCATTTCTTCTACACTTCATTGGCTCTCTGATTTTCAAACATGCTTTCAAACATGGCATGCTAGGGTGCTCCCTATGACCCACGGGCCATTTTCGACCTGTTGCCTTTTCGTATGGTATAGCCTGCAATTCTAAGAATGGTTTTTAAATTTAAAAATAATGTTTGGGGGCGACTGGGTGGCACAGTCAGTGAAGTGTAAAACTCTTGGTTTGGGCTCAGGTCATGATCTCAGGGTTGTGAGATTGAGCCCCGTGTTGGGCTCCACACTCCATGCAGAGTCTACTTGAAATTCTCTCTCCCTCTCCCTCTGCCCACCCCCAACCCCCTGCTCAAGTTCTCTCTCTAAAATAAATACATAAATAAATCTTTAACATAAAATTTAAAAAATGGTCGGAAAAAATCAAAAGAAGAAGAATATTTCATAGCATATGAAAATTATATGAAATTCAAATTTGGTCTCCACAAATGAAGTTTTATAGGAACACAGTCACCCTTATTCCTTCACATATGGTTTACAGTTGCTTTCATACTATAACCGTGGAGTTAGGTAGTTGCAACAGAAACCGTACAGTCTGCGAAGTCCAGACTATTTCTCTCTGGCCCTTTGCGGAAAAACGTTGCTGACCTATACCTGATATTCCAGGCTCCCCAGAGGTTTCCTTTGAACATTTGGGATGTGAAGATGCCACTTTCAGAGAGGGTATATCAAATATCCATTTATAATGGTGTTATCAACGTGTACTTTGTAGGACTGTTTTGAGAATCATCTAGAATATGTGTCATGTGAACAAAGATGTGAAATAGTACACACATTTTGGATCCCATATCATAGAGAGATAGAGAGATAGAAATGAAACTTGAAAAAAATGTAAAGAGAAATGAAACAATATTGGTTACTTCTGAGATGTGAGTTATGGGAAATTGTATTTACAGAACAGCAACAGTAGTCATATAAGTCATAAGTCAACAACTGCCTTATATTGACTGCTTACTATGTGCCAAGCATGGTGCTCAGTGCTCTAGGTATATATCATCTTATTTAAATCTCCTAGGGCACCTGGGTGGCTCAGTCAGCTGAGCATCTGACTTTTGGCATTGGTTCAGGTCATGATCTCGGGGTTGTGGAGTCGAGCTCCGTGTGGTGCTCTGTGCTCACCGTGGAGTCTGCTGGTGATTCTCTCTCCCTCTCCCTCCCCTTTCCCCTACTCACAGGCATGCACGCACTTGTGCGTTTTCGCTCTCTTAAATAAATAAATAAATAAATAAATAAATAAATAAATAAAATCTCAAAACATTTCCTGGGGCGCCTGGGTGCTCAGTCGATTAAGCGTCCACTTCTTGATTTCGGCTCAGGTCATAATATCAGGGTTGTGGGATCCAGCCCCACGTAGGGCTCCATGCTCAGCAGCGAGTTTGCTTTAGGATTCTCTCTCTCTTCCTCTGCCCTCCCACCGCCACTCACACACTCTTTCTCTAAAATAAATTAAAAAAAAAAAAACTTTCTAAGAACTCTATAAGAATTATTATTGCCCTCACTTAACAAATCAGGAAACTGAGGCACAGAAGAGCTAAGTTACCTGTTCGAGACCACACAGCCAGCATCAGTAGAGCCCTAATGTAAACACTGGCAGTCTGAGCCCAGTGCCCTCTTCCTAGCACAGCACACTTGCACTTCTTATGTTACGCATTTCTTGTTAGAACTTTTTAATACTGCCCATCTATTACTTTTGTAATCAGGAAAAATGTATACTTTAAAACTAAATGATTATAGAAGTACATAGCTTGGTGCCTGGAGACACTGATGATGATGACGGAGGCGGTGGTGGTGGTGAGGAGACGGAAGGAGGAAAAAGATGGTGGCAACTTACATGTATTGGACTCTTCCTATGATGCGCCAGGCAGTTGGCATGCTGATTTAGTTGAGGAGGCATTTGCTAACTTGTTATTATTGCTGGTATTACGCCTCTCACCAACAGGTGTTTCCCAGAGGTGGGCCGGGGCTGAGTGGCTCTGGGATGGCGCGTGGCATCCCAAGTCTCCATGGTAAGGGCTAGGAAAAGTGGTCTTAATACTTCCTCCACCTCCTTGCCATTGTAGGTGGTCAGAGAATGAATGAGTGAGTGTAGATGGCTTCTAGGGTCAGGTGGAAGAGGGTTCTAAATCTGGTTCCAGCAGGCACTTAGCACTGCGAGGTTAATCTAGATCTTATGTTGTCACATTGGACATACTTGCCCTGCTTTTCCAAGTCCATCTTATGGAGAAGGACAGTAGGTGTTCCAGACCACTGGAAGGCCCCACTGCCCCACTGACAGGCCTCCCATGGCCTGAGAATCTCCCATGAAAGATTCATTTCTTTGAGTTAAAGCTTGGCCCAGGAGAGGTAGGAGGGCCTGGCTGACTCAGTGGAGTGTGCATCTTTTGATCTGGGGTTGTGCGTTCGAGCCCTCCCTTGGGTGTAGAGATTACGTAAAGATAAAAAATAAATAAAATTTGGCCAAGGAGAGGTTACACATGAAGCCACTGACTCTGTGGCAATTTAATTTTGTGGAATCATAAGATGTGAGAGTGAGGAGACACTTCCTGCTTCTATCCTTTTTCCATCTCTAGTGAGAGAGGAGCCCCTGCCTATGCCAATCCTTCTCCTACCCCTCCACCCTCTATCTTTTCCCTCTGTCCATCATCCTCTTTCCATACCATCAACCTGCCCCTCCACTGCTTCTTTCCATCAGTATTTATATAAGTTCAAGTTCTTCTCATCTTAAAATGAAATGAAATGAAATGAAATAAAATAAAGCCTCCTGGACCTCAATACCCTTTCTGGCTACTGCCTTGCCTCACTTCTGTCCTCAGCCCAACTGCTTATAAGAATTGCTGATAGACTCTGAGAGGCAGATGATAGAACTCCTGATTTGTAAGACAGTCATATGGTTTAGGGGGCCTGGTTCAGCCTGGAGGAGTGGCACAGAAATTGGTCAAGGAAAGGAGGAGGGGAACACGGGAGGCTCCTGTGGACAAACTGTCTATTTCATAATTTTATCTAAAATCAATACTAACCCTTCACACCAATTGATAAATTATACTGGGTCTGGGTACCCGTTTAGAATGTGCCAGCTAAGGTACTATGGGGGTGGGGTTAGGGTCGGGGGTAAGATACAGTCAAGTACTCACCACTGCTTTTGAACTGTTCAGTTTCATCTGGGAGGCAGGATATACACACACGATTACGGTATCAATGCAGGGCAGTGTGTGATTAAGGCTCCATGAGTGATGTAGATTAGTGGTCCTCAGAGCACAGCATCAGCATCACTTAGGAATTTGCTAGCAACATAAATTCTCAGGTCCCATCCTAGGCCTGCCGAATCTAGAACTGGGGGTCCCCGCACTCTGTTTTGAAAAGACTCTGCAGGTGATTCTGATGTGGGCTAGAGTCTGAGAAGCATGGGGTAGGTAATGGGGAATCGGGGCTGGAGGTTCAGGTCAAACTTACAGGGCACTTGGCATTTAAATTTGATTCTGATCAACGACAGAGAGTGAAGGGTAGGGGGACAACCAGGAAGGGCAACCCAGGTGAGTGGATGTATAGGGGTAGGAATGCATAAACCACAGAAGGCAAGGAGGCAAGGGTGCTGTGGGGAGGAAGGGCGGGGACCAGAGCGGTAGCTTAGATGAAGTGGAGGCGGCTGCAGAGGCTGAGGGCGGGGCCAGGAGCCTGGATACCAGCCTCCCGTGGGGAAATAGAAAGCTCTTCTGGTTCTCTCTAGAGAGGGCTCCACCTGCCACATCGCATTTCTTTCTCTCCTTTACCTACTCAGGCATTCTCTCCAGCCTCTCATCTCCAGAAGCAGGATCACCCCTCTCCTTTGATCTTTGCTTCTCTGATCCAGGAAGGTGTCTGTTACCCTGCCTCCCCCATCAGTACTTCCTCCTTCCTCCTCCAATCCACCTCCTCACTCCTGCTGCAGATGAGAAATTATAAACCACTCCTTTGAAAAACTATGCCTACAGAGGCTACATGATTTGAACAAGTTCCTATTCAAAGCGTCAGGGGGAAGCCGCACCTGCCTCTTCGATTCTGACAGTGTGTACCCGGGACTCGTTCAGCGTGGATCAGAGGATGGCTGTCGGAGCCGCCTGCACCCGGAGCCTCAACAGGGAAGTTACACGGGGCCCCGCGGAAGGCTGTGCGGTGCCGCTGGAAGCCGCTCTCTGTGGGAAGTCCCTTCCAAAGCCCAGAGGAATGCTTTCAGGTTTGTGGCCTTGTTTCCCAGTGGGATCTTCTCGCAAGATAGACCCTCCACAGGCCCCTCCAGGCTCTGATGTTTAGGCATCACACTCCCGGGAGAGGCAAGCTGATGCTGTGGGATGTGCGGGCGCGGGGGGGGGGGGGGGGGGGGGGAGGTTGGTGAATGCACAGGGGACGCTCCTTCTCTTAAAGGTTTTCAACACAAGACCAAGCTTTTAAGTTAACAAGGTGGTTTTGTCTAATCTGTTTAACTTCTTTTCTTTGCCTTATCTATAAAATGTGCATAATAAGACCCACTAACAGAGTCCCTGTGAGGATCAAATGAGAGGGGAAAAGCCAAAAATCCAAATACAACTTTTGACTCCCCCAAAAGCCTACGGTTGGCTGGAAGCCTTACTGATACCATAGACAGTTGATTAATACTATTCTGTATGTTACATGTATTGTATGCTGTGTTCTTACGATAAAGTAAGCTAGAGAAAAGACAATGTTATTTAGAACATCATAAGGAAGAGAAAATACATTTATAGTTCTGTACTGTGCTCATCGCATATAAGTGGACCCACGCGGCTCACACCTGTCTTGTTCAAGAGTACGACGTACGGCCCATACATCACCACAAGACGGTGGTGTTCTCTTAAGTGGTCTCCGTGTTTCCTCTGGGCTGTCCTCACTCCACTAGACCCTGCCCAATGTTGTGAACTGGTTTTCCCAAAATATGATTTTTTATTATGTGGGAGGTTAGTATCTCAAGATATTAATATTTGCCACTCCCTCTCATCGCCCAACATTTCCTCTTATCTTTTACTTTTCAGGCACCTGGATGGTACCAGGAACAAGACAAACAAAGAGAGGAGCTGGGACTCCTCTGGCCTTTCACCAGGAGAGACCAGGAGGCCCTCGCAGTCCTCATGAGGAGCACGTGGCCAGGAGCCTTGCGGAGCGGGCCTGCAGACCTGGGGACGATGATGTCTCAGGGGCACCACGTGGAGGGTGACAACGGCCGAGTGCCAGCTCCTTCCCCAGTGCTTGCTGAGCCCCAGGGCACTTGGTCTCTGCGCTGAGCATGGATGCTGGCTGCTCCTTCCTGATGCCTTACTTTCACCACGGAGTGGAAGAGAGGCTAGAAATAAGTTCTGTTTTAGTTCTTGGATATTTTCGTTCCAGACTTGACATCTAAAAAGCTGTTACTGACCTTGTTGCTTCCCTAATCAAAGGGCCTCAGTGACTCCTTACTGCCTTCAAACTTGAATCCATATGTTATCCTGTCATCGGGGCTCTCTACAGTCTAATCAGCCCTGTCTGTCCGGCCAGTCTGACAGATTGCTTGTCCCTTGCTCCAGCCCTGCCTGGCTCCTGACTCCTGACTCCTGCTGGGTCTATACCCCCCTCACTACGGTCTTCACTGGGTGTCCCACAGCTGCCTCACCTATTACCTCCATACCTGCCTCCCTTACTTCCTATAGTTCCTCCCCTGTGGTTAGCCCCACAAAAAACACAGTTGTGGAAGCAGAGACCTGGGGATCATTCTAGCCCCTCCCCACTCTTCTCCCCACATCTAATCACTCACAATGCCCAGGAGAGCCTACTTTTTAAATAATTTTGACTCCGTCTCTTTCTCTACACTCCTACCTCACTGCTTTAGTTCTGGTCTTATTACCTTTCATTCTGATTACAGCTCTGTCTCTTCCCTTCCCATTCCTTCCACACTGCAGTCAGGGAGGTAGAGACATATAAGGGTCAGACAGAAAAGCTTCCTCTGCTCCTTACTCCTGGAGTGGACTTGGGCAAGTTTGTATATCTCTCTGGAGATGATAAAGGTTATTGTGAGGTGGAGGCTTATAAACCACAGTTGGCCCTACCCAAATAATATAAGACACTGTTATCTTTATCTTTCCAAAATGCAGATGTGGTAGGTCATTTCCCCTGAAAACTTTTACCGATTGCCCTGTCCTCTGAATAAAGTCCAAAGTCCATAGCATGTCCTCGAAGGGCCCTCATGATATGCTCTCTGCCTGTTTAACTACCTGATTTCCCATCACCCTTCATCTGCCCGTATACACTGGCTTATGCAACGAGCTTCCTAAGGAGCATTTGCACTTGCTGTCCTTGTGCGTGCAGTGCTCTGTCTCCCTTGTCACCCACTGAGCCCCCACCTCATGACAGCCTTCTGCCTACTACTTAACTCATACCTCGACTGCTGCACTTACCACACTGTAATATACTTTAAAAAAATGGCGTCTGCCTCCTCCTCCATTAGACTACACGTTGAGGGGAGGAATGATTTCTTATTCCTCTTTAAGGCACATAATGGATATTTCCAAAAACAAAGCCTGTTCAATGAATCGATGAATCAACAAAATACAAACCATGTTCATCTCCACGAGTTTCCTCCTTGGCATCCCATCCCCCACCCCATACGTTTATATTTTACCAAGCCTTCAAATCGAACCAGATTCCACCATCCTCAGGAAGCGACACAGGACTACTCAGATACATCTGAAAATGATAACACTGAGCAAGCCTCTAATGCATGATCCTGTTCTGCCCTGTCCCGGAGCTGTTCTCATACCGACCGACTCCAGTGTTAACGTACACGTTCCTTGAGGGCAGGCATGGAGCTTCCTGAGCTCCCTATCTTTATGACCTTCCGCGCAGTGGCTGCTTAGTAAATGTCTATTAAACAGAGACTGCAAATGAGCGTTTGCAAGAATGAACAAATGAATCAATGTCTCCCTTGTCTTAACGTATTGTAATAGGAAACTCTTTTGTCTACTTAGGGATGTATTCATATATGATCTTAGTTTTTTTTGTCTACTGATATTCTTTCCACAAGAGATTGTAAGCCCAAGAGCAAAGGCTGCCTTATACTGCTTTTCTATTTCTCACAACCGTGATCGCAGTGCTGAAAAAAAATAGTACAAATTTCGTAAATACTTCTTGAGGAATTGAACCAGTCTCTCTGACTAGTAATGGAAGTAACAAACTGTACAGAAGAAGAAATTGGTCTGGTGAATTACAACAAGTTCTACTTGGTGTCTGTGCTTCTTCACATCACTGTTTTTCTCCTGTTCCGCTCTTGTTCAAGTCTGTTTCTCTAGCCTGCGGCTAAACATTACAACCAGCTCAGTTCCCACTACTCCATCCTATTCAATGCCAACAGCAGTTTTCCTGGGGATCTTTCCTCTGTTAATGCCTGCCATTGCCTGCTCCTATTCCAAACTGATCCTGAGGATGAAACTGTGGCGTTGTCCCCGGCCTATAGATCCAGTAAGATCAGAATGATTTTCTTATAACAAAGGCCAATAGCAACAATCCTAACAGCTGACACGTAGGGAGAGCTCGCAATGTGGCAGATGACGAGCTATCTGCTCTAAAATGTTTTCATATTAAACAATTTTTAATAACAATATCTGATAACATTTCATCATCAGAGAATTGAGTCATTCAAGGGTATGTAGAGTAAAAAAACAAAATGCCGAGGCTTTTTCTGCATTTTATCAATGAATCCTTGTAACAATGATAATAACTAACAAATACATAAGCAGGCGCTATTTTATACATTTCATGTGTATTAACTTGTTTTAAGCTGCACCACAACCAGTTGAGGTAGACGAAGTTATTATCCCAATTTTACATATAAGGAAACTGAGGCACGGAGAGGCATAGAGAGATTCAATAACCTTCACTGACGTGTTATAGCGGGGGAAGTGGCTGAGTCTGCGTTCTGAAGAAAGGAGCCTGGCTCTAGCGTCTGTGTTCTTTTTCATGATGTTTTATTGCCTCTGGAGTAGTGCTCACATTATTCCCATTTCACAGGTTTCCGTATTCCTTCAGCCAATATGAAATATTATTGCCAGGTGCCCTACGAGGTTCCAGGGATATCACCGTGGATAAGGCACCGTCCCAGTCCTCACTGGGTTTCCATTCTAGATGAGGACACTGTGACTGGGAGTATGCATGGGATGAGGGCTGGTCGGCCTGTATAAAGCAGTGCTGGGACTCTCGGGTTTGACTCCAAGGCCAGTGTCCTTAACCGGAGGCCATACTGCTTTCCTGAACAGGTTCCACGTCAAAGGCCCCGGAAGGCCTTATAAGGATGACTGGGGACACGGAAGTGGACCAAGGGCAATTACGGATGCCATTCTTCCTTCTTTCTTGCCTTTCCCACTGTCCTCTCTCCCCTCCTTTCCATGTCACTCTCCTGCACCTTCAAGTGCACACGGGTAAAATTTAGCCTGATGGCCTCACTCAGGGCCAGAGAGATTGCTGAGAAGAACAAGCCTCCCCCCCCCACCACTGACTGGACATTGCTTTACTCATCCTTAAACGATCTTAACTCTTGCTAGTCTTACCAGAAACCCTAGTTAGCAATCCTCCCCTCTTCAGTCTCTCTGACAATCTTCCCACCCCCATTCCCCCATCTAATTCAAGATCTTCGGGGTCTTTACTAGGGAGAAGTTCTGTCCAACCTCAATCTCTCAGGCGATGTCCCACTCCTCTGCTCTGGGTCAGTCTGCCTGAGTCATTGAGGCCATTGGTACTTTGCACATCCTTCCTTCTCACTAAGTTGCCCTGTTCCTCTCAGCATTCGGTCTAGATCTTTTTCCCAAACTCATATCCCTGTGAGATCCTCTCCAAGTTCTTATTATCACGCGTCACTTGTGAGGCACAAAACTCAACGTGGTCTACATTCAGAGAGGATCAGGCCTATTGCCAAGATCAGAGTAAGCCAGTCTGATGGCCCTTCTGAGCATGCTTTCCAGTGAGGACATTGGAGCTGAGTGGTCTGGGGAGCCTGGCTGTCTGTAGCCTGAGCAAGTGACAGTCTGGGGATGGCCTGGGGGTCCTGGGAAGTACTGAGACCTGGGGACTTAGGGCGGGAGGTGTGTACAGGAGTCCCACAAAGGGTGTTAAAGGCAGGCTGAGTTTCAGTTCTCTCCTTCTCCACATTCTGGGCCTGGGAATACAAGAAACCCTCTCAGCTTTCACAGACAACTGGGTGGGGGAGGGAGTGGGGAGGGCAGAGGACTTGGCTGCTTCACCCTCAGTGAAGTGTCCTGTACCACACAGACGTGGGGTTCTCCATCACTCAGACCTCCGGAGCTCTCTGAAGACCCCTGGTGGCACTAAGTGAAATCCCATAGGACTAATCCAAAAGAGGGAGTAGATCAGGGGCCTGGGAGGTTTGGTAGAGGGATCTGGCATGACTTTCTCCTGTGTCTGGAAGAGTTGCTTGTCAGGGAGGTGGAGAAAAAGCAACAAGCTCATTCTTAAATCCAGATTCTTTCCGAGATAAGGGCTTATGTGCAGGTGGTTAATTTGGGGAAGTGATTCCAAGGAATAAGATTGGGGGCTTAGAAACGGGAAAGAAGCAGCCAATCCGTGCATACTTTATGTATCTGATCATCAACCAGAGGTCAGTCCTAGCTAGGACCCTCTGAGGAACCCTTGTATAATGCATCTCACGCTTGGCAGCCTGCAGGCTGGAAGAGGGAAGTATCAGTCCCCCAGCTTCCACTCCCTCTTGATCAGGTGCCGCTCGTGGGGCGTTAACTTCCACACACTTTCAGGTTTGCATGTGTATCAGACGGGCCAAGCAGGTTCCTGCAGGCAGCAGGGGCAGGGAAGCCAGGAAGGGAACCTGAGTGCTGCTCAGAGCACCAGAAGCTGCAGAGCTGCCAGGTTTTGCTTGCTTGCAGCTGGTTGCTGCAGCACTGGCTGGACTGGCACAGTAGGCCAAGAATGTAGGTGGGGTACTGGATTCCGAAGTGGGATTCTCTTTCCATTCCCCTCTGCCTTCAGGATCAGATCCCAACCATCCTTCGAAGTTCAGTTCAGTCCTGTCCCATGAAGACTTCCCAAAGAATCTGGTCACAGCCAATATTTCCCCTTAATCTCCTAAAGCACATTCACCAATCGGCACTTAGTTTTTGCTTGATTTGTGCTACACGTTACACACCACAGTGGTTTTGCTTCTTGGATGATAACGTAAGGGCAGAGGGAGGCTTCGTGCATGCCTGCTCCTCGGGCTTGTAGAGTGGTGGGTGTACCACGGGTTTGTGAATCATGTTCATTAGAGCGAATGGTATAAACATTATTAGCAACAAGGTTCTGCAGTTTTCAAGCATTCGTTAGAAAGTGTTTTCTCTTTCTGGTCACCATAGGCTAAGTGGTAGGAATGGAAGATGTGAACTTGGGTGAAGGTTTTATTTGGGGCTCTGGATTTAAAATTTAGCCAGTGGATCCACGTTACTTTCCTACTTCTCAAAGTCTTCAAGTTATCTCTAGCAGAAAATGTACCCTGCGACCCCCTCTTTGAAGGCCTGGCATGTGCTGGACGGGATGTCCCAGCTGGTCATTTCTTCCTGTGCCCTTGCTCTCGCTTTAGCCTTGCTCACCCCTTCCTTCATAAACATTATGGGACTAGATCCTCTCAAGTCATTGAATATTGACCCAGAGGCTTCTATGGATAACTCCAGCGATTCCCTTTCCCTTCTCCTGGAAAAAAATAAAAATAATGAGATTTTCCTTCCCATGCGCCCTAGAATTAGTGATAGATTTGCCCTGCTCTACTCAAATTACTTTGCCCATTCCTTGCTGTTGACCGTGGCACTCAGGCAAAATGGCTGATTAGGGAAGTGGTCTGTATCACTAGAACTAAGACTGCTACCATCTTTTTTTTCTTTTTTTAAGGTTTATTTATTTATTTATTTGAGAGAGAAAAAGAGTGAGAGCGAGAGAGAACACGAGCGGGGGGAGGCAGAGGGAAAGGGAGAAGCAGACTCTCCACTGAGCAGGGAGCCCGATGCAGGACCCTGGGATCATGATCTGAGCCGAAGGCAGACACTTAACCGACTGAGCCACCCAGGCGCCCCTAAGACTGCTACTGTCTTGAGACAGAAGTAACTGGTCTTTTGAGAATTGAACAATGACCTTGATCTCGTTGGTACAGTGCTTCAACTGACATAGACTAGCCCATCATGTACTCCTTGCTATCTAGACTAAAGAAGGGGAGCACTGGGCATGAATAATAGAAGCCATAGGTAATTCAACCCAACAAACAGCTAACAAGCGCATATGGCATGCTGGCCTCACGTTACTCAGGGGGGTGCCCTAAAAAGATCATCGCATTTGGCATCAGAAATTTTGGGTTTGAATCGTGGCTCTGCCACTTCATAGCTATGGGATCTTAGGTGAGTCATTTGACCTCTAAATGTCTTAGTTTCCTCCTGGTTAAAATGCAGCCAATGAATTCTTTGTTCTCTGTGATTTTTGTGAGGATCAAATGAGGTACTATCTGTGAAAGTACATTGAAATAGTTAAGTGTGAAGTATTATTAGTGTTATGTAAAGATGAACAAGACCCAGTCTCTACCTTGAGGGTTCTTAACTTTTGGCTGAGTCTGATGGGGCTGAATTGCCTCAGAGAGAAAATGTCTTTGAGGAACAAAGTCAGGGCCCTGGCCCTCTTCAGCAGAAGGGAACCTTTTTGTTGGAATAGCTCTCCCTCCCTCCACAGGGGGCCTCTCTACCTTCCCAGCCAGGGAGGTAGCTGTTGATGTTAGGCCATCTGAACAGGCAGCAGCTAACTCTTGGGTAAGGGCCCCTACCTTTGACAGCACATATATACACTATGGAGAATTGACAGATATATTTGGGTAGACCACCAAGCAGAATATATGTAGATATTCTGGAGCAAATCATTCTAGACAAATGGTCCAGAAATCAAATTTGTCAGGGCACCTGGGTGGCACAGTCAGTTAAGCATCCAACTCTTGATTTCAGCTCAGGTCGTGGGACTGAGCCCCACATTGGGCTCTGCACTCAGGTGGAGTCTGCTTGAGTTTCTCTCTTGCTCTTCCTCTGCTCCTTCCCCCCCTCACTCACTCTCTCTCTCAAATAAATAAATGAATCTTAAAAAAAGATTTAAAAATCAAATTTGCCCACAATTGCCAGGATGACAGAAAACCTCCCCACAAATCCTACTGGATTTGAGATGATGTGTACAATCCGACTGGGGACCCGTCAGACCTTTAACAACTAATTAAGTTATAGAAATATTAATAGTCATGCACATATTTGGCTAGTACTTAAGAAAACACATTGAGAAACTAGAGTTACTCAAGTTTGGGAACCCTGTAAAATGGTTAGAGTTCTGGCAAGGTTGAAAAAAACTGGAGATCTTTAAAAAAAATCAAGGTTGGAAAGATTAGGGGATTTAATTCACTAGAAAAATCATTAAGCCAGGAATAAATGAGAAATAGAGAGATGAATAAAAAAAGTGATGTCATTTATTCCTCTGCTGTTTATTGAGTGTGATGTGGCGGGCTACATCCCAGCTGCTGGCATGTGTGGTGCATCTTCTTACCTGGAGGGTGCACCCACCTGCTGGCCGTTAGGGACGCACAGCTGCACCCTTTCCTAGAGACCTGCAGGGGGGAAGCACTGTCCCCAAGCTATGTCCCTGACACTCTCTTTCTGGGGGCTGCCTGCAACCAATGGCCAATTGTTGGAGCTGGGGATAAAAGCTTAGCCCCCTTGCTCACTGGATGTGGGACAGTCTGTGCTGTCATCAAGACCTAGAGCTCCCTCTGGGACCAGCTTGAGGCTAGATATCCGTGGAACCTGCAGCTGATTTCTCCTTGCCCTATTTGGTTTCCCTCGTTCCTAAGGGTTTCACCTGAAAGCACTCCCTCAATAAATCACCTGCCAGGAATCCTCACCTGATTCTAAGGAACCCAACTTAGAGCAAAGTACGACACTGTATAAATCAGAAGCGGTCCCCACCCTGTGGGAGCTTGTTTTGGTGCAGGATACTGACAAATAAACAGGTACTTCCAATGTAGAGTATCAGCAATAGCGTCAGCAGTCCACAGGGCTCTGGGAACGGGAATGGGTCACAGAGAGCTTCTTGGCAGTGTGACTAGGGGCAGGCTGGGTAAAGAGGTGGGGCCGAGGATTTGCCAGGCACAAGAAAAAGGAGGTATAGAGGTACAGATGGGAGACACTGTGAGGTTTGTGCTCGAAATTGCAAATGAGTCGAGGTGATTGAAACCAAGGATGACCGTGGCAAGAA
Organism: Ursus arctos; assembly: GCF_023065955.2. Lineage (NCBI taxonomy): Eukaryota > Metazoa > Chordata > Mammalia > Carnivora > Ursidae > Ursus > Ursus arctos. The sequence continues at coordinate 4,361,441 of NW_026622786.1, forward strand.
AAGAGATCAGAGAGGTTAATGTGGTCCAGACTGTGAAGGGCCCAGTGAGCTGGTAACAAGTTTGTACTGCGTCCAGGGCAAAGGAAAAACGATGAAGAGTTTTAAGTGGAGGATACATGATAAGACTTCTATTTTTAAAAATGCCCTGGGCTGTAAGAATGGAGAAAGGACTTAAAAGGGCAAGGCTGGTGGTAGGGACACAGCACCAGTGTATATTTCAGTTTTCACGGACTGGTCAGGGCTAGAGCATTAGCGTTAGCGAAAAACGGATTCAAGTTCCAGCTGCAACCCTTCCCAGCTCTGGCAAGTTACTCATTCTGTCTGGGCTTCAACTTCCACAATTGTCCAGTGAGACTGCTAACAGCACTAACCTACCACGTAGGCACGAACATTGAAGGAGCTAATGTATGAGGAGGATTTCCTTAATTAATTGATTCACTGATTTTTATACATGCATACATACCTACGTACATACAACACTTGGCACCCCAAAAGCTCTCTCCGAATTATCTGTTATTATCCTGTGGTCATGGATACTAGAGCCACATCAGTGGAATGGAGAGAAGCAGATGGAGCCAGGAGTCGGAGGAGGTGGGATTGGAGGGACTCGTAGCTGGTTGGATGTGGCAATGAGTAAAGAGAGGTGGCCAGGATTACTGTGTTAGGCAGCAGGTCAATTGCAGCACCCTTCAAGGAGATGGGACTTTAGGTTGGGGTGAGGATTCTGAGCGGAAGCTCTGTCCAGTTCTGGACAGTGTTGCTTTTGAACATAGCCTGTGAGGAACCCAGAGTGCAATTGTCTGGCAAGTAGCTGTGCATGTGAGCCTGAGGTTTCAGGGCAAGCTCTGAGCAGGAGGTGGGGTGGAGGAGAGAACCCAGGGGGCATATATTGAGAACAGAGGCAGCCCAGAGCGAAGGTATGGGAACATGGCTTGTACTCTCAGGGAACTCACAGGCTGGTGGGGGAAGCAGATAATTAAACAGATTATTAGAAGACAGGGATATGTTTTGAACCAGAGCTATGGGGTTGATCCCGGGGGTTGCGGGAACTGAGGATGGAAGCACCACACTCCAAAGGTCAGAACTAAAATTGGAGATTGTCAAGTGGGTGGGGTAGGAAGGAAAGGGTGGAACAACTTGGAAAGGATTTTTTAAATACGTTTAACTCAGAGACAAAATAATTGACTATAACCTCATAGCATTAGGAAGAGCTTTAGTGCAATTGAGCTCCATGTCTCTGAGGAATCCCTGGGTCCTGAGGAGTCCCTGTCATTGGCACCGGCCAAGTGTGGGGAGCTGAAACCAAGCAGACACTCAACTGGAGAGAGTGTCTGTCATTGTTTTGCAAAATGGGACTGTGTGCAAGCTTTCTTTTGAAAAAACTGTTGTGACTCCTCTTCACACACACCCCCCCCCCAAAAACCCCAAGCTATTCACTTAGGTCAAAGTACAGATAAGGAATCTGAGGCCCAGAGAGGTTAAATAACTTGCTTAAGATCATACAGCTACTTAGGGATCAAGCTGGGAGAACATCTAGATGTTTGATTCTCAGGCTGGCGTTCATTCTTGCTATCTCTGAGGCCTTATACTTCTAATTTACCTAGTCTACATTCAATTGTATCTTGACATTTTCTGAACTATAGTAAAAGGGACGTGCATTTTAATATATCACAGGAATGAGTCATGGGAGGGATATTGTGGGGCTGCAATCAAAATCATTGACAGTTTCTGGTCTTTCACAAAGATCTTTCACAATCAAAATCCCTTTTGAAGATGCCTGGGTGGCTGAGTCTGTTAAGCATCTGCTTTCAGCTCAGGTCATAATCCCAGGGTCCTGGGATCAAGCCCCGCACTGGGCTCTCTGCTCAGCTGGGAGTCTGCTTCTCTCTCCCTCTGCCCCTCCCCCCCATGCTCATCCTCCCTCTCTCAAAAATAAATAAATAAAATCTTTAAAAAAAAAAAAAATCCCTTTCGGTTCCTGAAATGGCAGCTGCAGAAAGTGAACCCAGGCAGAAGCCCCTCAGCCTTGCTGGGGATCCAGGCTTTGCTTTCTGTGGAGGGGTCCCATTTCACCAGAGTTGACTTCAGTCTCAACACCACAGTCTGACGGTGGCGTGAAAGCTTTACCATGACCTCTGTTAGAAGATCGTTGTCAAGAGAAGGTAGACTCGGGACTCTCATACAGATTTAGAATGTTCATGCCTCCCTTAGATATTTTTTTTTTTTACTGATTTTTGTTTTAATTCTTTTTTTAGATTTATTTATTTATTCGAGAGAAAGCAAGAGCGCAGGGGAGAGGGGCAGAGAGTGAGGGAGAGAGAGTCTCAAGCAGACTGTGTTCGGAGTGTGGAGCCCACCAAGGGGCTCCATCTCACGACTCTGAGACCACTACCTGAGCTGAAACCGAGAATCCGATGCTCAACCGACTGCGCCACCCATGCGCCCCTTACTGTGTTTTGTTTTGAAGTCATCTCTACACCTAAGATGAGGCTCGAAATCATGACCCCGAGATCAAGAGTTGCATGCTCTACCACGGAGCCAGCCAGGCGCCCCCTTAGAGAGTTTATTTAATTCAGTGAGGGAACCAGGCAGATGTTACAACTGGTTCAAAGAGGATCCGAAGAGAATAGACCTGTTTCTAGATCAAGAATACTGAAATGAACGTGCAAAAAGGGGCAAACCTGGGGCGCCTGGGTAGCACAGTCGTTAGGTGTCTGCCTTCGGCTCAGGGCGTGATCCTGGCGTTCCGGGATCGAGTCCCACATCGGGCTCCTGGGCTGGGAACCTGCTTCTTCCTCTCCCTCTCCCCTGCTGTGTTCTCTCTGTCACATAAATTTAAAAAAATCTTTAAAAAAAAAAAAAGGGGGGCAAAACTGGCTTCTTCCATGGGAGTGTGGGAGTCATCTGAGCCTCTACCTGAAGTGACAGCATTTGCATATCCATATCCAGGAATTATTTTGCAATGCTATCAGTTATCTACAATGTGTAGGGTTGTAAAACAGATCCCATAGAATCAAAATCAGATAGTGCGAAGGGTATTCTACAGATAATACCTAGTTTTCCAGTGACGTGCATATTTTTTCCTATACCTATGAAAGAAGCAGAGGCATATTTTTTTTTTTAAAGATTTTATTTATTTGACAGAGCTAGAGACAGCCAGCGAGAGAGGGAACACAAGCAGGGGGAGTGGGGGAGGAAGAAGCAGGCTCATAGCGGAGGAGCCTGATGTGGGGCTCGATCCCATAACGCCAGGATCACGCCCTGAGCTGAAGGCAGGCGCTTAACCGCTGTGCCACCCAGGCGCCCCAGAGGCATATTTTTTAAAAAAGATTTTATTATTTATTTGAGAGAAAGAGAGAGCGAGCATGAGCAGAGGAAGGGGGCAGAGGGAGAGGGAGAAGCAGACATCCCCGCTGAGCAGGGAGCCCGACACGGGGCTCTCCGGCGCTACACATCACAGGGCTCAATCCCAGGACCCCAGGATGAGTACCTGAGCCGAAGGCAGACACTCAACTGACTGAGCCACCCAGGTGCCCCGCAGAGGCACATTTTACAAACAAACATGGGGATCCCAGGTCCCTTGACCTGCTGTGTATATATATATATATATATATATATATATATATATATATATATATATACGAGTGTTCGCACATTTACTTACACTCAAAAAAGTAAAAGTTTCACAAAACCATACTTATCCTTATGACATCAGCATGCCCTGATATTTTCTATTCCATTATTTGTTACTGTTGGTAACCACTCATGGATCAAGGATTTACAACTTGAAAACAAGAAATTAGATCAGTGCTCCTCCAACTAATGAATCATCGAGCCTTACATCGAAAACCGGGGATGTACTGTATGGTGACTAACATAATATAATAAAAAATCATTATAAAAAAAAATAGATCAGTGCTCCTCAAACTATCTATTGTGGAGGACTTGCTTTTAAGTTCTTTGTTGTTGTTGTTGTTGTTGTTGTTTTTACAATTTACAGCCTTTTGCTGAAAATTTTGTAAAACACAATGAAAACAAATTACTAGGAAAATGCAGTGAAAATAAACCCCCAGACTTACAAAATGCAAGGTCAAATTTTTTATCATTGGACTCAACAGCCATAAAACCGGATGTTGCAGCAAAGTCATATTCCTATTAAAGTTTCAAATGCTTACTCTGACTTTCTGTCCTTGGCCTCCACACGCTGGAACAGTGGTGGATTCCACTTTCTGTTCTTGGAGTGCACTTTGAGTAGCGCTGATGAGATGATCCCCAATTAGTAGAAGTCCTGGGATTTTTTTTTTTCCAGGAACAGACACCCCGTCAGCCTACCTCAGTTGATGGGGGCTTATGGGGGCATACCTGTGGCAATAGGAGAGATTCACTCCCCAGGACCATCTGGCAATAGTGGCCCCTCAGTGAGTGAAATGTCCTGTGGGCACCGGGAGGATCTGATCCCAGAGGTGGTCCTTCATCTTTGTACTGTTCACCGCAAGCACGACCAGGCTATTCTCTCCGGCCTCTCTTCTGCATTCATCTTCTCGATGCTTCTCATGGGACAGATTGATTCTTCTATGGAGTTTACCAGCTTAAATTCCTACAAGAACCTCATTGTCCTCTTTAATCATCACTTCCATTGAGCCTACTTGACAAAGTTCAGACTGGCTGCCTTTCTATCAGGAGTTGACTATACGTTCGATCAGAGGGCAGAGAGCAGGCTCATGTGGTGAGAACATGGCCCCCTCATTCAAGGAACAGCCTGGGGCCTTGTGCCTCAGCACAGTAGGGAGTGGGAGGTCGAGGCCAAGTATCTTTTGAAGAAAAGATTGGCCAATCCTAAGTACATTTTACAATTCTCCATTCCCAAACTCTGAATCATCCTGAGATGTTCTCTCCAGGAGACTGAAGAAGGGCAAAGCTGTCACAGCAGTAGCTCTCACAGAACTGCAGGTATGGGCCCTGTGACACCACTAGAGCAAGACCACAGAGAGACACTGGAGAATGTGCCCATCCCCAGCAGGGGACTTCAACATGTCTCTAAAATCAGGAGACCCCTTGCCTTTATGAAGTGTATGTCATGAGAGCTTTGCAAGTCTTCAAATCCACGGTTAAAACAATAGTTCATACTCTCCCCCATAAATTGCAGTAGAGCATCCTTTCAGAAGAATGACTGCAAACTCAACGAAATATATAGAATAATGACGTTGTATTGGGATGCAAACAGTGGACAGTGACATTTTCTTCCCAAAGCTAAGAGAGAATCGTTGCCCAGCGTAAGTCATTCCTATCTGAGCACATTACACATTAATCCCTGCCCTGCACTTTGTGGGCTGCTCATTGATGGCCATTGCTAGCTATGTCAAATCCTGGAATGCCAAAGTCTGCTCCTACACCTCTTCCCTATATCCTTTCATTTATTTCATTTCGTACCAAAATGAGCAGGCATATTACTTGAAGTTTAGATTTCCCAGGCTAGTCCACATTTCCCATATATAATATGTGTATAAAGTGCTTAATACAATATCTGCTGCATAGTAAGTACTCGATAAATGTTGACTCTGACATACATATGTATTAAACCTATTCTATCTAGATTGCTTGAGTTATTTTTTTGTGCATGTGGTTGTATTGCTGCCTGCTTAGATTGTAGCTATCTTCATTATTCAATATGGTTCTGCTTTCTCTTAAGTTCATGGAAGTGTCGTTTGCTGTGGTGGTTTCCTCCACCCGTTTTTAAGCTGGGAAGCCCTTGTGCAGCCTGGCTAACTCCCCACCATTATTCGCACCAAGAATTCTCTGTGCACAGTGGGTACCCACAAACGCTGCTGGCTGGCTGGCTGACTGATTCACTCCCACCTTCTCTCCATCCCATTAGAAGCTTTCATCACTGCAAATGTAAGAACTTCCTTATCTACATCTCCTGCCATCCAGAACAGTCTTCCTCGATCTCCCTGCCTCATTGACTCACGATCTCATTTCACCCTTTCTTCCTTTTCCTGGACCTTCTGACTTTGTTTTTCACCCCGGACCATCGTTTTAACTCAGTGCACACATTATTTAGTTTTGGAATGTGTTTCTCACTTGCTCCTATATCTTAATTTGGTTGTACCCATTTCTGTGGAGCCTACCAGGATAAATGAGTCAATGGCTCAAAGAACCAGTTGTGAGAAATGAAAAGCTCCCTGCAGACTGTCAGGGAAATGAAATACATACTTGAGACCAGAAGCCGAATCTATGGGAAAGAAAGCTTCTTTAGCTCATCTTCTCTGTGAAGCTGCATTTGGGCGACTATTTTTATTTTTTTATTTTTAAAAGATTTATTTATTTACTTATTTGAGAGAGCGAGAGCCTGTGCTTGGCGGGGAGGGGGGGGCAGAGGCAGAGGGAGAAAGTCTCAAGCAGACTCCCCCCGGAGTGCAGAGCCCAACACCAAGCTCTATCCCAGGACTCCAGGACCCCAGAACCCGAGACCATGACCTGAGCTGAAACCAAGTCTGACGCATGCTTAACCAAATGAGCCACTCAGGTGCCCCTGGGCGAACGTGTTTTAAAGGAATTCTCTGAATGCAGAGGGGGGTGGGGTGGCTTGCAGCCTTGGCCGGCTGGCTGAGGAAAATTCAGATGCTAAATCAGATCTGTGGAGTTAGTGAATTTCACAGTCCTTTGCTCTAACTCTGCTTCAGTCTCGGTCTAGGAACAGACACCTGGTTCAAGCTCGTTAAACGGCAGCCATAAGTAAGGGAGTGAAAAAGAGGTGAGGCAAACTTTTTTGCAAACCGCTCTATCAAGCTAGGCAGGTAGCTTCAGGAGGGAAGGTAGCTCATGCAGCCTCTTGGCTCCGTGCTGAGTGTGGCATCAAGGTTCATGCACATTTATGCACCTGCATCTTCTTTTTTTTAAATCAAGTCTGGGCTAATTACAGGATTTCATTGTATTTTCATTCATATAATAATCTAGTTTACTCTGTAAATGATTCATTTACAATTCAATTAAACAGCCAAGGAGAACAAAATGTTAAAATAAACATGTGTTTAAATAAGATACAATATGTATAATTAGACAAAACACATACCCCTATCTTAGTGTTTGATTTGCACAATAATACAAAACAGGTCATTTGAGGCTATGCCAAATATCAGGGATTAGATGACCTTTAAGTTCCTGCCAAGCTGGAGAGTTTATGATTTTGTGATCTGAATGAAAAACGAAGAATTCAGTGCGTCATCCAAATGTTTACAAGAATCCAGCTGTTCGATGTCAGGTAGACAAAACACCCAGACAACTGACAGAGGCATTTCATTTTCACCCAGATGTTTTTCTGCATTGTGTTGATTTAGCCTGACACATAGCAAAGTTAAGTGACTTAGTCAAGACTTGAGACAAAATCTTCTGAATATCGCGGCAATGAAATTGTTTAGAGGTTTGCCATTTGAGCATCCGTAGCCCCAATGTTTGGGTACTGCCTCACCGATGGCTTCTGAATCCATGGGATGAAAATAGACAATTCAGTTCTCTCCATTCTCCAGCTTTTGCTGTCCTTCCCCCTCTCTCCGCCGGCCACCGACACACCTTCCCAACCAAGGTCTGTGTTAACCTGGGCTCTGACCCATGACCAAGTGGGCCCCTCCATCACAAGGCTGTGCATAGTGGCCTTTGTCTCTGAAGCTGCTTCTGCTCACGGCGATCGCTGTGTCTCTGGGACATGGTTATCTGGGCCAAGGGCTGGCCAGATCAAAATTTCTAGCCATCTTAAAGGTTGATTGCAGTACCGGCAATCACAGCCACCATTCATCCTGCTATTATCATGGTCAATAATACAACTCATCTAGATTTGGCTGTGATTCACAGGGCTGAGGTGACTGATGCTGACCAAAAGTCCTATCCACACTCCATAAATCTAAATTCTGTCCTTGGGTTTGCAGCTGCAGCTTCTGTATGCAGAGCCCTATGCTGTTTGCAAATCAGCCTCTTTCACTCTGCTTCTTCCGGTTGCTTTGACTCCTGGTGAATTTCTCTGTGCCTGATTGCTGCCCATTCCAGGCCCATCTGGTACCTCTCATGCCCAGATGTCTCGGGCTTGACCATTCCATTTGAAATGGTGCTTCTAAAGCATCTTTCTCTGCGACCTTTCTGGGCTTCTTTTCTTCCAGCACCCTGGTCCCCCACTTCCATTCCCACTGCTACCCTCCAGCCCTCTGCACACACTCTGCTGCTGCTACTCACCCTGCCTGAGTCTGGATAGACTGACCTTGCCTGCCCAGAGAGCTCTTTCTAGACCAAACTCCCTAGGTGACCTTGAGCAAGTCACAACACCTCCCTGGGCCTCACTGTCCTTATCTTAACATGAGAGCGTTGGACTAAATCAGGTCTGAGGCCCCTCCAGTTCTAAAATTATATTAGCTCTCTAATACAGTTAGTGTTAGACTGGCTGCCTTCCAAGGTGTCACCGCTCATCATTCTATCTAGTTGTTATGCAGGGATTCTTTTTTGGAGGGTGAAAAAAATGAGGCTCCAGAACTAATATCTTGAAAAGTGGTAAAATGTGTCTGATACCCTTTTCATCCTCATGAGCCCCCTCCTTTTCTTCTCTGTTGCATTTAAAACTCAGAGACTTAAATATACACATTATGACAGTTCTGTCACTTCCCCAAATTGCACAGTAGAAACTGGGAAAGGTGCAGGTAGGCTTAGCACCCTGAGCGTCATACAAGCAGCGATGCTTCTTGTATGGGGACGGGGCTGTGCGGTGGAAAGAGGCTCTGCTCGGCCATGCTGCAAGAGAGACACCAAGGGGCTGAGGGAGGGTGCCTGCGTGCAGGTGAATACAGGGAAGGAATGTTCACCTGGCATATCCGGTCAGCACTTTGCAGTTTAGAGAGGTCGGTTCCCCAAAAAAGGAAAAAGAAATTTAGCATACGCACCGCGTTTAGATGCTTCCAGATTGCCAAGTGAACAGTCTTCTGTGGAATGAAAGGCTTGTCCATTCCTGGGACGGACGGTCCCGGGCAGACCGCATTAACTGCTTTCCGCTCGCATGTTTATCCATGTTTATCCAGTTAACCA